>NW_012123709.1:5133485-5261596 GCF_000951035.1 Colobus angolensis palliatus
GGTCTCGATCTCCTGACCTCGTGATCCACCCGTCTCGGCCTCCCAAAGTGCTGGGATTACAGGCTTGAGCCACCGCGCCCGGCCTAAAATTTTTTAAAATGTTTATCAATACATAATAGTTGTACAAAGGTATATGTGACATTTTGATGTAAGTATATAATGCATAATGATCCAATCTGAGTAAATCTTCTTTATTATTTCTTTGTGTTGAGAAAATTCCAAATCTAGCTATTTTGAAATGTACCCCTACATTTTAGCTATGGTCACATTATTGTGCTATTAAACACTAGACCTTACTCCTTCTAACTGTATTTTTATACCTATTAACCATTCTCTCTTCATACCCCCCTCCCCACTAACCTCCCAAGCCTCCAATAACCACCATTCTACTTACTACCTGTATGAGATCAATTTGTTTTAGCTCCCTCATACGAGTGAGAGTATGTAATATTTCTCTTTCTGGGTACAAACAACATAAAATTTACCATCTTAGCCATTTTTCAGTGTACAGTTCAGTAGTGTTAAGTGTATTCACTTTGTCATGCTACTAATCTCCAGAACTTTTCAATTTTCAAAACTGAAACTCCGTATCCATGAAAAGCTCCCCCCTTCTTCCTTCCCCCAATCCCTAGTATTCCTATTTTACTGTTTCTTTAAGCTTGACTACTCTAGATACTTCATATAAGTGGAATCATGCAGTACTTGTCATTTTGTGACTGGCTTATTTCACTTAGCATAATATCTTACAGCTTTATCCATATTGTAGCATGTGTTGGAAAACCCCTCCTTTTCAAGACTGAATAATATTCCATTGTAGGATAAACATTTTGCTTATCCATTCATCCACTGATAGACACTGAGGTTGCTTTTACCTTTCAGCTATTGTGAATAATGCTGCCATGAACATCAGCATTTGCCACGTACTATATATATCTGAGACCCTGCTTTCAATTTCAGGGGAAATATACCTAGAAGTGAAATGACTGCAAAAGAGTTTGATATCTAATAGTTATAGATATTTTCACTGCTATTAATCATTGATGCTCTATTAATACTATAGTCAGTTATTGAATGTCAGACCTTATACTAGACACTGGGAGTGTCAAGATCAATAGCATATGCTCCTTTTAGAAAGCTCACTCACAAGATTTCAACTTCATGATGTATAAACATTAATTGAGGACATGTAAGTCCTAAGAAAGAGGAGTAAGGCTTCATAGGGGAGGTCACTTTTAAGCTGATTCTCAAGTTATAAGTAGAAATTTACTAGGTAGAGGATCAAGGAAAGGCATCGTAAGGGAAAGAAACAACAGGTACAAAGACAGAAGTGGTGGAATAGCACAATAGACTGAGGGAATCATGAGGTCAGTGTGGCCATAACACAAGCTGTGAGGCAGGAACCAAAGAATGAAGAACTAGGCTGAGGCCAGATTTAAGTCTGATTGTGAGGGACACCAGGTGACAAAATAAGAGTTAAATTTAACTTGTAGGCAAAGGCATTTTCAGAAGCGTCCATCAGGAAAGTGCTGATGTGAATTGTTTCTGAGAAGATTAAGAGAGGGTGGTAGGGAAGATTGGTGCCAGAGCTAACAGAAAAAAAGCCATTGAAAAAGCATAGGCAAAAGATAATGAGGGCCATCCTTTTGTTTGGTTATTTTTGGTAAAAGTGACTGCTGAAAAGGGTGTGGAGGCAGAATACCAGAGACTAAACCCTTGCTATTCCCTTGTTAGCTGTCACTTAACCTCTCTGAGCTGTGGGATCCCATCTATAAAATATGAACAATAATACCCACAGGATTGTGAAGATTGAGCAAAGTGATGTGTATAAATGTGCTTTGTAAACTGCCACATTATGTGCAAATGTAAAGTGATCTCAATATTATCGTTATATACTCATCAATCTGATAATTTATTCAGAGAAGTGCATTATTTTAAATGTATTTTCCAACAAGTTATTCTATTTTCACTAATAACACATGGTTGAATAAATCAAACCTCATTAAATAGAAGTCAATTCTTTCCAGTCCCTTGCATTTAAAATTAATGATGTAAAATGGTGTGGTAGGAAAGAAAATGGAGCTGACTAATCATTTCTGATCTACGTGGATCCATTTTTGCCCATGTTTTCTCCAAGTTACGTGACCTTTACTATCAGTGAGGACTACAACTTTTCGACATGTATAAAACCCAAAAAAGTTCTTATTGCGTAACCTTTCAGTTTTTCTCAGTCATACACACACAAAAAAGATAGAAATATGGAACATTTGTCAAGATGATTTCATATCCTGCAGATGGGCATAAATAAATGCAGGTGCTGTTGGGTTATTTAAAGTGCTGTGGATGCAAAGAGGACATTTTAGTTTTGAAATGACATAGACTCTAGACACAATGATGATAATAGGAGTTAGCAAGACTGTCCATTTATTCCATGCATTAGCAGCCCTGAATTGTACATTTCCCAGCTACATCATGAGAGGAAGGCATGGCAGCCCTTGAAGGTTTGTGTTTTTTTTTTTTTTTCTCCCTGAGAAGAGACAGAAAGAAAATAGCAATTATTTTTTGAATCTAGAATTGCTAAAAAATTTGACTTGGAAAAGTAATCATGGAATTGTGAATACTCTTCCTTTCACATGTGAGGAGTCAGAAGGATAATCATTAAAATGATTTCGAGGAAAATTTTTAACTAAGCAAAAGAGTTAACGTGTCAGTCAGAAAGTAAGTAATAGGTTGTTTGCATTGACTGGGTCATGTGTCAATATTTTTGGCACATATACTTGGAGTAGGATAGTAATCCTTGATATACAGGGTAAATTGCTTAGCATTTCAAATATCCCTTCGGTTTTGGGGAATAAGTGGTGATGAAGTTCAAAGTGTGGCATGTCGTACCCTGTCTTCAGATACGGCTGCAAGTGTGTACTTATCTGTCTAGCACCAGAATTCTGGGTGGATTTCTTTTACTGGCTCTGTCTCTGGTTTAGTAGAGCTGCCACCTAGGATGCCATCTACTTCCCAAATCAAAAACTTATCCTTCTTCTTGGTTTCTCTTGCCATAGCAGTATCACTTTTTCTTTCAAATACTGTTTGAATCGTTACTTTTTGCCTCCAAATAATAGTTGGTATTTTATTTTCATTTTTTGCCTTGTTTCCAGAATGAACCTGAATCAGAATTACAGTAACATTTTAGTGCATATCTTAGCAAATATTTTCACATATTCTGTCTGTTTGCATTCTCTCCCAATATCTTTATCTATGAATATTTTTTCTTTTTATCTCTTGTGGTCCAACAACCAACTTTTGCCATGTCAAGTTGGTTCCCATAGTTCGAGAAATGATTTGGAGGGAAATTTTTAACAAAAGACTTAACATCAGTCAGAAAATAATAATATCCAATATCTTTAATTCCCAATATGTCTAACTATCTATGAGGATATCTTCTTCTTATCTCCTGTTGTGTAGACCTTTGGCCATGTCAGGTTGGTTCCCATATTAGAGGAAGTTAACAACAGGGATGTGAATAGTGAACAGGACACTATTTGGTGAAATAAATCCCAGTGAGATAATTCAGACATCTTCCCCAAAGTTACAAATTAAAAATTAAGTAGACCATTACAAGTCAGTAGAGGTAGGTTAGTCAAACTCAATCAAAACCTAGAGCTTAGGCACAGCCAGTAGGTAAGAGGGTGATAAATAAGAGACTGCATAAAAGCTGCTACTACAGTCAGCAGGATGTCTTAAACAACAACTGTATCCTAAAACACAGCAACACAGATAGGTAACTAGGGAGGTAGATAGCTAGCCAGATAGACAGACAGACAGATAGATATATGATATCAGTTACTGAGAAGTCAATTTGTAGAAGAGAAAAAAAATACATATTCTTTAGGCCATGTCATATTCCTAACAATTTCAAATACCTTAATCAGTTTATCATTTTCCATAGCAGATAAAATCATTTAGATAATATATGAAAAGAGAGAAACAACCTTCATGGATATATGTTGCTTTCCTTTAAAAGGGCCTGCAATTCACCATAACAGTATCCCCCTATAAGCTTCTGTGAAGCAGGTTCCCCGTGCACTGGGTACTAACTTGTCTGAGTCCAGCAAGACAGATCACACACATATACAACAAACAGCACAAAGTGAGTTTATTACTTACAGAGAGACGTGAAGAGACAACAGAAGCTTAGGATTCAGGATGAGTTGGTCACCCAAGACTCGGGAAAACACTGTCCAGAACAAATTTCTTGTCTGCAGGTGCCCCACTTGCACAGCAGCTGAAGGACCGCAGAACGCAGCCCACTCTGGGTTTTATACCCCGGGTCTACGTGATTCACTGGGATAAAGCATTGTAAGGGACATTCTGTTTCTTAGAGGAGAGGGGACTAGAAGAGTCCAGGCTATCTGGTTGGTCTCTTCCTATCTCAGGACATTGCATTCTCACCACATTCTAGAGTTATTCTGAGAACCGCAAGCAAAAAAGGGGAAAAATTGGATCAGTCCAAGACTACCAACAGAACTGCTCTTTAGCAACATGTTCTGAGCTGTCAGAAAAACAAAAAATACCATGTTATATTTATTTAGAAACCTTCTTAAGAATCTTCCAAGGTAATTTTGTTAATGGGTTGTACATCAGCCTTGGAACTTGATCCCCTACGTAGGTGGCTCTGCTCCGGTAGCATCCAGCATTTGGAGAGGCAGTGCAGTGTAAAGCAGGAGTTAAATGCTGTCATTCTGGAGCCAAGTTGATTGACTTCCAATTTTTTGCCCGGGCATTCATTCACTGTGACTGGGTATATTGCTTACCCCACCATGTCTCAGTTTTCTCATCTGCAAATAATAGTTTCTCCTCCTTAAGGAGGGACTCCACATTACAGAGTGTTAAAACCACTTACAAAACTTGGTACAGATTTAAAAAAAAAAATGACAGAATTACTTTCCTTCCATTTTCTATTTTTCAAAGCCAAAGTCCTGCAATATTTAGGGTACCTGACTAATGTTCCTATATCAAAACTCAAGCAATACTGGAAAAAAGTCTGCCTTCCCTTGACATTGGCTACCACTATGGTTGAAAGCAGTGCCACAGTTGCAAGATTTCACATGTGGGCTCAAGAATCCAGCCAAGTCTTGGAGTTACCCAATTATCCTAACAGGAACAATGAGCTGTGTTAAAACTGAAAGCCCTACTTGACAACTAGTTGGAAACTGGGTCCTCTAGTCACATACTCTCAAATCATCCTGTAATTCTCCTTCATCACACCTACCATGATTTTATTTAAATAATTATGTAGTGTCCACCACCCCTCTGTTCCTATCATTACCCAGCCCTCATGCCCCAGAATGTAAACTCAGTGAGGATTTACCCAGTCCTCCAGTGTTTAACATAACACTTTGGGCAAAGCAGGTACTCAATATTTACTGAATGAATAAATGGTAGATGGCAATTATATACGTGTATAGATTTAGGTATTTTCTACTTTTAAGTGTAAGCTATGAGTCAGGAATGAGACCAACATCCATTTCCATATTGTCAGTTTCAAAGCCAACTATATGTATCACCATGTAAGTGTTCACTCATTTCATCTGAATTTAACAAACACTTCTTGAGTATGACCATGTGCTACGGTGCTCAGGATATAGAGATGCTTTCAACAAGTTCACCCTCTGCACATACCCTTTTCCCATCCAAACACACCAGTGGGGAAACTTTATAGTATGATTTCATTAAATAAGTATTTGTTGAGTGATTATTGTGTACTCTGTTAAACATCTCTAGCCTGTGTTTACTCCTTGGGTCTTCTTTTAAAGGTACACACAGGAACACTTACTCCCTATGTTATGTATTGTGTGACTTTGCCTGTGAATAATCATTTCAGAGGAATAAATAGGTTCTTCTGGGTGAGCCACCTGTGTTTGCAGCAATGCTATGTATTTGTTGCACATAGACCAGGAAGTGTTGGAGTGAAAAATTTAACTTAGTTTTTCATATTTAGTTTTTACCCTCCTAAGTTCCTTGCAAATCCAATGGCTTGCCACAGCAGCATGCTTTCAAGTCAGGGAGCCTATCATTTCCATCTTAAGACTCTGCTATCTCAACATTTAACTTGCAAGGTTTCTATGGCAGGGAACAGAATCCATGGAAATCTCACTGTTCTTCTCTTTCGCCCAGACTGACATTACACTTATTGTCCATTGATCAGAGAGTCACACGACCCTACCTAACTGCAATGGATCCAGGAAGGAGCAGAGAACCAGACATGGCTAAGCACTAAAAAAGTCTTTGCCACACTGTTACATTATCCTTTTGTCAGGAGCAACTCGAATCAGTGGAGAGAACTGTGAGATAATCACAGACCACTAAAGCTGGACTTGATTAGAGAACATCTTCCATTTTCCGATTTTGCACCAAAAGGGACTAAGGTGAAAAGGTCACCCACAATTTCAGAACTAGTTAGAGGCAATACAGTAACTAGAAATTAGGTATCCAGAATCCCTAGCTGGTGAGAATAACGACGGCATGAACCATGCTTCTCATGGCACAGTCCCCCGTCTTTCCACATGATCTCCTCATCAGTAGGAGGCAGCAGAATCAAATAAAAACAGAGCCTTTACGGGGTCACCCAGAGCCAAACATTTCATATCAGTTGATTAAATGGAGTAAGAGCCTTCTATCTAATTTCAGTAGAAATTCTAGTTCCTTGAGCTTTTCATGCAGTATATTATTTGCAATGAGAAATTCAGTAGGCAGGAACTGAATTTTGTTGAGCCCTGAGGCCTGGATTTTAAATTTTTATTAAGTATGTATGTTGCCCTCCTACATCAAGCACAGATTGTTAAATTCTGGTTTGGAAAATTTGCTGGCATTTTTCGGGCATGTATGAACTGAATTGCAACCTCTAGCGCAGATAGCTTAATTTATATAGGTTATTCTCCACTATTTATAATTTTTAGTGATGTTGAGAATAGATTTAGAATTTAGCAGTTTAATTTCCCACGTTAGTTGAAAACGTATTTGGTAGAAGTTTTTAAAGAGAATATTCTTAAAATTGCTTGACTTGGGGTTCAGTTCATAGGATGTCAAAATACACTGAATTGTCTGTGTCTCTTCTTCCTTCACAGTCTGCTCTTTTCATGTACCTAGACCAAACATGCTTCTTTACTCAAGGGCCATTTGTGCACTGACCTAAGGGGTGACAAAAGAAGGTATTAGTGGTAAACATCTCATTAGCAGGAGATGGAATCCCTCAGCCTTGACATCAACTAAATCCCAAAGTGCCCTGTGATGAGTGTATACACTCAGATGTTCTTACAGAGCCTTCTGGGAGGCACAGCAGCCAGGAGCACAACTCAGGCCATTTCAAGTGCCACTCCACAACCACTTCTGGACACTTCCCAGGAAACTTCCTTCCATCCTCAGAAGCTGCCTCAGCACAGCCTCTCCCACCCTGCCTAGCAGTCTGAATATTCTAATACCATTCCATTTTCTCAAAGCCACCCAATATTTAAAAAAAAAAAAAAAAGAGGAAAAAAATGAATTAAAATTAGGATTAGGTCTCAGCTTTCTCCTCCTTTTCAAATTCTGCTTTAGCCCAGTACCCTCCAGCTGTGCATGGAGATCAGTGACTTTTCAGATCCAATGCCAACTTCAGTCTGAAAATTGGCTGGCAAGCATTGCCAAGAGACCAGGCAATTGGCCGGTGCCCTCTGATAAATGTATACTTCCCCCTCCCTTCTCTGTAAACCAATTAGCTTCTTGTGCTGGCATGACTCTCCTGAGTCTGAGCCAATGCCCAAAGTGGGAATTCTAGCATGCAACTCAATATGCTCCTCCTTAGCAAAAGGACAGCTAAAGAGAGACTTTAATCACGATGTTATACAAATTAATTGAGAATAGAACAGGTAAGATTTGTCAGAGTAACTAGATCACACACAAGACAATACCCCTTTGCTTAGAGCCCACAGGAGTATGTGGCATTTGTGAGACACCATATTTATTCTCGATAACCTTTACTTATTACCTTGCACTAAATTACTGGGACCTTGGTCAATTCATTGAACCTCCCTGGGCTCTACCCCTCTGAGCTGCAGAGTGGGGGATCTCATACTTCTTGTTCTTTCTCACACTGTATAAAAGTGAGACATGGTTATTAAAATGCTTTTAACAATTATAAAATAATATTCAATAATTACAAAGTCATTTATATTTTGCTGGGGTATTAAAAGGTATAACCATTTGAAAACTAATTTGTAGTATTACTGCATCAGTTAGAATTACACCTGGCTGTCTGTGACAGAAAATCCAAAACAACAGGTGCTTCTACACAAAATATGTTCATATTTCTCCAATAAAGTGTCAAGAAATGAAGTTTGTTACTGGTAAGGTAGCTCCAAGAAGGTACCCAAATTTCTTCTAGTCTGACATCCCCACAGTGGCATCTCTGTTCTCACAGTCCAAGATGGCTCCTAGACCTCCAGTCCTCACATCTATATTGCTGATACCAGTAAAGAAGAAAGGAACAAAGAGAAAGAAGGGACAATGGATATATGCAAGCTTGCTTTTAAGGAAATATTCTGAAAACTGCCACACAAATACTTACATTTAAATATAATTAGCCAAACTTTAGTTAAATGGTCACACTCAGAAGCAACGGAGGATAAGAAATGTCTCTTCCAGATATCCATGTATCCAATATAAAAAATCAAGTGAGCACGGGTTTTAGGGTTGGCAACCAGCAGTTTCTACTCCACCTAATAAAACTGAACATATATATATATCTCTTATGATCCAGCAAGGCCATATGTAGTTATATGCTTTATAGAAACTCTCATATGGCTAGACAGAAAAATGTACAGGGGTTTTCACTGTGGCACTTTTTCAAAGAATAACATTGTCTAAAGGAAGGGAATGAGTAAATAAATTGGTTTATTCTTACTACAGATCATACATCAACATACATGAGCTAATTACTTTCATTTACATAAATCAACATAGATATATCTCAAACAATTTTGAGTGGAAAATAGCAAGTTAAAAAATGTATATGAAGTAGGACACTATGCAGATTTTAAAAATACATGGAACAATACTATGTACTCTTTATGAATACAATTATATATAGACAAAATGTTTAAAATATATCTGGATGGCAGACCACATATACAACATGGTCCCATAAGATTCTAATATGGTATTTTTTTACTGTACCTTTTTATGCTTAGATATGTTTAGATACACAAATTATTTCCATTGTGTTACAATTGCTTACTGTTTTCAGTACAGTAACCTGCTGTACAGGTTTGTCGTCTACGAGCACTAGGCTACACCATACAGCGGAGGTGTGTAATAGGCTACACCATCTAGGTTTGTGTAAGTACACTCGATAAGGTTCACACTAGCACGAAAATGCCTAATGACATTTCTCAGAACATGTCTCTCTCACTAAGCAACATATGATTGCAATTACAGAATTCCAGGCAAAATAATTATTGGCTACAGTCGCTGTCTCTTATTGCATAACCTCTGGAGTCATAAGATAGGTGCCAGCTAAATATGTAGAAAGTCAGTAGTGATCCATTTACCCCAAAGAGTGGAATATGTGTACTGGCTTCCCAAAATTGCCTGGTGGTTAACCAAAGGTTCTGTACACACCTCTATTTCAGGCGACAGGTTAGAGAGGATTACCTATAAGCAAGGTACAGTTTATTTTGTATCTTTTGTATTATCTTAAAAGTTTCTTATTCTACTGCTAGAGATTCTTTCCTTCAGCAAATTCTGTGCCATGCCTTTCCATGCTTGACAAAAGGAGGGGCATTCAGGGAAAAAATACAGTTAAAGTGAATTTTCACTAGGAGGACACACACTCAAGTTAGAACTAGTTCCTGTAGAAACTTTACCTATAACTAAAGAAAAGTCTGCTGCTCATTTTTATTGGGGATTAGTGAAATACATACATCATTTATTGACATAAAGGTCTATATGTAAAGAAACAAATTGATTTCTTTTAAAGTCTTAAAAATCAACCATCCTCTGACTAAATAGAAAAGTTTTCCTAAATAGAAAACCTTTCCACTGATTATTAGCCTGCCTATAAATTTCAGCTTTCAAATGCCATAGGACTATATTCTTGATCTTTGGAGAATGTCTCCCAACAGATTCCTACAAGTACAAAAAGATTCATACAAATTTGGGGGTTTTATCACAGATTCCAAAAGAAGGTCTCTTTCCCGTCTGCTTTTTCTTGGTTTTATGTACAGCAAAGCAAGAGTTCACAAAGGAAATTCCATTCCTACTCTAAAAATTGAAATGGCAGCTTCTATTTTAGGTGGTCTTAGCATTAGTTACTTTCCAAGGAGAAAGAAACCAGCGTTATTTTTCTAAATGAAAAGAAGCTAGTGAAAAAAAAATTATAAATATTGCTTGGTTTCCAGTTTGTAAGGGAGTAGTGTCCAGAGAAAAACAAAATGCCTTATTTCGATGTCATTTGAATGTCCAAAGTTGATACCTTTCACAAATGGAGTAGATACTTCTGTGGCTTGCCTGGAAAACTTTCAGAATAGCCTCCAAACTAAAACTATTTTATTCACCAGCTTGCCTCCATACCTGAAATCCCTACTAGTTACATTCATTTTCTGTGCCTCTGCATTCCTTATAAGAACTCTACTACTACCTTAGGCCAGGCACAGTGGCTCATGCCTGTAATCCCAGCACTTTGAGAGGACGAGGTGGGCAGATCACCTGAAGTCAGGAGTTCGAGACCAGCCTGACCAACATGGAGAAACCCTGTCTACTAAAAATACAAAATTAGCTGGTTGTATAATGCCTACAATCCCAGCTACTCAGGAGGCTGAGGCAGGATAATCACTTGAACCCCTGAGGCGGAGGTTGCAGTGAGCCCAGATCGTGCCATTGTACTCCAGCCTAGGCAAAAAGAGCAAAACTCCATCTCAAAAAGAAAAAAAAAGAATTCTGTTACTTCCTGCGGCCAACAATGCAGCAAAGTTGACAATATAATATTTGGTAAAACAATATACCTGATTACTAACAGTTTGTTCTTTTATTTTTGAGTAGTGTCTCATTGTGTGTGTGTTCCAAGTGTTCAACATCCATTTACCAGTTCACGGCTATTTGGGTTTTTCCACTTTGGACTATTATGAGTAAACCTGGTATGGACATTTACATTTAAGTCTTTTCATGAACACATGCTTTCATTTTTCTTGGATAAATGCCAAGAAGTGACACTGCTGGGTCAAACAGTAAGTGTATGTTTGACTTTATAGGAAATATCCAAACTGTTTTCCAAAGTGATTTTATCATTGTACATTCCCACCAGTACCGTCAAGGGTTTTAGTTGGCCTATGTCCTCAAAGTAACTTCTAAAAGGAAGATAGAAAAGAATAACAAGAGGAGACAGAGAGTTTAGTATAATACAAACCTCTTTTACAGGATCTCCCGGTGTTGAAAACTACCTCCTAGTAGCTGCTCTTCTCTCTCATCTACCTCACTTGCTTCTGCCTACAGAGGTTCAAAAGATGGGTATTACCCTAAAAAGAGTTGCATCCATCTCCTTGGCTAAGGCAAAGGTCTGCCTTAGTTTATCAAAGTGTTTGGAGGCTGTTTACCAGTTTTCTTTCTCCTGCCTTTTCAGATTTATCCGCTGTCCTGATTCCTGTTTGCCTACATTTAAGACCTGTTTACACCTCCTTTAATCTCTGAGTTGTGCCTTCCTTGCTTGTCGTCTGCCTGACACGAACTTGTTTTTATGTTTCTTTTTTATTAGTGCTTGGACTCCGACCTCCCTACTTTGTTCATACTGAAGGTTTTATTTTGACTCTTCTTGAAAAATAGCCTAAGCCAATTTGGTCACACCTATTATGACCTTTTTGGTATACAATTATAGCAACTATATAGGATTACAGCCATAGCCTCTCCAATGTGAGCAAGTTTCTAAATTCTCCAAGATATGCTGACTTTTACAAAACACACTTTTACTAGCAAGCAGGCACAGAACAGTTTATACAACTTGTTTTGTAAATTCAATGAAACCCTAGTTCTCTGTCCTTTTAAAGATGCCTACCATATCCTGCATAGGAGATTCACCAGAGGTGGATGGATCAATACTAGAAGCAGAATTTCGTGTCCCTGATGACCTACCCTGGCATGAATGGCTAGATTCAGGATAGAGTCACAGGCACCATCCTTGAGGGTACAGGCTACAGAAGGTCTGCTAGGTTCTTAATTTCTATTTATGAAAGGGTAGGGAATGTTTCTAAAATACTCCATCCATTCCACATACCACGAATACCACTCATTTCACCAATAAAAGCCTACTTTTAGAGTTTATTATGCCAACTAATGAACCACAAATTTCACCAATGAAAACTCCTTTTTTGCTTTCACTCTAACATCTGGTGCTAATCACAGATAATATAACCAAAAGCACTTGTAACAGGCGCATTTAGAGTGTGGACCTTCTGAAAACATCTCATCTGGCCACCTCTGAAAACCAAATTTCTGATTAGAACAGTATATAGCATGTTACTTAAACTAAGCAGTACCCACATATACACACACTACTTAATTTTTTTTGAAAAAGTATTTTAAAGTATATTGTAGATACCATAACAACCCTGGAATCCTGCCTCGGAAATAATGTTTATTGAACACCCACTATATGCCAGACAGTCTGCTAGGTGTTTTATAATCATACTTAACATTCCTCATCTAGAAAAGTATAACTCAAGAAGTAGGTATCATTATGCATACTTATTTTAAAAAGAATTTTAATTTGCCCAAGGTCATTTGAGGCAGTAGAGCTGGTGTTAAAATCAAAGTCTACTGATCCTCACAGTGATTTTTCAGCTAATTCAGTTTCAGTGATATAAACACATTTTTTTCCTAGGATTTATTCAAATATATAACTAAGTCACTAAGTCACTGTTTTTAAATCATCTTTGGTTTGTTTTTTAATCCTTCTTATACTTTTTTGGTTAGTAGATAGCTTGAAGAATCTAATTAAAGTACTTGTCTTTCTCCCCATCAGAATGGACATACATGCCCAATTTTGCCAATAACTTCAAAAGGATTGTGAAAACTTCCTTTTTCCTCCCAAGGCCCAGCATGAATCTTAGATTAAGAATGTTTGCAACAAGGAATGTTAAATGTTTCTCTCCTATAGGATTGCAATGTACATTCTTTGTTCTGGCTTCTTTGTTTGCACTTCTGAATGTGTTACCTTTTTCTAAGATACAGCAGCTGTTTACCTTCTCTCTAGCGGTGCTTCTTCATTTGGTAATGTCTCTGGACATTGTTGATTTGCAAAGACCAGCAGCAGGAACTCCTTTTTGGTGCACTTACAAAGTATGTGTTATACCATTTTCCCTGTATTCGTATCTCAGAAACCGTACCTGATGACTGTCCAAAGCCGCTATGGAAATACAGTCTCTAAACCAAAGACCCATCCAAGATTCAGCTGGCCATGAAGTGGTCTCACTGTGATCACCTGAGCACAACATCACACCTGTGTTTTTCTGTGTCCCTCCAGGTTCTTTAATGCTATTGACATTATATGAACTTTCCTAGACTCAGTATGCTGGCAGGTCTCTGTGTCATGTGACCAAAGTCTTTCTCTAAAGCAAGTCTGTGAGCCATTGTTACCATAATTTAAACATTAATTATGAAAACTGCCCCCCCCAAATGCCATAAAAACAAATAAACCACTGAGCCTCTACTGAGCAAACTACCTTACTGCTGAGGCTTAGACAAATAATAGAATGATTAGTAAAAATGCATTACTAGGCTCAGTTATATTTCACATGGTATCTGACAATCCATAGGGCCCACTTCTGTTTCCCCATAAATAAGATATACAATTTAATGGTTCTCTTTTATCTCACACATCATAGCGAATCTGCAAGAACATCACTTAACCTCTTCAATTCATCTTTCACTGGCTATATACTTAGATATGAACGAACAGAAATAGTAACAGCTTTGATTTTTTGCTATGAATATGTACTTTTATATTGCCTCTGATAAAGTGAAAATATATATTCCAATATGGAAAAATCGCCAATGCCATACGTTAAGAATGATTCTGAAGCTTACTAAAATACAACTAGCTACGGAATTTGGCATTTTTGGTCCATGTTGAATCCATTCCAAAGTATTTCATTACATAAAAATTACTAAAAGAACCTCATCTCAACTGAGTTTTTTCAATAATTCAAATCTTCAGGCATATGTAGAAACATTAGCATGAAAATGAAGCGATAATGCAAGGTAATACACGAGTTTATTCTAGGCAGAAATTAATGAAAAATGATCTAGTATTATAACTATTCTCTACTAAAAAGGAACTTTTTTGTTTGAGACGGAGTCTCGCTGTCGCCCAGGCTGGAGTGCAGTGGCCGGATCTCAGCTCACTGCAAGCTCCGCCTCCTGGGTTTAGGCCATTCTCCTGGCTCAGCCTCCCGAGTAGCTGGGACTACAGGCGCCCGCCATCTCGCCCGGCTAGTTTTTTTTTTTTGTATTTTTAGTAGAGACGGGGTTTCACTGTGTTAGCCAGCCAGGATGGTCTCAATCTCCTGACCTCGTGATCCACCTGCCTCAGCCTCCCAAAGTGCTGGGATTACAGGCGTGAGCCACCGTGCCCGGCCAGGAACTTATTTTTTAATCCATTCAATGATGATTCTTAAAAGAGGCCATCCACTATAAGGTGATGATCAAGCACATTTTGGCAACACCAGATTCAGGCAACATTTTGAGAAGTTGCATTTTCCTAAAAAATATCTTTGTTTTCCCTGTAACATTTCAAAGCATTTTGATCTTAGTTTTTATCTCATTCTTACTAAACCTTACTAAATTTAAGCTTCAATGGGTCAATCAGTTTCTTTCTCATATATAAATAAATATATAAAAAAATAAAATAGGGGCAGTAACAGTAACTACTTCATTTTCTTGTTATACAAATTAAATAAAATAAAAAGCGTAGCATAAAAGACTTCTGGTTTCAGCTCTACTACAGAAAAAGCTTGTAAATTGTCAACCCTACCTTTACAACAGAAAAGCCTGGACAAACTACAACCAAAACACATTTCTGGACCCATTGTTACAACTGAGCTCATAAGGCAAATAAGCACTCCACAATCTAGAGAGACAGACACAACTAGAGAGACACAGCCAAGATCCACCTGCCTGGAACACACAGCTGGAGACGTAAGTGATAGGAACACTTATATGATAATTTTGGTGATGTTGAAGGAGAAGTGTGGACAGCATGAGAGTGAGGAAATTCTGAAAGTTTCAATGTTAGGAGGGTCCCCAATATTTTCATGGGTTTTTACTTTCAGGAATCCCACAAGGTTCTTTAATAAATATCAGAGAAAGATTTCCTGCTTGTATCTCTGGCTCTGGCAAGGGATGGGGAAATGCAGTCATCAACATGAAACAAGCCTAGAGTTTAATTCTTTATAAGAAAGACCTATTCTCCAGGAGAGAAAACTTTGCCAAGGAATACTCTGTTTACCTCAGTTCTTACCACTCAATACAACATAACTGGTTTTCAACAAAAATTACAAGGCTAATAGGAAAGGAAAAGCTAAGTCACTTTGGAAGAAAGCATGGCAGAGTCTTATCTCAGCTAGCTCCACCCATAGCATCAGTGCACATACCTCTAGCATCAGCCCTCTCCTCTCTGTAGCCTTCCTGTCTCACCTAAGATTAAAAAGCCTATAGAGTAAGTATTAATCCATTCTCATGCTGCTAATAAAGACAAACCCTAGACTGGGTAATGTATAAAGGAAACAGGGTTAATTGACTCACAGTTCCACATGGTTGGGGAGGCCTCACAATCATGGCGGAAGGCCAAGGAGGAGCCAAGTCACGTCTTACATGGCAGCAGACAAAGACAGCTTATACAGGAGAACTGCCATTTATAAAACCATTGAGTCTGGTGAGACTTACTCACCACCATGAGAACTGTATGGGGGAACCTGCCTCTATGATTCAATGATCTTCACCTGGCCCCACCCTTGACACCTGGGGATTATTATAATTCAAGGTGAAATTTGGGTGGGGACACAGCCAAACCATAGCAGTAAGGGATTCAAGAAAATAGACTGGAAATTCTGAAGTCACAGTGAGGGGTGAGGATACGCGTGAGAAAGTTCTGCCATGGAGAAATGAAAACTTGTGAAGGTCCAGAGACACAGGCCCACTGAAAGACTGAGATTTAATCTGGACAACAGAACGTCTCCCTTCTCCCATACCTGATGACCGCACCAACAGAATTTCCATTGGTGTATGATGATAGTGGATTACAGCTGAAGAGCTGCAAGATGCAGACTTTCTCTGAGGAGTATCTAGGGAAGCCCAAAATTAAGAAAGGAGACAAAAACTTGAACACTAGAGAAATTTGAAGTCTCTGGCACCTACAGCTACAGCATACATTAAACACAGTCCAACCACTAGACAGACTAACTTAATCCTCACACTGAAGTTCCATTTATCTCAGTTTCTACCACCCAATGCAACACAAAAGTGAACCTTCCTTACTTAAAAAATCATTTAGGAGTCTGGGGGTTTCCAGGATGTAATGTGGAATGTGATACAATAATCTCACTGTATTGTAACTATATAGGACAATCTCACTGGAAGAGGTGAGGGGAAACAGTGCTTACTAGTGCAACTTTGAAAATGAGAGAAGCCTGCAAGACTAAAGACAACAGAAACTGTAGTAATACTGTGCTCAATTGATTAAGTTGTTTCCCACAAGGGTATGAGTTAACAATTCTGCTACCACGATATGTGTATACTGGAATTTAAAAAATAAATAGATGGCTGATGTTGGGAGCCAGGTTTCTTACTTTGGAGGGGAAGTTACAAATCAGCAAGAGGTCTCGAGGCTAGAATGATCCATGATACAGCGGGTTAGGATAGGGGACATCAGGATTAATTCGTGTTTACCCTAATGAAGATACTGATGGTTACACATAGAAATATGTATAAATATGTTTATATACACAGGTTAGTATACACATGCATTTCCTTGCTTTGTCAGCTGAAAGGACCAAAAGTTGTAGCACTTGGTTACAATGAGCATGCCTATATATACAATGAGTATATATAGTCTCCAGATCTTGGTTTCCAATTATCCAATAAAGGGAATCAGGGATCTTAGAGAAGTGGTTGAGTATTAGATTAGAGCAGAAGATGTACAAGATAAGCATGAAGCATCTTAGAGTACCAAATAGTATGTGGACAGCATGAGAGTGAATTTTTTTTTTCTCTGTCACACACACACACACAAACACCCTATAACAGGGCATGGTCAAGGGACACAGGAGATAACTGAAACAGCTCCTAATGGTCAAAGCTGGAATAATTCGAACCAGAAAGTCAAGTATTATTAGATCGTAACGTAAAAAATTAGGGAGAATAAACAAATGCCCCATGTAGGAGAATTCAAAGTAATTTATGTAGATACGCCATCCTCAAGAGGGCAGAACATAACTCACAACTTCTTATAGTGAAGTATATATAGTGACTTCCTTCCAAAGAATACAGTATAGAAAGGGAAGGGGGAATAGTAACTTTTATAGCCAAGAGAACTGACACACATCACCTTAGCCAGGAGATCAAGGTTAACACATCAACAGTGATGTCATTTTGATAGTATGTACCCTTGATACGATGTGATGAGAATGACACTTTACCTCTATTGTCTTCCTCCCCCAAATCTATAATCCCAGTCTAATCATGAGAAAAACATCAGAAGAATACCAGTAGAGGAACATTCTACAATATATACCAGACTCCATAAGACTGTCAAGATCATCAAAAAACAAGAAAAGGCTGAGAAACTGTCATAGCCAAGAGGAGCCTAAGACGACATGATACCTAAATGAAATGTGTTCAGGATAGGATCCTGGAACAGAAAAAGGACACTAGGTAAAACCTAAAAAAAAAAAAAATCAATAAATTTTGGATTTTAGTTAATAATGTATCAATATTAATTGTGCAAATGTACCATATTAATGTACCGCATTAATGTACATGTACCATAATAATGTACCTATAACAATTATTTGAGTCAGGGTCTCTGTCACCTAGGCTAAAGTGCAGTGTTGCAATCAGGGCTTACTGCAGCCTTGACCTTCTGGGCTCAAGCAATCCTCCCACTTCAGCCTCCCTCCCAAGTAACTGGGACCACAGGCATGCACTACCATGCCAAGCTAATTTTTGTATTTTTTTGTAAAGACAAGGTCTTGCCATGTTGCGCAGGCTGGTATTGAATTCCTGAGCTCAAACAAGCTGCCTGCCTCAGCCTCCCAAAGGGCTGGGATTACAGGTGTGAGCTACTGCGCCTGGCTTTAATTAAAAGTATTTGAAACTGAGTGCCAGGTATACGGGAACTCTGTCCTATCTTAATCCTTCTATATCAAACTATTCTAAAATTAAAAGTCTACTTTTTAAAAAGTAGGTAGCATGATTTCTACCTCATGGAATGTACTTAATAAATGTCAACTGTTATTATCTTCTACATGACAAATACTAAGTTACCAGTGGTGTGGTCAAAAAGAAGTCAGATAATTATTAGATGCTTAAATAGAGTATTGACCTGTAATTAACCTGAATAATTCTAGATCTAAAAAGAAATGACTAAATCATAGATTAGCCAGATTACCAGTCTCTCATTTTGCTTCAAGAGTCAACCATAGTATAATATCAGAGTCAGAATATAAGGTAGAAAAAAATACAAATCCTAAGTGATTTTCTCTCTTAACCTACAAGGGAAAATGAACAATATTGCCTACTACCGAAAGCCTTGTATTGCTTTCAAGGTGATGTCATCTAGTCCACTTTTGAAAGCTTATGGCATAGTCCTCACAAAGTCACTTGTATTTCAGTAGTAAATACCCTTAGTAATATTGCATACATGCTTATACCTTAAGGCTCAGAGAGGCCATTTAAAAATGTTGGAGGAGATGAGGGATGTGAATAGAAATAATAGAATATTTCACTGGATAATTATCTGCTTTTAAAACGTTACTAACATCCTTGACATTCATCCCTTT
This sequence comes from Colobus angolensis palliatus, assembly GCF_000951035.1. NCBI lineage: Eukaryota > Metazoa > Chordata > Mammalia > Primates > Cercopithecidae > Colobus > Colobus angolensis. The sequence goes on from NW_012123709.1 coordinate 5,152,559, forward strand.
GCTCATCTTTCAAATATATCCTTTTGCGAAATTTTAAGTTGCTGAAGATATTGTTAACTGACCATTCACTTACAATCAGGGCCATGCGGTGGGGGTAGGAGGGAAATGTTTCAAAGCTTTATTTCAAGTTTATTTTTCACTTTACAACATTAAGAAACTCCTACAATTTCCCGTAGCTTTGGATGAACCACATAAACATAATTTCACCTCTGAATTTACTATACCTCACCCAACTTTCCCATGTTTTGTCTTCTAGATAGGTTGCAGTTACCAAGATTTGCCTCCATCGTTTGATTTCTTTGTACAAATAAATTCATAGACTCATGGGAGCCTTGGATTTAAAGGTTACATTGTGCTGTTAATGGAAAAACAAGCACACAACCTTGCTTCTGCTGTTGCCCACCAAGGTCTATCTTTTTTTAAAAAATTCATGGATTAATCAAAGCCATTGCCTATATTTATATTTTAATACTAAATTTACCTATCAAAGATGATATAATATTGAATGATATATGGAATAGGATACAAAATGACCTAGTTTTTAATACTTCCAAAATATCTGCCCATCAAAAAGTCCCTCTGTATGCCACTTCTCATTAGGATGCATAAACAATAGCACATATACAATGGCTACACTGGCCAGTTTAAAACTTTTTCCCAGCGTGAGTTATAAAGCTGGTCAAGTTCGTCATGAGAAGGCTGTTTTCTAGCACACAGTTTTCATTCTCAGAACCACCTGCTTTAAACACGATGTCAACACATCCCTAAGTGTACATTTATACTAAAGTATGTTTCCTCCCCTTTCAGGAATATTTACATTTTAATAACAATGCCTAAAGACTTTTTAAAAATCCCATGAAGTTAAAAGGTGCAACTCTGTAATGGTGGAATTCTATACTCAGATAATGGAGGGAATGGAAGGTGTAAATGCTCAAAGCTGCTTGAATCACACCCAGACAGGCAGCTCATATTCCACTGTTTTTCATTTCTTTTTTGTCTATAGCCTCTTGCTATGTGAAATCACTTCACTTTATCTAAATCATATTTCTTTTATAAAAACAGTTTGAACAGCATAAAATGGCATTTCAATAAAATCCATATGTAATTCCATCTCAAGCACAGATTTTGCAAATATTTTTACATTGCTAGATTTTATTTTAATTGTTGCAAACAGTAAATTTACTTGCTTTGCATTCCACTTCATAATGTGTTCATTCATTTAAAAAATACTTAAGTACCTACTATGTGCCAGTACTGTTCTAAGTGTTAGAAATATATCTTTGAACAAAAAGATAAAATTCCTGATTTCATGGGGCTTACATTCTACTGAAGGACAGAAAAATGTACACAATAAACATAATACCTAAGAAAATGGTATATGCTATTTTTTAAAATAATAAAACAGGGTAAGAGAGCTTAAGAGTGAAAGTGAAGACTGGGAAGAAAGATAAAATGTAAGATAATATAGCTGGGGTAGCTATACTTGCATGGTGAAATTTGAGTAATCACTTGCAGGAAATTAGTGAGACATGTGGGCATCTGGAAAAATATACTTCTAGAAAGAGCAAATAGTGCAAGTTGGGAAGCATCTTGCATGTCTGAGAAGCAACAGAGGCCAGTATGGCTAGGGTAGAGGGAATAATAAAGAGGGTAGAAAAAGATCATGTCAGAGATAATAAAGGCCAAAAAATGTAAAGCCTTGTAAGCCATTTTAAGGATTTTGGCTTAATTATTATGCAATTTTCGGCAAGTGGCTAACCATTTTAAGGTTTATTTAATCTGTAAAAAGAGGAGCAATCAACTAAAAAAGAGGTACTCCTAATAAACCAATAATGAAGTTGAAATAAAATAATAAATGTTCATTGATCCAAAATAAGGTCCAAAACACATAAAAAGATATAAAAAAGGAACATAAAAGAAAGAAGAAAGAGAAAACAAAGAGCAAGATAGCACAATGAAACCTAATCAAAAGACAATGATAATTTCATTAAATATAAATGGCCTAAATATATCAATTAAAAAGCATATTGTCAAATGAAAAACTAAAATCTAACTATATGCTGTCTATAGGAAACATACTTTGAATATAAAGCACAGAAGGTTAAAAGTAAAAGAATGGAAAAAGATGTATCATGCTACATCTAATAAAAAGTAAAGTTGGGGTCACCATATTAGTATCAAACAAAGTAGATTTCAAAGTAAAAAATCTTAGGACAAACATCACAATAAAAAAGAAGACAATATACCAATAAGACATAACAAATCTAAATGTATCTGTACCTAATAACAGAACTTCAAAATATAAGCAAAAGTTTATAGAACTGAAAAGAGAAATGGACAAATTCATAGGTATACTTGGAAATACCAAAACCCCCTTCTCTATAGTTAACAGAATAAGTAGACTAGAAATAACTAAGAAGATTTGAACAACAACACATACTAGACCTTGCCAACATTTGTAGAATACTACACCCCAAAATGGTAAAATACACATTAAAAAATGGACATTGAATATTTACCAAGCTAGTCCATGTAAAAAATATTAATAAATACAAAGAGATTGAAATTGCAAGATGCATATTCTCTGACCACAACACAATCATAGCAGAAACCAATAATTAAAAGATATCTGGAAAATCTCCAAGAATCTGGAAATTATGCAGCACATTTCTATATCATGGGTCAAAAAAAAAGTCACAGGGAAATTAGAAAGTACTTTGAGTGAAAATGAAAAAACATATGAAATGTGCAGAATGTAGTCAAACATGCCTTAGAGGGAGATATGCAGCATAAATTACTTATAATAAAAAACATGAAAAATGTCAAATCAAGTCTCACTTACACCTTAGGAAACTTGAAAGAAAAATTAAACCCAAGCCAAAGAACCAAAAAAGGAAGTAAAATAAGAGTAAACATTAATAGATATATCAATGAAAATAAAAAGAGAAATACATCAACGAAAGCAAAAGCTGTCCTTTGAAAACACTAATACAACCGATAAACCTCTAGCAAATGTAAATTGGAAAAATGTAAAGAAAAGATAATTACCAAGATCTAGAATGATAAGTGGTTCATGATTAAAGATACTACATGCAATAATATGAAAAATATTTTGAACACCTTTATGCTAATAAATTTAAGAACTTAGGTAAAATAACAAATTTGCTAAAGGATACAAACTTCCAAAGCTCACTCAAGAAGAAAAAGAAAACCTGAATAATCCTGTATTAAATAAATTGAATTTACAGTTTAAAACCTTCTCACCAAGGATACTAAAATCTCTAACAGCTTCACTAGTGAATTCTATCAAATGCTTAAGTAAATAATAACTCTACACAAACTCTTCCAAAAAATAGAAGCGAACACATCAATTTTATTCTATAAAGCCAGAATTGACCTAATACCAAAACTAGACAAAGATACTGGGAAGTAAAAGGGAAAAAAATGAGAAAAAAAAAAAAAACTAGAGACCATTATCACTCATGAACACAGGTATAGTAAGTACTAATTTTTTAGCAGATTGAATTCTGACAATACAGGCATATCTCGTTTTATTTCACTTAAATGTTTCACATATTCTGGGTTTTTTACAGTGAAGATTTGCAGCAATCCTGCACCAAGCAAGTCTATAGGTACCATTTTTCCAACATGTGCTAACTTAATGCCTCTGTGTCACATTTTGGTAATTCTCACAATTTTTCAAATTTTTCCATTATTATTGCATTTGTTACAGTTATCAGTGAGCAATGATCTTGGATGCTACTGCTGTAACTGTTTTGGGGTACCATGACCTCCACCTATATGAAACTATGAACTCAACTGGTAAACGTTGTATGTGTTCTGACCGTTCCACCACCCGGCCCCCATCTCTCTCTCCCTTTCCTAGGGCCTCTCTGCCCCCTGAGACACAATATTAAAAGTAAGCCATGGAATACTATGTAGCCATAAAAAAGGATGAATTTGTGTCCTTTGTAGGCACATGGATGCAGCTGGAAACCATCATTCTCAGCAAACTATCACAAGAACAGAAAACCAAACACTGCGTGTTCTCACTCATAGGTAGGAATTGAACAATGAGATCACTTGGACACAGAAAGGGGAGCATCACACACCGGGGCCTATTGTGGGGAAGGGACGGAGGGAGGGATAGCATTAGGAGATATGCCTAATGTAAATGATGAGTTAATGAGTACAGCACACCAACATGGCACATGTATACATATGTAACAAACCTACATGTTGTACACATGTACCCTAGAACTTAAAGTATAATTTAAAAAAAAGAAAATATTTAACTGAAAAAATAAATAAAAGTAAAAGTAGGCCAATTCATCACTCTACAATGGTTACTAAGTGTTCCAGTGAAAGGACGAGTCACATGTCTCTCAGTTTAAATCGAAAGCTAGAAATGATTAGGCTTCATGAGGAAGGCATGGAGAAAGATGGCATATAGGCTGAAAGCTAGGGCTTTTGCACGAAATAGCCAAGTTGTGAATCCAAGGAAAAAGTTTTTGAACTTAAAAGTACTACTGCAGTAAACTCCCAAATGGTAAGAAAGTGAAAGAGCCTTACTGCCGTACAAGGAAAGTTTTAGTGGTCTGCATAGAAAATCAAACCCACCACCACATTCCCTTAAGCCAGAACCTAATCCAGAGCAAGGCCCTAACTCTCTTCAATTTTATGATGCTGAAAGAGTTGAGGAAGCTGCAGAAGAGAAGCTGGAAGCTAGCAGAGTTTGGTTTATGAGGAATAGGGAGAGAAGCCATCTCCATAACACAAAAGTGCAAGTAAAACACGAAGTGCTGACATAAAAACTGTAAAAAGTGATCCAGAAGACCTAGTTACGATCATTGATGAAGGTGGCTACACGAACAGATTTTCAATATAGATGAAACAGCTTTCTATTGGAAAAGATGCCCTCTAGGACTTTCAGAGCTACAGAGGGTAAGTCAAGGCCTGACATCAAAGCTTCAAAGGCCAGTCTGACTTTCTTGTTAGGGGTAATGCAGCTGATGACTTTAAGTTAAAGCCAATGTTCATTTACCATTCTGAAAGTCCAAGGGGCCTTAAGAATGACACTAAATCTATTCTACCAGTGCTCTCTAAATGAAACAGCAGAGCCTGGATGTCAGCACATCTGTTTACAGCATGGTTTGCTCAGTATTTTGAGCCCACTGTTAAGACTTACTGCTCAGAAAAAAAAATTTCTTTTAAAATATTACTGCTTGTTGACCATGTAGCTAGTCACCTAGGAGCTCCAATGGAGGCTCTGATGGAGATGTACAAGAAGATGAATGCTGTTTTCATGTCTGCTAACACAACATCCATTCTGCAGCCCATGGATCAAGAGTAATTTCTACTTTCAAGTCTTATTGTTCAAGAAATATATTTTGTGGCCAGGGGTGGTGGCTCCCACCTATAATCTCAGCACTTTGGGAAACTGAAGCAAAAGGATAGCTTGAGGCCAGGAGTTCAAGACCAGTGTAGGCAACATAGTGAGACCCCTATATCTCAAAAACAAAAATAAATAAAGTAATGTATTTAGTAAGGTTATAGCTGCCACAGTGATTTGTCTGATGGATCTGGGTAAATTGAAAACCTGCAGAAAGGTTTCACCATTTAGGATGTTATTAATGAATTCATGATTCATGGGAAGAGGTCAAAATGTCAGCATTAACAGGAATTTGGAAGAAGCTGATTCCAACCCTTATGAGTAACTGACTTTGATGGGTTCAAGATGTCATTGGAGGAAGTAACTTCAGATATGGTGCAAGTTAGAAGAAAACTGGAATTTGAACTGGAACCTGAAGATGGAACTGACTTGCTGCAATCTTATGATAAAACTTAAATGGAGAAGGATGTTTTTTTATCAATGAACAAAGAAAGTGATTTCTTGAGATGCAATTAGATTTCTTGGTGCAAATTAGAAGAAAACTGGAATTTGAAGTGGAACCTGAAGATGGAACCGAATTGCTGCAATCTTATGATAAAACGTACATGGATAAGGATAATGTTTTTTATGAATGAACAAAGAAAGTGATTTCTTGAGATGGAATTGATTTCTAGTAAAGATGCTGTGAACATTGTTGAAATGACAACAAAGGATTTCGAGTATAAACATTGTAGATAAAGCGGTGACAGGGTTTAAGAGGATTGGCTCCAATTTTCACAGATGTTCTACTGTGGGTTAAATGCTGTCAAATAGCACTGCATGCTACAGAGAAATCCTTCGTGAAAGGAAGAGACAATCAACATCGCAAATTTCGTTGTCCTGTTTTAAGAAATTGCCACAGACACCCCAACCTTCAGCAACTATTATCCTTATCAGTAAGCAGCTATCAACACTGGTGCAAGACCTTCTACCAGCAAGAAGATTATCACTTGCTGAAGGCTCAGATGATCAGTCACTTTTTTTTTTTTTTTTTTTTTAGCAATAAAGTATTTTCAACTAAGGAATCTACTTGATTTTTTTAACATAATATTATTGGAGACTTAATAGACGACAATATAATGTAAATATAACTTTTGTATGCACTGGGAAATCAAAACAATTCTGTGACTGACTTTATTGCAATATTTGCTTTATTCCAGTGGTCTAGCACCAAGCTTGTGATATCTCTGAATATCACAGAACCTGTCTATAGAACCTGTCTATAAAAAGATAATGCATCATAATCAAATAGGGTTTATCCCAGCTGTACAATGTTGGACAGTTGAAAAGCAATCAATATAATTCACCCTATTAATATACTAAAATGGAAATTACAGGATAATCTTAATAGACACAGGAAAAAATGCGACAAAAATCTATACTGATTCTTGAGAAGAATGATTATGAAATTAAGAATAGAAAAGAACTTCCTCAATTTGTGAAAGGGCATGTTTGAAAAACTTGCAGCTTGCATTTACTTATTGGTGAAAGACCTTGTATGATCAAGAATAAGGAAAGGATTCCCTCTTCCACCACTTCTACTCAACTTTATATTGACTGTCCTTGCCAACAAGAAACAAAGTAAGAAATAAATGGCAGAGAGGCTAGACATAAATAAAATTTTATTTGCAACCAACATGTTCGTCTGTGTAGAACATCCTAGTAAGTCTGTAAAAAGGATACCACAGTTAATAAATGAGTTTAGTAAGATCAGCTGTTAGGTTAATATAAATACTTTAATTGTATTTACATATACTGACCATAAAAATCTTAGCTTAAAACTATTTATGATATCATAAAAATGTGAAATACTTACGGATAAATTTGACAAAAGATATATGAGACTGGTACACTGATAACTATAAAATATTGTTAAGAAAAATCAAAGATGATTAATAAAGGTAGAGATATGTCATTACCATTGATTGGAAAACTCACTAGTGTTAGTATGTTAGTGATGCTCAAAATGATGTATAGCCTCAACATAATTTAAATCAAAATTTCAGTAGAAATTTTCATGTATTACTGGTAGAAATACAAAATAGTATAGCCTCTCTGAAAGTTTTTTACAATGTTAAATATAGATTCCCTCTACGACTCAGCAATTGCAATCCTAGGTATTTACCCAACTGAACTGAAAAATTACGTTTACACAAAATCCTAAAGCAGCTTTATTTATAATTGCCAAATGGTGGAAGTAGCCAATTCAATAATAAGACAATTCAATAAAAATAGGCACAAATATAAATAGAATTTGACTAAACAACACATAGGGATTCCAAATAAGCACATGCAAGAATATTCAATATTGTTAGTTATTAGGGAAGTGCAAACTAGAGCCACAAGGAGATACTACTACACACCTCAGTAGAAGAGCTAAAATTACAAATACTGACACCGCTTAGTGTTGGCAACAAACTCATACATATGGTTGGTGGAAATGCAAAATGATTAAGCCACTGTGGAAAACAGTGGCATTTGGTATTCGTTACAACTGTTTGTATAGACATGTATTTTCATTTCTCTTGCGTAAATTCATAGGAGTGGAATGGTCCAGAGGGCTTTCGTAAATAGTGGATGATGAATTACATGGTAACAATGTAAAGAAATAAGTACCGTCCCAGAGTTAGAAAATAAGAGAGCCAAGCAATGAAAAGCAGGAAAGTGAACAGTGATGCCTGCAAAACAGGAATGGTGAGGGAATTGGTGTGGAATACTGGAAAAAGAACAGCTCCAGGGTTGAGTAAAATAAATGATCCTATTTTCTAAAACTAGAGGGGTATGACCATTGAAAGGGACTGAGGACAAAGGCTGATGCTCAGTTAACTCGTAAGTGCACGGCCTTTCCAAATTGGTCCTAAGCCAATAAGCAATCCCAGAAATGTAATAAAAAATCAAACACCTGCAAAGGGCATGAGATGTTACCCTCCGGGAGATCAGGATATACTCCACTCCTGATTCACAAAACTTGACGTGGTTTCAGGAGCTCTTGCTGCCATGAGGAAGTCTTTCTAGGCTGAGCTAGTCCTACAGGTCCACAGACATACAAGCGTGGTGGCTTAAAGAAATCTGCACATCCATGCAATGTGTGATAGCTACCGTGATTTGGCAGAGATGTCAAGGAAAAGCCATCTCATTTTTTTTTAGCTGAGGAAACATATGCTATTCATCAGCATAATTTGTATGAGAGATAACTTTAAGAACCCCACATTCTTAAAGAAAACCCTAGTAATTGTTTTTTATTTATTCTAAATTACAAGAGACAAAATTTATTACTAATTTCTCAATTATTTCATTATGCAGCACTAATAAAAAATTTCTGACATCTCAATTATGTTTAGCAAAGAATCATATAATCTAATAAATAATTTGACTGAAGTGATTATTTACTTAAAACAGAATATGCAGGAGGAAAGTTAAATCATATTTTTCTTGTGCCATATAAAATAATTATGCAATTAGTAATAAACAGTGTGCAAGAATGACAAACGTTGTATTAAAAACTTGGGGAACAAAAGCACATCACTTGTGCTTTTTTCCAAGCGAACAAAATCCTATGGTATATTAATCAAAGGGGCTTTTATATGCCTCTGGCAGCAGTGTTTTAAAGTAAACCCTTAATATCAGATCCCAATCCCCAGTTTCAATTTGCTTCCAATGGAAAGGACATTAGAGTTTATAAAATACTCCTTGATTACTTTTTTGAAGGCCTGAAATCTTGACATGTCCGTGACTTGCTCACACTGCATCAATATACAGTGGTTGAAAGAGCAATACCCATCGTGAACATTGCCACATTGACTTATAGAATCATGCCCTTGAGAAAAAGCCAGAGAGAAAAAAGGAGCACCAGGCAGTGACAAAAATGAAATAGAACTGTCATCTGGCAGTTCTTCATAGTCTGTCAAGGAAACTATTAAAGATGTACAAAGAGCCAGAGAGTGCTTGGGCAAAGGTTGTTAAACCACCACTTCAAGGGCAGGTCACTGCAGGCTGCTCAAGACTTAGTGAGGAGACCAGTCAGTGCTTCACCGAGGACCGTGGCACCTGCCGTTTGTGCCTGTCCCTTGTTGGCAGAGGAAATGGAGCTTTTCCATCCCCTGGTAATTCAAACTGAGGACTTTTAAAAAAACTGTAAGTCAACTTTCAAGAATGTTCTTTTTTTAAAGATATTAAATTTGGATATTAATTTTGGACTGGTTCAGGAATTGTATTAAAAACCTCTCTGGTGTTGTTTAAGCCAAATTCAAATATCAGTTTGGCCCATTGCCAATTTGTAGCACCTTAGCCAAATTATTTACCTTCTCCAAGCCTCATTTTCTCCTTTTTCACACACAGGAAGTATGAAATCAGAACTTTGTTTTTTTCTCTCATTTGCATCTGCTATGTTTTTCTTATGGAACACTTCTGCCATCCCTTCTGTGTCCCCCTCACTGGAGAGTTTCCTAAATCCTAAATCCTTTAGGTAAGATGTGCTTTGCTGTTTGACAGCTAGTTGTTCTGAAAGTAGCAGGACATTATGGAGATCAAGGAGCTTTTAGTAAACTTCTCCCTCTAACCAGCACCCCCCCACACACACACACGGGTATTCATGTGTTTTTCCCTGGAATCATGCATACCCGTTTTCTGGAGAGACTATCATTATTCCTGCAGCCTCTGTTTATCCCTCAAATTATTCTAATAATCAGATTTTCACCTAGGAAAGGTGGAGCAAATGCCACATCCAGGCATTTAAGAGAATACCACATCCAGGCATTTATTTGGGAAAAGTAAAGCCTTTTCTTTCTGTTCGTATCACCCAGCATAGATCCTTATTATACAAAGTAGAATTGGGGAAATTTTCTAAAAATAGAATGCGTTTAAATGCCATGCTAAGTAATATATAGCCGACAAACACACATTCACTCTACGTTTCCTTATAATTTAGAATTCAAAATAAAAAAGGAAGTAAATTATAAAGAATTACTATCAATTGAAAGTAAATAAGATCTTGAATATGGAAGACAATAGAAAATTCCGTTTAAAGAAATTAAAAGATTGGATTCAGTCACATGTAGTAATTAAATCCTTAATGCGAGTATAGGAATATTGGAAGTTGAAATTGTATATTTTTTGTTGTAACAAAAATCAAAATTCTTGTGACCATTTTAAGCTCAAATCCCTTTATTTTGGGTAAGGGAGCAATGTTGTTCACAGACCTCTCTAGAAGATATTTTGCTTCTAAATGCAATTTAGGGTGTTGATATAATCTGAGGCAAAGCAGGAACTTTTAAAAGTCATTTTTAGGTAGGAGAAGAGTTTATTCCCATCTCCTTTTCTATCCATTTTAACCATCTCTAACTTTTTAAATTATAACCTGCTCTTACTTATTCCAAATACTTGTTTTTATATAGAGAGAGTACCATGTCTAGAATAACTTTTGACTTTCATTCTAATGGAGTTTTCAGCTTCTACTACACTAACTATAGTTTGGGGAGTTATTTTAGAGGTATTTCTCTTATTATTCTCATGTCAAAAAAGTATACTATAGACTTCTATTAACATAAGGATACTATAGATTTACAACAATAAGGTTTTTTATGGTTTCACCAATTTCTCATGCAGACAGGACATTTTTTTTTCTTGTTTTGAGATACAGTCTTGCTCTATCGCCCAGGCTGGAGTGCAGTGGCATGATCTCAGGTCACTGCAACTTCCGCCTCCCGGGTTCAAATGATTCTCTTGCCTCAGCCTCTTGAGTATCTGGAATTACAGGCTTTCACCATCATGCCTGGCTCATTTTTGTATGTTTAGTTGAGACAGGTTTTCACCATGATGGCCAGGCTGTTCTTGCACTTCCTGACCTCAGGTGATCCACCTGCCTTGGCCTCCAAAAGTGCTGGAATTACAGGCATGAGCCACTGTGCCTGGCCAGGATGATTTTTTTTTATATATTATATTCTTTTATATAGATATATTCTTCTGGCAAGACCAAACTACACCATTTTAACCCAAAATGTTCTATTTCTCATAACTTTAGGAGATATATTATAGAACTCAATTTACAAACTTGGCTACAGACATAACTACAACAAAAATATAATACCAAAAACATCAGTTACAAAAGCATAATATAAAATGAGTCATTTCCTGCTGAATGGCAGGTTTGGAAATCTGCCATATAGTCTAATTTTTCTTGAACAGATCATCAGGGGCTTATCATCATGATTGTCACTAAATACTTTTTTACCAGAGACTGAAAGCTTATGCATTTAAGAGAATGGCCTCTTCCAGAAGAACTGATTCTACCCTTTCTAAATTTACTTTCCAAAATGGATGAGAGAATAGGCACGGATAGCATTTAATTCACAAATTGTAATTTTGGTGGTTTTTTTCCAGAGCATTGCTTTAAAAAATGTTTCTTTTTTTTTCATTTCCCAGTTTATATAATCCATAAGTTCTTTCTCTCTTAAAACATTACAGTGTATGTTGTTCCTGACTGCACATGATGACCAAAAAGAGAGCGAGATACATATAAAATTTAGCAAAGCTATAGAAGCCATTGTTCATTTCAATGATCACTTAATACTGAAGTTTTGTATTGGCTAATAGTCTGCCAAATTCTAGAAATTGTATGCAGGTAATGATGATAATGAGAAAGAGGAGAAGGAGAATGAATGCACTTTGTATGAGTAGTTCACATCTATAATCTTATTTAATATTTATACCAGATTTATGGGGCAGATATTTTCTTTTTACAAATGAGGAAACTGAGGCACAGCAAGTAACCTGTGTGAGGTCCCATAGTAAGTAGGTCCCATAGCCAGTCAGTAGCAGAACCAAGATCCTGAATCCTGGACTGTTTAATTCTAGACCTTTCATTCTCAATTTCTGCACTTATAAACTAAAGATACAAGAAATGCACACAGAAAAGTTTATGAACATGGCAGCAGAGTACTGTGAATCCATTAAAATGACAGCTTCTAGACTAGAGAGAGTACCCCAGGTCATGTTTTTTACGCCAATTGTGTGATGTGGGTATAACTGTAAAGGTGATTTATGAAAGATGAGAGTACTGTGAGCTGGCACTGTTACAACAAAATGTTTAAAGAAGGTGGAACTTCAGAATGAGCAAAATCTTTATCAGCTGTGACTGGAGTAGAGGAGTTGGAGTTGATATACCAGAAATACACTGAATACGCACATGGGTAAAAATTGCACGTGTATATCTTTGGTGAAGGGATAGCTGTGAAACTGTTTCAAATAGCATCCTAATCACTATTACATTATAATTTAATCCCAAATATTGCATGGGACATACTTGTATTTAGAAATATTTCTTATCTGAAATTGAAATTTGGGCATGACATTTTTCTTTACCAAATCTAGCAATCCTATATAGCACATTTCCCTGATTTTATTAATGTCTAACTGCTTCAGCCCCGCCCTCCCCCATACTAGAATATATATTCCATCAGCTCAGGAACCTCATCTATCATGTTCCCCTACCATAACCTCAATATGTAGAAAAGTGCCTGGCCTTGGTATAATAGGTGCTCAATGGCTGTTGGGAATGAAAAGGAAAAAGGTTTTGTATTAAGTATTTATTTGTTTAATTTCAAAGTTACCATATTTGATAGTAGAGGGAAAGAAAAAGAAATTTAAGGTTGAATTGGATAATGAAGGATGGTGTGCAGGGAGGCAGTAGCTATGAAAATATAAACCTAGGTAAACTGGAAAGGAGAAAATGTAACAGCATAAACAGAGGGGGGCTTTGGAGAGATGGGGAAGGAAGAGGGGGCTAAGCCCTTAGCTGGGAAGAATGGGAGGGAAGAAAACAGTTTTATTAATGGAGACAGGAAAAAATGAGGGAAGCAACAGTGTTTTGTTGGTAATTTTAATGAAATAAAGCAATGCAAACTCTTTAGAATTTTGGTTAAAGGACTACAATTTTTAAAAGATCTAGAGAGAGGCCCTTCTAACCTATTATGGATCTTGATGTACATGAAAAATGACATGAGTAGCAACAGATGTTCTCCTTATAACTTTTTTCCCCAAAAATACCAAGATGGATTAGAAATGTGCAAAACAAAAGATTCAAACTAACCCAAATTCTTCTAATTCTCTAACTGCAGTGACAGGGCTGTAACCAATTTTCCTTTTAAGTTTAAAAAAGGGGAAATAATTTTATCCAGATTAGTACTGCCATCTTTCAGCCCATGCAATATAATACTATAGAGTTGCTCTTAAACTAAATAGTCAAATTTAAGTTGCGGACACAATTAGGCTATTTAAACAATGGTTCTGATAGATGTATTTAGAAGTTTCACAACCAAAATAGAATAATGCAAATTTTCCCCAGTTCATTAATTTAAAAAGTCAAATTTATTTAAACTATTGCTCTCGTGGCTTTTTCTTGTTTATTTGGCATCTGCCACTCTTCATCTACAGGAGAATCTAGCATAAGATGGCATCTGATTTAGCACAAAATGGTACATTACATAATTTTAAGCTTTATATGTCAACAATTTATGATGTTCGGTAAATGCCATCATGATTTCCAGATGCTTCACCACCTGAATCAGATTTAAATCATGGCAAAATCTTCAATACAGATGCTTGAGAAATAGGAGTATATATGTTCAAATATGTCATCTCAGCTCAGGCTCAAAGAATACCTTCTCTCCAACCAGGCTGCCAGTTTGGAAATTCATAGTTGTCACTTATATGAGAGCTTAAAAAAAGTTAATCTCATGGAGGTAGAGTGTGAAATGATAGTTACCAGAAGCTGCGAAGGCTGTGTGGGTGGAAGGAAAGATGAAGAGAGGTTGGTCAATGGATACAACCATACAGTTAAATGGAATGTGTAAGTTCTAATGTTCCATAGAGTAGGGTAACTATAGTTAGCAACAATATATTGTATATTTCAAAGTGTCTAGAAGAGAGAACTTGAAATGTTCCCAACACACAGAAATGATACTTACACATTCTATGCATGTAACAAAATATCACATGTACTGCACGAATATGTAAAAGATTAAGTATCAATAAAAATATAGATACTTCCCAATGGGAACTGAATCCTACTCTCTCGTGTTAGTGCAGCAACATTTACCTGTGGGCCACCAAAGGGAATAGTTATCTTCATTGCCATAAGCAATACTAATAGGCAGAAATTAACAACTTAATCAAGTCAAATTACCAAAGAACTACCAGACAACTGGTTTGTGCAAGGTAAGGTGTCCTGAAGATTACAAGGAAGTGAAAAATACAAAGCTTGCCCCCAAAGGAGCTCAGAGCCCAGTTGGCAAAATGCCATGTAAAGATAACCAGGTTAACAGTACAGTAAGAGATATCAATTTGAGAGATGGTGAGAAGATACACATGTATGCACTTTGACAATAAATCACCACATGAATTTGAAATGAGAAAAGATAATGGTCAAAGGAAAAATGCAAGAAATGAAAAGAGAAGATGAGAAATGGAGAAATATTTCCAGCCTCTGCCTACCCATGTGTTAGAGAGTTCAGTGACTGCCCCATTACAAATTTCATTACGTTTATGATTTGATTTATAAATTTTAATTCATTTCTTGGTTTTATCATTGCTTTTGGTCAGTACTACCTACAAAGAACTAGTCTGTCTACTAAAAAAAAAATTATAAAGAGTACCAAGACTATCTTGGATCTACCTCAACCCAGCAGAGTTAGAAATACAGTAGGGGCTCAGGAAATGGTGAATTAGTTAAACCAAATGGTGAAATACTATTTCTGGTCAGGCATAAAGCTATAATCCACATATGTATACAGTAGGTAGAATCTACCAGAGCACATTTTATAAAATATTCCGTTAGATTCACCATAGAGGGACAACTTCTGAGTTGAAATATATTTTGAAAACGTACAATCTCCCTCATAGATACTCACCATGCATGTTAACATTAAGCGTTTAAATTGTGGTTTTAGTCTAGTTCCAGAAAGGAAAAAGTTGCCAGGCAGCTAAGACATTTGAAATTAAAAAATATGTACTACCTTTGTTATGAATAAAATAGAGAAAGGAGAATTTCATAAAATATAAATCTGATTTATGTATAATTATTTGATTGGTGCATATTTTATTGGCAATATGGTCACTCTATGACATTCAAAGGATACATAAGTCATAGTTTAGTAGTCATTTTTTTGCTTTAAAACATTCTATTTAATGCCTAAAATTTCTGAGTTAGTAAAATCTTTAAAACAGTAATAAAAACTGGAAGGGAAATGTCAAAGGGGAGTTTCATGTACTGTAGCTATATACACAGTACACATGTATGTGGGGAAGACCAAGTATGTGACAGGAGGTCAAGTCGTCTTTGCACACCTGGATTAGTTGGGCAATCACATGAAATACAAATTCATCATCTAGCACAAATGTATGTGGGGCCATAATCAACATCATATAAACTTAAATAATTATGTTCTGCAAGGCAGGTACAGGATAGTCCCAATCATAGTGGTAAAACGTCAAGAAAGTCATTTCTCCTTTTGTCTTATAAATTTCATGAGGGAAGTCTTGCATTTAAGCTCTGTTGTTGCAGCAATTAAGTATGCTCTTTGGATACCTCCAATTATCTTATTTCTGAAAACTAAATACATTGTTGACAATGACACAAGCATTTCAAATTATTAGATAAATGTTCATTGGTGAGTGATTGAGGGTCTTGAGGCTAATACTTCAATGAATGAGATATAAAAGCAGACTCTTTCAGTTTCCTGACTAGCTGGTGAGAGATATTTTTATTTTTGAAACCCCTCTTCCCCAGCTTAGTTCTTGTTATTGTTTTGAGTGCTTTTTCAGAAAGTGTGACTCACTCAATTTTTAAAATAAACAAACCATGTCTGTTTTACTTTTGTATTCCCAGTTCCCAGATCAAAGCTAGAAATTATCCTAGGTGCTCAATATCTAGTCGTATTCAACAATGAATGTCAATGGACCAAAGAGCAACTAACTTCTGGCTACCCATTCCATAATATTAGGGAGGAGTAGTAAAAGTTCTTCGTGATTGTCATTTCTGAAAATGTCATCACAGAGTCTTCCTGAGTTAATAAGGAAACTCAGGAGATCCAACGTACAAGTTGTTTCTCTGATATATTTTAGGGTTATGGTAAATGTTAGTGGAAGTTTCATAAAAACCATCTACAAATCCCTAGTTCTGCTTAACTATTTAGATGGTGTAAAGCACGACAGGACATAATACCCCAGTACCTCAAGACAGTGTTTACCACCATTATCATTAATGGGACATCGTGATTGTTGAATCCCCAAAATCCTGGAGTATCTTATGACTGCACTTGCAGTCCATATGGCCTCAGTGGATTGCCATGGCAACTGCCTACTTTCACTTATCCCAAGCATGATTTTCCATAAAATGCATTGAGTTTGACAAAGTTTTATTTAATAACTATTTTCTATGGGCCAAATCATCTGCTAGTTACTATACCTGACCAAGCATTTCTTCTTGAGAACTTATAATCTGGAATACACAGTTTTAAAATGTAATATGTCATTAAGGAATATAAGAGCTATATTTTTCGTAATAATGCAGCACAACAAAGCATGCCTGTACTGAGTGTCTTAAAAATATAAGCATTTATTTCCTCCATGAGTCTGTGGGTCATTTATTTATGGCTTGGCTGTTCAGCTGTTCTGATCTCGGCTGAATTTGCTCATACAGCCAAAAGTCAGCTGGCTACTGCTGATCTAGGATGCATAGGCTGGGATGACTGGGGTGATTTATTCCTGCTCTAGGAATCTCATCCTCCAGCATATTTTCATGGAAATTGCAGAAGAGGAACGGTCAAACAAAAATAAGGAAAGGCTTTTAAGCCGCGCATATATTACGTCTGCCAACATCCCATTGACCAACCAAGTTGCATGGCCGAGCTTGTTGGGAGATTGCAAATCACATAGCATAGGGTGTGGATCAAGGATGGGATGACTAATCAGATCCATTACTTCAATCTACCACTGGGTGTAACTACTATAGAGGAACACTAAGTAGAGGAAAGAGATAGAAAATGAAGGCATCAGGT
Organism: Colobus angolensis palliatus; assembly: GCF_000951035.1. Classification (NCBI taxonomy): domain Eukaryota; kingdom Metazoa; phylum Chordata; class Mammalia; order Primates; family Cercopithecidae; genus Colobus; species Colobus angolensis. Next base: position 5,170,043 of record NW_012123709.1, read on the forward strand.
CGTGTGATGCCTCCAGCTTTGTTCTTTTTGCTTAGGATTGTCTTGGATATTACAGGCCCTTTTATGGTTCCATATGAAATTTAAAGTAGGTTTTTCTAATTCTGTGAAGAAAGTCAATGGTAGCTTGACTGGGATAGCACTGAATCTATAAATTACTTTGGGCAGTATGGTCATTTTCACAATGTTGATTCTTCCTATCCATGAACATGGAATGTTTTTCCATTTGTTTGTGTTCTCTCTTATTTCCTTGAGCAGTGGTTTGTAGTTCTCCTTGAAGAGGCCCTTCACATCCCTTGTAAGTTGTATTGCTATGTATTTTATTCTCTTTGTAGCAATTGTGAATGGGTGTTCACTCAGGATTTGGCTGTTATTGGCATATAGGAATGCTTGTGATTTTTGCACATTGATTTTGTATCCTGAGACTGTGCTGAAGTTGCTTATCAGCTTAAGGAGATTTGGGGCTGAGACGATGGGATTTTCTAAATATACAATCATGTCATCTGCAAACAGGGACAGTTTGGCTTCCTCTCTTCCTATTTGAATACTCTATTTCTTTCTCTTGCCTGATTGCCCTGGCCAGAACTTCCATTACTATGTTGAATAGGAGTGGTGGGAGAGGGCATCCTTGTCTTGTGCTAGTTTTCAAAGGGAATGCTTCCAGCTTTTGTCCATTCAGCATTATATTGGCTGTGGGTTTATCATAAATAGCTATTGAGATAGATACGTTCCATCAATACCTAGTTTATTGAGAGTTTTTAGCATGAAGGGGTGTTGAATTTTATTGAAGGCTTTTTATGCATCTATTGAGATAATCATGTGGTTTTTGTCTTTGGTTCTGTTTATATGCTGGATTATGTTTATTGATTTGTGTATATTAAACCAGCCTTGCATCCCAGGGATGAAGCCTACTTGATCGTGGTGGATAAGCTTTTTGACGTGCTGCCGGATTCAGTTTGCCAGTATTTTATTGAGGATTTTCACATCGATGTTCATCAGGAATATTGGCCTGAAATTTTGTGTGTGTGTGTGTTTCTGCCAGGTTTTGATATCAGGATGATACTGGGCTACAGTGACCAAAACAGCATGGTACTGGTACCAAAATAGATACATAGATCAATGGAACAGAACAGAGACCTCAGAAATAATGCCACACATCTACAACCATCTGATCTTTGACAAACCTGAGAAAGACAAGCAATGGGGAAAGAATTCCCTGTTTAACAAAAGATGTTGGGGAAACTGGATGCAGAAAACTGAAGCTGGACCCGTTCCTTAAACATAATACAAAAATTAACTCAAGATGGATTAGACTTATACATAAGACCTAAAACCATAAAAACCCTAGAAGAAAACCTAGGCAGTATAATTCAGGACATAGGCATGGGCAAAGACCTCATGACTAAAACACCAAAAGCAATGGCAACAATAGCCAAAATTGACAAATAGGATCTATTTAAACTAAAGAGCTTCTGCCCAACAAAAGAAACCATCATTAGAGTGAACAAGCAACCTGCAGAATGAAAAAAAAATTTTGCAATCTATTCATCTGACAAAGGGCTAATATCCAGAATCTACAAGCAACTTAAACGTATGTACAAGGAAAAAACAAACGACCCCATCCAAAAGTGGCCAAAGGATATGAACACTTCTCAAAAGACGAAATTTCTGTGGCCAAAAAATGTATGAGAAAAAACTCATCATCACTGGTCATTAGAGAAATGCAAATCAAAACCACAATGAGATGCCATCTTACACCAGTTAGAATGGCCATCATTAAAAAGTCAGGAAACAGATGCTGGAGAGGACGTGGAGAAATAGGAATGCCTTTACACTGTTGGTGGGAGTGTCAGTTCAACTATTGTAGAAGACAGTGTGGCAATTCCTTAAGTATCTAGAACCAGAAATACCATTTGACCCAGCAATCCCATTACTGGGTATATACCCAAAGGATTATAAATCATTCTACTGTAAAGATACATGCACACGTATGTTTATTGCAGCACTGTCCACAATAGCAAAGACTTGGAACCAACCCAAATGCTCATCAATAATAGACTGGATAAAGAAAATGTGGCACATATATGCCATGGAATACTATGCAGCCATAAAAAAGGATGAGTTCATGTCCTTTGCAGGGATATGAATGAAGCTGAAAACCATCATTCTTAGCAAACACACACAGGAACAGAAAATGAAACACTGCATGTTCTCACTCGTGAGAGTTGAACAATGAGAACACATGGACACAGAGAGGGGAACATCACACACCAGGGCCTGTTGGGGGGTGGGAGTCTAGGGGAGGGATATCATTAGGAGAAATACCTAATGTCGATGATGGGTTGATGGGTGCAACAAACCACCATGGCACATGTATACCTATGTAAGAAATCTGCACATTCTACACATGTATCCCAGAAATTTAAAAAGAAAAAGTGAAAGCATCAGGGAGAGAGTCAAATCAGATGACATTTGAGCAGAGATTTGAATTAAGTGAGGTAGAGAGCTATGTACATTACTCTGGAAAGAGAATTCCAGACGGGATCAGGGAAGAAAAGTGATTCCAAATGCCATGAAGCCATCTTGTATTTGGTGTGATTAGAGACAGCAAGGAAGGTAGAGCAGGGAGAGAGGAAGAGAGTGGCAGGAGATGAGAAAGGGAGCAGGAGGTCAAATGAACATTCAAGGAAAGACCAGGCAGGGGTTGTGGACCCTGGCAGGGACATTGGCTTTAATGATGAGTGAGACAGGACATCACTGGAGGATCATGAACAGAGGAATGACTCCATCTTAACTTTGTTTTTTAAACCTTCTCATTCCTGTAAGGAAGACCAATTTTAGGGAAGTAATGGTAGAAACCCAGAGATCAGTTAGGAGACCATGTTCCTAATTTATCAGCAACATGATGGTTGATGAGTCATGAGTATAGTAGAAACACAGTGAGTTGGGATGATATTTGCATACTTTTAAGGTAGTGATAAGAGGATTTACTAAAACTTGAGGTTGATATGCTCATTGATATTACACATGCACATATACACATATTTTTCAACTACTCATTAAAATATGTGCATAGTTAAAACAAAAAAAAATGATCATCCCTGTAGCACCTAAAATCATCCTGTTCCTCTAGAAGATGGTATGTAAGGACCACACCTTGGAAAACACTGTCTCTACACACTTAAATGGATCATCCAGGTTAAAACTCCAAAATGAATTAGATGGTCAACAACTCCTGGATTAAAAGCTCACAGACTATTAAATTCTATTGGTGAAAATATCAACTCAAATGACAAATTTGTTTTACTAGAACCTGGCAAATGGGAAATTTTCTTCCTTTATTATTAAAAAAGCAAATGCTTTCTAAGTCTTTACGATTTCCCCACCATTATTACAGAAATTTCTGACATTGAGAAAAATTCCCTAATGTGAGGAACCAAAGTGTTTAATAAGCTAGGTTTTATTTCCTTGGTTTATTATAACTTGGAAAGCTCCCAAAGGTTCTCCCTTGTAGGAATAGAAGTACACACAAGTCTCAAAATAAGCACCTCCTACTGTAAGGAGAGGTGCTATGGAAATGTAAAGAAAACAGGACGCCACCACTTCCCCCAAGATTGTAATACTCTTAATATATTTTATTCTTGCTGTCACTTTATTTTATGAAAATGAAAGGTACTTTTTACAGGTATTTTCATTTTGCCCCAGAAAAAGTGAAATTTTCTATAAAAATTGTAAGTTTTCACAGTAGCAACTTCATAAAAATGTATGATCTTGCCCCTCAGGGTGCCTCCTCACTTGTTTGAAATGAAAAGCTGTTTGTACTCATGGTTGGAAATACACACATCAGGAAAAATTAATCATGCAAATATTTGCAAAGCGGGAACAGTAATTGTTTGGAGCCTCAGCAGTGAGCTGCTGCACACCACCACAGGTAGGAAAGTGGGAGGAGAACTCCAAGCGACAACTCCTTTGGCCAAAGCAAGCCAGGACAGAACGCCAATCTTACAGACTGGTAACTACCAAAAGCATGCTGGGTATGTTCCCTTAGGAATGGAGTTTTGACAGTCATATTGCCAAGTATTATTAGAGTTGAAATAATTCCTCTTAAACATCTGCAAGTGGCACTATCGCAGACAGGATTTAAAAATTAGAACTGGCACTTGGGTAGCAGTTGGCTATTTGCTCTGGCAATGTTCTTCCCTGCTGCTGTATTCAAGGAATGCTTTTATGAGGCTTCTGATTTATTCTGTTTGATAGTTTAAGGAAGAAGAGACACTATCCTTTATTTTTTGTAAGACATTTAACATGCTAAAAGAAAGTCTAACTTAAAATGAGATGTAATTATTGTTACATTAAAGGATGAGGAAGTTGATTGGTCCTACTGGAAGATTTTTTTTTGAGACGGAGTCTCGCTCTGTCACATAGGCAGGAGTACAGTGGTGTGATCTCGGCTCAGTGCAACCTCCGCCTCCCAGGTTCAAGTGATTCTCCTGAATCAGCCTCCCGAGTGGCTAGGATTACAGGGGCATGCCACCATGCCTGGCTAATTTTAGTAGAGATTGGTTTTACCATGTTGGCCTGGCTGGTCTTGAACTCCTGACCTCAGGTGATCCACCAGCCTTGGCCTCCCAAAGTGCAGGGATTACAGGCATGAGCCACCGCGCCCGGCCAGAAGATTCTTACCAACAGCATTAGGAAGGGCTTATTGGCCCTAGGTAGATGATTGGAATATGATGCTGTGTTTATCTGGGTGCTGGACCTAAGACCTTGCCATGAGACATACCTAAGAGGCAAACAACTCCTCATCTACGTGTTTACCTACAAATCTCTACCATAAGAGACAGAAGTAGGAAGAGAGAGTTAATGTGATAGCAAATCAGAGGTTCCTGACAGGACTGACTACACAGTGTGTGGGGCCCTTTACAAAATAAAAGTGTGGGACCCTTTGCTCAAAAGTTTAAGAATTTCAAGGTGGCAGCAGCAGAGATTAAGCAAACACATGGCCCTGTGTGACTGTACAGGTGACTATCAATGAAGCTGGCCGTGATTCTTGATATAAGGAGTATAGGCCTCAAAGCAAGAATTTTGTGGCATCTTTTTTGATATTTGGGCAAAACAGCTACACGACATCTTGTATCTGGAAAGAGGGGACTGAGAGACTACTCATTTTGGTGAATTCAAGAAATGTCTCTAGCAGTGCTTTCTGAATTGACTACTTTGAAAACTACAGAATCTTCGTGCTATCATTTAGTTTCCTATTTAAAATCATCATCTTGGAGTAGGATTAAAGACAGGCTTAAATTTATGTAAGTGTCAGAAGTCTCCTGTATCCTGTTTCTCAGAACTTTGAAGGCCAGGAACAACTGCTAAAGACATCCAACAGCTTCAACTGCACCTGCGGTCATAACAACAATAAATACCATGCCTAAGAGAATGGTACTATAAACCCCTCCCTTGCTCCCCCCGATCCCGGATTTTCTCAGCTTCAAAAATTCTATATAAATATATATTATGCAATTATGGTAGATGTTCCAAAGAAAGCATGAGAAATTACCAGAAACAATATAATAAACTCCTCAAATAAAATAACACGAGAAAAAAGAAACAGTATTTTTAGGTATGAACTTCTTGTTTTTAGTGATGATACATGACTATTTCTTGAATATTCGAACCACTGAACACTGTCATACAATTTATTCCCATAATTATAGTGATCTCTGTTTACAACGATCAAACTTCCTTGATGTGACAATGTCTGCCAATTTTTGAAGAGAGAAAGGTATTTTGCTCTTTCATGTTGAGTCAATAATAAAAAATAAAAAATAAAACACAGTTTCTCAGTCAGGCTCCCCTCCACAAATCCAATCAGCTCAGGAATACTCTTCACCTAAAAACCAAGATAAAGCAGAAATCCTTGAGATACCCCCCTCATCTTCCTACTGAGTCACTCAGCGTGTCTTACAAGGCTGACCATGATGACCAAGTTGTGCTGTTCTCACCCACAGAAGGAGAGGGAGGAGACAGTGAGATGTTGCCCTGGTATCCCCCTCTGGCGACACTCTGACTGTGGTGTCAAATGGGATTTTCAACAGTCAGCTCTCCATTATCTGCACTGTCAATCTTCTGCTATAAATCTTGCTTTCAAGTTCTGCTGGGATAATTAAGCTTGATATATGTGGGCACAGCTGACTATCTGTTGTTTATTTTTGCCTTCCCATGCAACCTGCCACCCAGTAGGAGGCCTTCAAAACTCAGTCAACTACCTTCTCCAACCCAGGAAAGGTGTGACAAGTAAATAGAGTCAAATCAAGGCAGCAGCAGTGAGTTCGATTTTGGCTGATTCATCATGTGAACTCTCTCCCTATTATCCTTGGGATAGACTCAGGTGCAGGAAGTGACTCAGCATTTAAGGAGTACACTAGAGAGGTTGCACAACTTTCAGCTTCTCTGACATCAGTGCATCACCAAATGACTTCCTGATGGAGTTCATTGTTCAGGCTTGGCTTCTGCCAAGAACACACTGCTGACTTCAGAAGCAACAGAAAGCAAGAAAGAAGTCACAATATCTACGAGTCTACTCGTTTCAGACACGCATTATTATCAGAAACTTCCAAGACACATATACAATTTTTTTGGCATGTGATTTTCACTTGTATTAAGCTCGTAAAGGACCTCTTTTTGCTGAAGATCACTTATTTCAGCCATTGTAATTCTTCATAGGATACTGGTCTGAGTGGGAAAAGCTTAAGAGCTAAAGAGAATCAGAAGGAAAGGAGTCTCAGCCAGAGGCCTCAATGTCCATTTCCCATATGTGGAAATACCAGGCAAGTAGCCCCTGCTGTTTAAACCACAGATGCCATAGGGTTTTGGCCCTTTCTGCGGTGACCTCTTAAAAGTTAGGAACTTAACTTGCTATCACTGATTCAAAGTGCTACAAATTCGCAGAACATGCATTGTGAAGCCACATGATACTGGAACATCCTTGGTGCTGCTCCCTTCCAATTAGCCAGGTAATCCAACAAAGACATAAATACATGCTGCCTGGCAAAGGCTCTTGTCCAGGAAGAAAACTAACATTGGCACCATAATAAAGACCTGACTTCATCCTGACTAATCCACCTGAAATCCATTTATATTTTGATATTTTATACTGAATTAATTTTGATATCTGAAGGCTTTTATATCTCTAGGGAATGTCAAATTAGCCCTGAGGATGGGAAGTTCAAATTACAGAAGATAGTGTCTTTAGTCCAAAATGTTATGTGCAATGTCTTGTGCCTCCCATTCACCATTACTTATGAGACAATACACTTTAAACTTGCTAAAAATGAGACAATGCTAATCATCCAAACTAGACTTTTCTACTGCAGAGCAGAAGTTTCCTACAGGCGATGCTGCAGACTTCTGAAAAGTTCAGGGACCCGTCTAATAGTATCAAGGAAAAATAGAGGCTTTAATACTTTATTTTGCCAATCCAAAAGCATCAGTGGTATAGCCATAACTCTTGGTATCAACAAGGACTGTATACCTACCTACTCTATCTTCTTAGGACTTTTTCGGTCTTTCATATGACAATGACTTGCAATAGGTAGTCACTGTCTTCTGGCAGGGAGTGAGGCAGAAACAGAAGGGAAACAAGCCCCAGCAATTACTGTGCAGTACTCAAATCTGCCTGCCAACAGAACAGTGATTTGTGCAACACATCAAGAGGTGCCAGCAAGATCAATCTGTGGAGATCCCTCTGATAGAGGAATAATGAGTTGACAAAGACCAATGTTCAGTTGGGTCCAAGCCCAATAAGATTACTGTTCAGCATCATCAATATTGTCTCTGTTTGGAACTGACACAATCAGACTGGAATCAATTGTATTTTCCACAACACTGTCACACATGATTTTAAACTTTGGCTCATAACCCTAGAGGAGCTTGCAGATGTTGGCAGATTTTTGCCAACTTAAGGGATGTCATTATTAAGTAGGAGTTTCACCCCACAGTAATTTGTGGTTCTATGTTTCTCTGAGGTCTATGTACTGAAAAGAGAAGACAAGGAGGAAGAGATGAAGGAGATATGGGATTAAGTTTTTTTTTGCTTAACCCCTTTTTTTTTTAGTGTAATGACCAAATACGACATGTAAATGTGTAGGCTATTTCTTAGCGTCAGCTTAAGTTGGGGATCAAAGATTTTTCCTGAAACATAGAATCATGAAAATTTTTCAGCTCTGAAGCAACATAACAATAAAATTGTTACGCTTCATCATCAAAAGGCAGAGGGGATAAGTAGATGGCTCGGTCTAGAAAATATTAGAAGTTGTTCAAGGAGTTGGAAAATCTAATAAGCAATTTGATTCTTAAACAATTCCTGCAGTCCCCTCCAATGTGTTTTATAAGCCATTACTCCCACTACAGAAAGCTATCAACTTCATGTTTCATGAGATCCATTTGTGTCTTCAGCCCTGCCCATATGGCCATCCCAGACCTCTGATACTAGCTGAGTGATGTAGGCATCCAGAAGTGCCATGCGATACATGGCCACAGAATTAAATCCTGTATAATTTAATAAGAGACAGGGTAATAAGAGACAGAGTATGGATTTCTCTCTTTTGCTACAAACATACAGAACAACGACTGCTGGATCTTTCCCACGCTCCATCTAAATGTAAACTCCGTGAGCAGCAAGTGCTATAGAAAGACAACCAAATTTGCAGTGCCCGACTCCCCAGATCAATAAGTTTACATTTTACTTAAACTCAGGTCTTTAAATCGTATTAAAATTGTCAGTAGTCCTGTCCCACCAAACTAATCAGTCACTATAGGGTGTCTCTCCCTTCAGGATGACATCAGTTTTCTGTGATTTCAGGCAAAGACAACATTTACAGTGGTCTTTCTGGTCTGTGATTACCACCATTGACTATCTTCAAAGCCCATGAGGTCCTTGAGAGGCAGGCTTGTGTCTATCTTCTTCAGCAGGATATCTTTGTGGAATTTGGGACCTTGGTAGCTGTAGCCCAGCCTTCTTAGGTAAATCACACCTAAGTCATTTCCCTTTGAAGTCCTGCCTCCCCACCCTTAGGCCCTGTGAAGAAGGGGAAGCACCTACCCCAAGGTACCTTAACCCACTGCTGCTTCACCTCATGGGGAAATCGCCCTCTCCTTTTCCTCCAAGGCTCTCACTTCTCTCCATTTCCTTGGGATAATCTCCTCAAAGAGTTCAGGTTAGAAAACAAAGCAGAAAAGGAACTTGTCCTTGGGTTATTTTTATTTTTTTATTTTTTTTTTAACTCCATCACAAAGGGTCCCAGAACAAAAAGGTGAGGTTACCATCTCAAGTTGGGGTTAGAAAAATGAGAACAAAACACAAATTAAAATCTCAACAAATTATTCTGTCAACCTCCAACTAGGTGGCCTTGGAAAAGTCCCAGTAAAACTGCCAGTACCTCTAAGCCTCATCAAAATTTTAGATCTAAAAAAGAGAAAAAAATATATTTCTGGGGCTCAAAAGAGGGCAGGCGTACGATAAAGTTTTGTTGATGCTAAATATTAGTGGTAGCAGTTATTCTTGATTGTGTAATTTTGTAATGCTCCTTGCGTAGCAGATACCAATCTGCAGCTGAGAGATGAAACAGAGAAAAGAGTCTAGTCTTCCGTACACTATTTCTTACGTAGTTTGGATCTGGTCTGAACAGACTGCTATACTGAGTTCCATGCTAACTAAAATCCCTGGAGACTTTGCAAAGACATCACTTTCAGCACTCCTCTGGCTAAGAAATGCCAGTGGCTCCATTAGGCAAACTCCCATAGGAACATCTCCATTCTCTGGGGTTGTCCCGACATCAACTTGGCCTTAAAGATTATGAGCATCTAGGGAAGAAGTGGGGAAATGTCAGTGCATGTGTTTGATTTGAATCTCTGTGTGTGCGGTGTTGAAGACTTGAGTGTCCCTAAACAGCATTTAAATAAATGCCAATGTTCAGAGCTGGCTTTATATATAAGCGGGTTGGCCTCTACCTATTTGACTTAAACACACCAAAGCATCTTTGGGCTGGAAATGGAACTCCTATCGGGTAGTGCTCCAGCCCTAGAAGTACTTTCTTTAAAAATGTTGAATTTCACTTGGTTAAGATATTGCTTCATACTTTCTTAGATAGAGAGCAGCAAGAGTTGGCTTGTCTGACCATCACGCAATCAGGATTTGGGGTTTTAAGAGTCAAGGAAAGAGGTGTAGTACATTATCACATGAAAGGAAGAGAAAGTCAAAGCATGGATTGGGGAGGGGTTCTGGTGGGTGTCGAGTAAAACAAGTAGAATGCCAAAGCAGAAGGCCTTGTGCATCTAGAAGACAGGTAGTGGCCCCCCAGGCACTAGGTAGGAGAGCACCAAAGAGAAAGTGCCAACCAAAGACAAAAAGGAAAAACACAAATGATTTGTCTGTGCCATAATTGCTGGGCAGGGTCTTTCCCCCATTCACATTCGATTCCACTGAAATTAGTTAAGCATTGATATCACAGACATTTTTTACTCACAAAAATATGAGAAACATGACCTTCAAAGGCTCCTCTAACCCTAGGAACCACCTACTTGGTTTGTAGACCTGGTCTGTAGTTCAGATCCAACATTTATTAGCTATAGGCTCACAACACTTATGCTTTCTGAGCCTGTTTCTTCACCTGGAAACTGATGATAGTAGTATCTGTAGGAATAGGCAGAACAGATCTAAGTACAGATCTCAGAGGCCCAACCATTTCCTTTTTAAATATCAGAGAAGAAGTGGCAGATTCCTTTCCACAATTTTCTGGCAATAACAGAAGATAAATTATGTTAACAGAAGATAAAGGAAGTTAACTTGTGACAAAGGTGGCATTCATCCTAAAGAAGGCCAGGCTCATTGTTCTAGGTCTGTCTCTTGCTTAGAGGATCCAAGGTGAAAACCACATTTTAGAGGTTCCAGTTGCCTGTCTAATGTGTTCCCAATGGGTGTCACATGTTTTTTTCCACAAATTCAATTGATGGGCAATTGTGATGAGAACCCCAAGGAAGATACAACCCCTACAACATGAACTGACATTTACAAATGTTCCTTTACTTTCCACCCCTTTCTGCTTTTTCGGATTCCACCCAGAATTGATTGCACACTAAGAATTGAAATCAGGTCTATTCAGTGAATCACTCAGTTCTTTGCTAGCATGGTGGCCTGACCCTCTGTAGAGTTGTTCTTCAATTACAAGGTTTATACGAAGCAACTGGAGGAAAAACAATTTAACACAGATGGTTCCTGAGGTTTTTCAATCTGTCCATTTTTCCTGTGAGCTTTCCAGAAAATACTCTAGACTTAAGGATTAAAAACTACATATTGCATCTTCATCCTTGTATGTTGCAATTCAATTTTACCATTTTCTACTTAATATGCCAAATCTCATGACCTGAATAGGTAGGATTTGGTGGTGTTTTCTGAAGGTAAATGGCAAGACATCATTAAAGAAACTTTTCCAGAATTATATCCTTCATGATACTCCACAACCTCAGTTTTACCAAGTTATACAAGCATTATAATAAAACACCTATATATTATATACAAGGGGTCAACAAAAATTTTATGGAAAATGTGTATTATGAAAAAACTATGCCTGGATTTCAAAATTTTTACATCAAAATAAACTCATATTAACTTGTTAAAACACGTCTGAACAAGATCTAGCTTGAGGCATTGAGAAAGCTAAGACATCAGTTTGAAAAGAGACCCTATCGGAAAAACATGAATTCTGCTAAAATTGAAGCAGTGTTACAAGAGGTCCCCCCGATCCATACCCCAAGAGAGGGTTCTTGAATCTTCCCCACGAAAGAATTCAGGGTGAGTCCATAAAGTGAAAACAAGTTTATTAAGAAAGTGAAGGAATAAATAATGGCTACTCCACAGATGGAGCAGCCCTGAGGGCTGCTGTTTGCCCATTTTTATGGTTATTTCTTGATTATATGCTAAAACAAAGGGTGAATTATTTATGCCTCCCCTTTTAAGACCATCTAGGATAACTTCCTGATGTTGGCATGGCATTTTTGAACTGTCATGGCGCTGGTGGGAGTACCTGTCTCACAGGAATTCTGTAGGACTAATTAATACATGCAAGGGACACAGAACGACGTCTGGGACATGCGCAGCCATAATTAATGTTAGTTATTTTATGAGAAAATACAGATGCTGTGTTAAGAAATTAAATACTTTATATATGGTGAAACTTCATTAAGGATATTAAATGTTATTATTTAGTAAAACCCAAAGTTAGGTTTTAAAATTAAAGCTGCTAACAAATTACATTTAATAATTTAAAGCCTAATAATATGGAAAAGGATTTCTAGGAGGAGTATATTCACAACTTTTGAAAGAATATTGATTTATTGCAGTTAATTGGGACAGAACAGAAGAGATTAGGAAGAGGATAAAGCAAACTGGGAACCACAAACTAGAAAGGAATGAACTGCAGACTTTGTGACAAAACACATCTGGCGAAGGGAAATTCAATAAATAGCATTTAAACAGGCATTCAGGAGTCTTATATAACCTAACGCAGAATACAGGATGATGGTTCAAGACCTATAATCAATGAGGTAAGATAACTATCATCTTAGCTAGATAGGCACTGGGAGAGATCTATGAGCAGGTAATAGGGAAGAGGGGCCCAGCCTAGAGGTAAGATACAAAAATCAGACTCCTGACATTGGAGGGAAAGTCTTACGAGAACGAAGGGTACAAATATTTTTACAATATCACCACAGGAACTCAGATCTAGGGAAATGATGGAGATCTAGTCATGAGAAGTGGAGCATAAATTGGTGGCTAGTTCCTAAGCTAGTGGTATGCTCCAGGGGAAAGACCCGATTTCCAGGGTCTGAGTTTCCGTAGTATGAATGCTGTCAACATCGCTAATTGTAAGCTACTTATGTGACATCATCTAGCTGGCGAAATTCCTGAGAAATTAACAATTGGCTCTCATGAGCTGGCATAAGTCAGCTCCATTATACCTGGAAGTCTGGTTTTCAAAATGTAGTCAGAAGGTTAAGAGAGGCAAGGAGTTAGAAATATCAATGCTGAATCCCCAAGTGCTAAACTAGACCTTCATTCCTCCTGCCAAAAATCAAGTTGGATCTTAAAAAACAAGTCAAGGCTGAGCTTTTAAAATGGGCCATCAGGTAGCCCCACTAAAAATAAATGGGCCAGCCTGAGAACATCTGGGCTGACTCCCCTACAGCTGCCCCCACACCTGCGTAGTGTGGATCAGAAAAAGTGAATCCATGTAATCCTCAGTCACCAACACTAGCTGACTAGCCAGTTCAGGCTCAACACAGAATATCTTGATTAGCAGCATGGACTACTGATTCCATGACAGAGACTGAACTGATAAATGCTCTTTTAGGAAAGAAAATGCTATTTCATTTTTGCTCTCATAAATGATCCCACTCTGCCAGAATAAAGTTGAAGAGCAACCAGTGTCAACAATGTTAATAGTTAGCATTACTTGAGAAAATGCTGTACAACTGGAACAGTTCTAGGCTCTTTACTTTTATGGTCCACACTAACCCTTATTGAAGTGGCTTCAATCACTATTTCCTGGAGCCCAGAGCCTCTTAGGGATGCCTGGGGTGGGGGAGCTACCGAGGAGGGAAGAGAAAACCAAGGTGCTGGGGCTTTGCATTCTCATTTTAATGCAAGCTGAGTGGTTCCACTTTCATCTGTTTATGTACTGAAGTTTCATGGAAGATTTCTTTCCAAAAAGGACCTCTATTGATTTTTTTCAATTGAGAACACAAAAAACCTCAAAGTAATCCTATAATTTTGTTTTTCTTGCTATAAAAAATTTTTTAAATCTAAGACAAAAGACAGATAACATTTCCTATACGTATCTGTACCTCCCTAAGGTAATTACCTTCCAGAAGCTTTGGGCTGTTTTTATTATGTCCACTTATTAAGGTAGATTTTACCTTCTGTATTTAACATCTGAGGAAATTTATACTTGCCCAGAATATAAACAGATGAGCAGGGATCCTGAGGTTTTTCTCTTATGTTCTTATTGACAAAAATAGGCCGTTACCTCTTATTCCCTCATACAAAGACCATATAAATTGGTCCCTTTGTCTTTCTGTGAAATCCAGTGGTACAGCTAATGATGACATTCACCTCTGCCTAGTCTACCACTTACATCTAAGTCAACTGTCCCCCAGAGGAGGAAGCCCCACACTAAATTCCATAATACACAATACATACTCATGGGAAGGAAATAGACCAGACAGATTGAAGCTCTGGCCCCATGGGTTCATATAGTTCTTAAATGTTATCTCCTCCTTAGGCCAGGCTTTTATCATTAAGCATTAATACTATTTAAGAAGGATAAAAGATTGTCAAACTTTGACAGATTTCAAGAGCAAATAAATGCTTGCTTATCAATTTCAGAGTCAAAGAATATTAAAATTAAATTTAAAATATACAATTAGCCTAATACATTTTGAATTTGGACTAATTGTTTGAAATTCAAAAGGACCCCAGGATATTTTTCACTTGAAACACAGAAATAAAAAATTTATACTAAACAGGCCGAGTTTGCCCTCAAGGTTGAAAACATTAATCATCATGCATCTAACTGTTAACTGTAAAAAACCATTTTTCTTCTGATTTAAAGGGAATTATTTAGTGAGTGTTTTTTAACTTCTCTGCTTTCTCAAGCAGAGGCAGTAACATGGGGTCAGGTTCTGGGCTCTTGTGCCCCTTCACGTCCCCTTTCTCTACAAGGAGCTGCCTTTGATATCCAAGGGAGCTCCTGGCCCAAAGAATGCACAAAGCCCAGGAAGAAATGAGGCTGCTAGGAATGTAATTGAGATTTAGTTGCTAAATTCAGGAAATAATTGGAGCTGAACCATCTTTCTAAGAAGAAGGTATATTTTAGCCCCACAAAAAATGAACTTGAGGCAACAATCAGTAGGGAAAAGTCTTCACAGGACTCTTTGAAGCTTTCCACAGTATTCAGAAGACCATAAAGCTGGAAACAGCTTGTTTTTCTAGAAAGAAAAAAGTTTTTCGTAGGTTGGGTGAGAATATTTAGTACCAGGAAGGAAATAGGATAAACCAATATACTTTATCATCTATTTATGTAGGTTTCTCATGTAGCCAAACCACCACAACTACCTGACTGGCCTGTAATGTTATTGCTGGACTCTTCAGTATTGAAATTTCCTTAGGTGAGATCCAAGATAGCTTTCCTGATACAAAACTATATTCCACAAGTAATAAGACTCGTTATCTCTGATTTTTGGTTAGAGATTTATTTCATCTGAGACAAGGAAATTTCACATTGTTTTTTAAACTCTGTGGTTCTGGACAACATACCTGCCCAGTTTTGCTTTGGGAAACACCCTTTCCTTTCATAGATATGGATTTTTTTAAGATGTCCATTATTGAGTTTTTGGTTTTTTTTTTTTTTTAACATTAGTCAAAACTTTGGGCAGGGGTTATCTACTAGAATTCATCCTCCTCATATCTTTGACTAGTGACACAGGTCATTTTTATTATTTGCAGTGTAGTGAATGATCAGATTATAGCAACATGTTCACTTTCTAGTCAAATTCTAGGATGTTTACTTTGGAAATCTGGCTAGAACAGATTAATTTGTAGCTACTTTCAGTGTTTTTTCTTACATTTTTCAGAAATGAAATATATTGAGTAATTTACTACATGCTAAGCCCTGTGCTACTTAGGAACACATACTTTACAGGTACTGTAGTATTATGACTTTCATAATTTTGAAAAATGCTAAATTTCATTAGATGTCAGCAAAAATATATTTTTTCTTTCCATTGAAGTTCCTGGATACCCTGAATTGCCTCCATGAATCTTAATCAAGGCAGGATCATATAGATTGTAACAGACACAGTCATTTATCTGCCTCTATCCCATCGGGTTTCTCATCAAGTATACTAGCTCCCAGTATGCTTGTATTGCAAATACTCAGCCTCTGCATCTGCAAATGGATGACAGGAAGTAGGGGGCTTTATATTACTTTGGGGACATCCCTTAAACAATGACTGACTAGTACAGGGGTCTAAATACTCTTAACTTCTTTTGCCACTGATTGGAATACCTCTAAGTTGTGACCAACATGGTCCTCAGAGCACCTCTGAGTGGCTGAGCCAAAGTTACCATTCTTAGATATTGCAATACTTCTAAGTCCCTACCAGTTTTTCCTAGGAACACTTCCTAAATAAGTCACTTTCACAAGAATCCTCAGAGAACCTGCCTCTGAGGAACCCAATCTAAGACACAGGTCATGGTAAGACTTAGATCAACAAGCTATAAAATAACTTACATGCTCCAGTTTACTTTATATAAATAACTACTGTAATCAACAAAATACTCAAATTCATATTAGACTGGGAAAGATTTAGGCCAAATGTATGGAAAGTACTTTCACTTTTGATTATAGTTAGTAATTTGCATTACTAACTCTCCCCCTGAGAATGTCTGATAGAAGACTAGAAACTTAATAAAAGACTGAAAACCAACAAACTGTGTAAACATTAGAGTGAATATTAATCGATATTGACTGTATAAAATAATTGTTTTGTGAATGTATGTGTGCGTATGTGTGCGTGCATGCATGTCTGTTCTAAAAAGAAGGTAGGGATAAATGAAATAAAATTATTGTAAGGTTTTTGCATTATTCAACAAGAGGTTAAGAGTACTAATTAGTATTAAACATCTCTAAGTCAAGAGTGCATGCTGTTAGCTCTAGTATAATCATCCAAAGGAGTAAATGAACATATAATTTCCAACCTACCAGAATAAGAAAAATTATGAAAAATAATTACTCTAATAGAAAACAAGCAAGGTTTAAAAAGAACAAAGAGTAAATGGAAGAAGTCAGGTGAACAGATAGTAGACTTAAGCCAAATATATCAATCAATAAATTAAACAAATAGAATGCTTCAATTAAAGACAAAAAGATTGCCAATTATAAATAATAAAACCAAGTAAATAGTTTCAGATATCTATCTAAAATATAAGGATTCAAAAGTGTTAGAAATAAACAAAAGCTCATTTTAGTATTATTCACAGTAGAATTTAAGGCTAAAAGGATTGCTAGAGGTAAAAGGAATACTTAATAATGATGAGATGTAATTCACTAGGAAGATACAATTCTAAATGTATTACAGTTAACATACCCTCAGATATATATAAAGTAAAAATTGACAGAACTCAAGATTTAGACAAATGAACATTGCAATAAATAATTAACACATCTTTTTCAATAAGTGATAAAACAAAAACTTGGAAGCTACATAGAAAAATTTAATATGATCAAAAAGAAATGTAATTGAAATATATATAACACAAAGTGGCCACCAATTTCAGAATATATATTCTTTTTAAGGATATATTACATTTTTTCCAAATTGACCATATATTGGGCAATAAAACAATTTCATAAAATTTCAAAATAAAATCATAATATGACTTAATATTATATATGATTTTCAGATCTCAATGCAAATAAGATAGAAATCAGTAAAACCATAACTGGTAAATCTCCATACTTTTGAAAATTAGGCAATATACTTCTAAATAATGCAAGGATCAAAGAAAAATTTAAATAGTTTTAGATAACATGTTAAACTAAATGATAAGGGAACTATGACCTATTAAAACTTGTGGAATGCTGCTAAAAGTATTGGTCAAGGGAGGTTATAGCTTTAAATGTATGTATTCAACAAAGAAGGGAGACAAACTCAAAGTAAGCTTGCATCTTTAAAAATTAGAAAAATAGACATTTAAGACAAAGAGGATAGATGGAAGTTAAAAGTAAGTACTCAATAGATGACATCAACAAAATCAAACTAATTTAAATTTGTCAAGATTAACAGTTAAATTCCTGATAAAACTGACAAAATTTTAAAGAAACGTGTAAGTAGCCAGCATCAATGTGAAAAAGAGACATCACTCTAGATCCTGCAAATATTGTTACACCAATCAATTTAAAAATCTAGATTAAAATTTCTAGAAAAATTCGACTTTAAGCAAACAATAAAATTTTGAATACATCATCTGTTCATCACAATACACTGATAAGAGGGTTAAAATACAAACCACACAGTGGAATATCTGAAACATACATAACTCAAAGGACTTCCTCACATGACATTTTAAAAATGTAAAACTTTGACAAATCAGTAAGAAAAAGATAGCTACTTATTAAAGATTGGCAGTAAACATACAAAAGTGTGTTCAAGTCCATTAGTAATAAGGGAAAGACAATTAAAGCCACAATGAAGAGTCAGCTGATCTTTGACGAAGGGTCAAAGGCAATACAACGAAGAAAAGACAGTCTTTTCAATAAATGTTGCTGGAACTGAACATCTGTATGCAGATGCAAAAAAAAAGGAGGGGGTTACAAAAGAGATTACAGACCTAAATGTAAAATACAAAATTATAAAACTCCTAGAAGGTAAAAATTCCTAGGAAGTGACATAGGATAAAATCCAGATGACCTTGGGACTGGTGATGACTTTTCAGACATGATACCAAAGGTACAATGTATAAAATAATTGATAAACTGGACTTCATTAAAATTAAAAATGTTTGCTTTGCAAAAGACACTGTCAAAGATTTAACACACAAGCCAAAGACCAGGAGAAAATATTTGCAAAAGACATATCTGATAAAAGACAATCCAAATTACACAAAGTTTTCCTAAAACTCAACAAGAAAACAGCCTGATTAACAAATGGGCCAAAGAATTTGACACCTCACCGGAGAAGACATACAGATGGCAAATAAGTATGTGAAAAGATGCTCCAATGTTCCACATCGTATGTCATCGTAGAAGTGTAAACTAAAACAATAAGATACCACTACACACCTATTAGAATGACCAAAATCTGGAACAGCGATTACACCAAATGCTAGTGAGGACATGGAGCAATACAGTTGCTGGTGGAAATGCAAAATGGTGTCGACACTTTGGAAGACCGTTTGGCAGTTATATGATCCAACAGTAGTGCTCCTTGGTAGGTACCCCAATGGCTGAAGATATAGGTCCACAAAAACCTGCACATGAGTGTTGACAGCAACTTGATTCATAATTGCCCAAACTTGGAAGCAAGCAACACGCCCTTCAGTAGGTGAACGGATGAACTGTGGTACATCTAGACAATGGGATATTACTCGGCACTAACATATGAGCTCTCAAGCCTTGAAAATACATGGAGGAACTTTAAATGCATATTACTGAGTAAAAGCTAATCTGAAAAGCCCACATACTATATAATTCAAACTATATGATATTCCGGAAAAGGCAAATCTATGGAGACAGGGGTGTCAAAGATCAGGAGGGGTCAGTAATGAGGGAAGGAGGAGAGATATAGGCAGAGCACAGAGGATTTTTAAGGCAGTGAAAATACTCTGTATGATACTATAATGGTGGATACATCTCAGTCTATATTTGTCACACACCCTTAGAATGCACAACACTGACAGTGAACCCTAATGTAAACTATGAACTCCAAGTGATAATAATGTGTCAGTTTAGGTCCATCAACTAGAACAAATATACTAGTCCGTAGGAGACAATAGTAATTGGGGAGGCTATGCATGTGTGGGGCCAGGGGTAAATGAGACATATCTGTACTGTCCTCTCAGTTTTACTGTGAAGCTAAAACTGCTCTAAATACAGTTTATCATGAGACACCACCAGAATGATTACTTTAAAACATTAAAAATAACTAATGATGGTGAAAAGGTAGAGACATGAAGACTAATACTCAGATACAAACGAATGCACACTGCATGATTCTATGTACGTTGAAAAAGCAGATAAATGAAATTTCACATTTAGGTTGTAAAACTGTAAGGAATAGCAAGAAAGCAAAGATGATGGTTGCTTTAGTAGAAAGAGTGGGCCGTGACTGGAAAAAACATTCTAAGATGCTGGCAAGTGATGGCCACGTGGGTGTTTTTCATGGTAAGTTATTGAACTATACGTTTTTGCTTCATGAATTATTCCATATATATGTTATGTTTTAAATAAAAGGTTAAAATCAAATGATTATTTTAAAGAGCAAGGAAATACAATTACTTTAATGTTTACCAATTTAGGGAATACTAATGTTATACAGTTTTAGTTTTGTTGCTTTACTGTTTGAATGATCATATTCCATTCCATACATTCAGAACATTCTAATATTTGGGCAGCTCACAGAGAACTGGTAATTGGCACTTCTCAATACAAGTCTTTAAAAATGCTAATAAGATGCTGCTTAATTTAAATTTAGCCTGTTCTCTGCTAGATATGAAGTAGGGGCATTTGGGTTAATCAATTACTCTGAATTATAGAGTTACTATCTATATCATACATGGGTTACACATTAAGATGTTAGAATCCATTTTTTAAAATCATTCTGTACAAACAATACTGAGCATAATTAAACTGTTAGTGATTCAACAAACACAAAATTACCTTTAAATTCATAACGAGCATCAATTGTCAACGTACTATTAGTGTACAGAAGGGCTGTGGAAACTAAGTTTTGGTTGACAGGATTTCACCTAAGAGCATTTCTAGTTAGTGTACCAAAGGGCAAGGGTAGTGTCAGCTTACCTGGGAAATCGGAGTTTGAATATTTAGACAACATTCAAAACACATTTTGTATTGAGTCTCAGTGATAAGAGGATTGCCTTTATTTTCACCTCTTTCCTCCTCCATGACAATCTATCCCAATCTAATTTGTAAAGCCTTATTTGTACATGCACACATGCACGTAAAGAATGTTTGGCTTATATTTATACAGATTTTTAGAGTCTACACCCATTTTCTTTCTCTCCCAAGACCTTTCCAGCTTTTCTTTTTTAGAAGTCATAGTAGCCATTCACAGAAATATCATGAATAGCACGGTATATAAAACATTCTACATAATAGATATTATGGTGCTGTGAACACAAAGATAATGCTATGTGTTACTGTCCTGATATTAAAGAGGTAATATAAATTATTCTAAAGATGAAACTGCCTATTATAACTTTTCACTGCTAGTTTTACACAAACTCTGAAAGCAATTTTTAATTTCTGTGCATGCATAAGTTGAAATGTAAAAGTACTTGCTTTTCATTACAGCTGATTTCAAAAGCAAGGGCCTTAAAAAGTTAGTACAGTTAAATCTTAATTTAACCTAGAATTATGGAACTGTACTCTCAGCATATAACCCAGCTCCCACCTTGCCATACACACACCCCCACACATACTGTATCACAAAAAGGAGAAAGAAAAACACCTACTCTGAACTTAACTTACCACATTTTTATTATCATGATTAAGGTTTACCCAGGACTTTCAACCATCTTGCAGACTCCAATGACAGTCAAAAGTAAAGTAGTTCAAAAGCAGAGCAAGCTGACTCAAAGAGCCCTGCTTCAGAGAACAATAGCACAGGGTATCCTTCTAAGCTCAGAAACTAAGAAAAAGTTTGAGCTAAATCCAGATGATTTAACTTTTGCTCATGAAAAGTGAATTTCCTCTACCTGTACTATATTCTGTTCCTGTAAGTTTGACACAGCTCTGGTTTAAATACAATAGAAACAAAGAGAGGAAGTTATGTTTGGTATCCTTTACATTTATGTCTTCAAGGTTGTTGGGAAATCTTTTAGGCAGTCTTCCTTTCTCCAAATATTCCCTTCCGCTGTTTCTTTAACTGGAAGAGGTTTTTCATTTTATACACTGTACATTTCCAAAGTATATATGGTTCTAGGCATGGTATTTGCTTTCCTAAGAGATATGAATCGCTTTTGTTCATTTACCTTCTTTGAAATTCATTTCTAGTAGCTGCAGAGCTGCTGCTATGGAGTGTTAATAGGCTTCTAACATAGCTGTCATTTCAAGTAATAGGTGCCAAGCTTTCAGCAGCTTATTAACACATTATAACAGCAACCCCTATACTAAACAAACAAATTGCACAGAGGAGGACACAAGCAAAATTAGTGTGTACAAATATATATATTCATATGTATACAGACACACAGTATATACTTAGGACTCATCAACATATTTGGTTCCATACATGATTAGACCAGAATTGGCACTTTGTTTTTTATGAATATTCACAGGGAGAAAGAGTGGATCGGATTTGTATTTGGTCCCAAATGTGAGACGAATACAAACTGGTATAATTACTGAAAGATTTCCATCCTCTCAGCCCAGCGACACTCTCAAGACCGAAAATTGCAGACTTGTGGTATTTCACATCATGGAACTGTGCTAACGTGATCTTTCAGCGCCACTTCATGGGGGATGCTGCAGAGGAAGAACAAGTGGAAATAAGCAAAGAAATACACCAACTGGCAAAACTACTGAGAAAGGAAAAGATACAAATATGCTTCTAAGAGTCAAAATTTGCATTTGGATATGAACACTGGACCAACTCTACAAACACAAATATATTCTTCCAGATGCAGGGGCAGACATATGTACAGATAAATATGAGAATGTATATTCACACATGCTTTATGTAAATATGAATACACACACACATATACACATATGTGTATATAGATACACTGTCCTTTACAAGTGTTTATATATTTAATGGTTGCATAAAACTTCCTCACAGCTTTCTGGAAGACATATTTCAATAAGGGCTCTAAATTTTACATTGTAGTAAAAGCTGACCTTTTTTGAGTATAAAAAAATTCCCAGAGCAATTTATAATCATGTTGTAATACATTTGGAGGTTGTAAATATATTGAAATCCAATTTTTAAATCAGCTGGATCATTTTATAAACTTTACTAAAATTTGCAGTATTGAGGATGACTTGATGGCCTCTGGTTATCTTGCAAGATTTAATGGGTGCTACTTTTTATTGTTACTAATGACAGGTGGCATTATTGTTTAGTAAGTAACAGTGCTGAGTTAGTAATGTTACAAACCGCACATACTACTCTGAATGTTTCTAGTATCTGTAAACAACTTTCAAATCTGGAAAAGAAAGAAATTCAAAACAAAAGCCAAATTTAGTGATAGAATTAGTTAATTGAATAATGACTGACTTTTGTGATAGAAATTATTTCTTCACAATACTACTCTGGCTGGACTAGATATAACTTGACATCATAGCTAGAAGAACAATTATTTTGAAGCCTGTAATAAAAGATAATAATTCATTTTAAGAAACTCCATTACCAAAAAAAAAAAAAATGCCCTGGTTATATACAGCTCGAACCCAAGAATGACTTTAAGAACCTTTTAATTCTTACTTGCCATTAGGGCACACTTTACAGAAATAATGACTTAATTCAGCAAACAGCATTTTCTTTTCAAGGTGGATACAGTAACATATAGGTAATTAAGTCCCAAATTTTGAGGTCTATTCTGTGGTTCTCCAAACTACATCCCTTGTGTTGGCTCTCATCTTACCCTTGCCTAGCGAGGAGTTTGTAATACCACCTTCAATGTACTTCTCTTGTTTTTAATACTTCAAATTGTTTTTCCTACCTTAAGAGCCTTTGGAAATTAAAGCATTCATTTTATTTTATACGCTGGAAACCACTTAGTGAATTATAATCTCACTACTGCCCTCATTTTTAGACGTCTCAGATCACACTATTATGCTTGCATGCTACTCACAGCATTATATAATAAGCTATTTAAAGACTGTCTTCAGCCAGGCACAAAGACTCATGCCTATAATCCCAGCAGTTTGGGGGGCCAAGGTGGGAGTATCACTTGAGCCCAGGAGTTCAAAACCAGCTTAGGCAACATAGGGAAATACCATCTCTACAAAAAAAAAAAAGTTGTTTTAATTAGCCAGGCATGGTGGGGTATTCCCATAGTCCCAGGTACTCAGGATACTGAGGCAGGAGGAGCCCTAGGGCCCAGGAGTTTGAGGATGCAGTGAGCTGTGATGGCACCACTGCTCCCCAGCCTGGGCAAGAGACTGAGACCTCATCTTTTTTAATAAAAATAAAATAAAGACCATGTCTTCTAGACTGCAAGTTCCTTGGAAGAGGCCTGTGTCTTATTCATCTTTGTTTCCCTAATATCAAGTACAGTACCCGATGCATGGAAGCTGTTCCATAAATGTTGAATTCATGAACAAATTGATGAATACAGATCAGGTCCTCTATTTTCAAATCTGTCTTAGCTCTCACTGCTTAGTCAAATCCAATTTCATTTTCCCATAAATATCTACTTCTAGTTCTACCAACGATCTACATCTTAAGTTATAGCCAGAAAAAGAAGTGTCTGCAAGTCAGGACCTCATCCCTTTCTAAGAACATCTCCTGTTTCTTTGCCTGAGTAAACTGATGCCTTAAAAAAAATAACTATGCAGTAGGGCCAGGGCCAAGGGTTCTTTTGTGTGATTTTAGTAAAAACATTTTTTATAGAAAAGTATCTGCAATAGCCTCCCAAGAGTTTGGTCAACTCACCCCAGAATTTGGTTTCCAGTGACAGTTATATGATATATGTGTGAAAATAATGGGTGGTAGTTTCAGGTTATGAATGTTATTTTGGTTGACATTCCCAGCAACTACCATGATTTTAAAACAGAAAAACAAGTTAAAAAAAAAAGTAAATACAAGAAAGAAGAAAACTGAAAGAACCAAAATTTCCAGCTACATATTTTATAGAAACTACTCAAGCCAGTTTGGAAAGGCTGAATGCCACATGACCCACAAAATATGAACTTTGTTTTCAATCAAATGAGGGGAAGTTGCTCTGTGTTCTCACCAGAATGTTTTTCATAATCTCCTCTATAAATATATATATATGGCTGGACTCTGATTATAACACTATATATAATAAGGGGGGTAGCAAAATGTTTTCTACCTCAACATTGTTTATTCAACTTATTAAAATAGCATAAACTTGGGAAAGTAAGAATGTCAGTTTTCCAACTCTGCCAGGAAGGAATCTGACAACTGCTACATAATCACTGAAATGCTGCAATTTGTTAAAATGCTCCTAATAATTTTTTTTCTGACTTTTATCCAAAGGCGACTAAAGTATGAAAGAGAGATTTGGGCTGATGATGATTAGCATATTACAGAGAGGGAAGGCTACCATGATTCATTTCAACGTCAAAGTGCTAGGGAGTTGGCACCTTCACAGAATCTCTGACCGGGGAGACAGCAGGAGTTTGAAAAGGGGGGGGGGGGAAACAGCCTTTAAAATAATGAAGAGTTTCCCCCAGTCTTGCCATACTGCAAAAACACCCATACACCACGCATGCATACAATTCCCAGAGGCTCATAAATTAATTTAGTGACAAAAGATTGTACCCAAGTGATAAAGGTCCAGTACTACGATTATCTTTATGGATAATTGGGGCCATAAAATAGTTCCAAAGCACCTTTTGCCATTTGTTGACAATTCAACCAATTCTCCTGTCTGCCATCCTCCATATTTAATGGGTCCCTATCGAAGTATGCAACACACTCGTTTGTATGGGAAGAATGTCTTCATATTGTTATGCCACTGCATATCCTTTACTTCCTTATGTTGTTCAGTCTACCTCCTGCTCTTTCTTTTCTATGACACCTCTCAGATGGTACCCATAGCAACACCCCTGAGAAGGTGAAAGTAAAGATGCTGCAGTCATCCCCAGCGCACAGTGCTGACAATGCCAGTCATTAATGCAGCAGCTTCTGCCTGCTCAGATCTCCGTCGCTCCTCTCTGGTCTTGTTTCCCTCCAGTAGCAGCCACAGAGCTCACTCAGAGATCCAGAGACCTGCTGTTAATGATTTGTCACTTATTTAGAACACCTCAGGATGGCAGGTCTGTATAATCTGCCCTCAATGGCACTGCCAGCTTGCATTAGGAAACAATTACTTAGTTTATGACTAGTAAAGTAGGCACCCAGAATTTCCAATTAAACTCACATGTTTCGGAAGGAGCCTGAGTGCCCCTTTTTTGAGGAAAGGAACAGATGCCCCCATTAGGGACAGTTCTACTCACTCCTGCTTCAGAGTAAGCCATGTGTAAATCAGTGCCCTCTAGATTCATAATCTGGGGGCGACAGTATATGGAGAATGATTTTATGTGAATTCAGTCATTGCTATTTCTTTAGGATCTCACTATTTGTTAAGATCTGGGTAAGATGAAACAATGGACACTTGCCTATAGGCTTTTATAGTATGGAACAAACAAAAGACACTAGCATGTAGCATTATTAACTTTAATCATTACCCACTTTCTTTGTGTATCTGGGGGCACATGAATTAGAGAAGAAAAAAAGGATTATGGATTTATTCCTCTTATGTTCAGAATGTTAGAATCCATAGATTGTTTTAAATCAAAATTAAGAGGTTTCACCATAAAAAACATTAAATATTTAACATCAAATATAAACATAAGCTTGCATAAACTGGCTAATTTAAAATGTTTTACATTGAGTAGATCTTGACATAAATATATTCCATGAATTTGAAATCGCTGTATGTATTGAAACAAATTTTTTTCATAGCTAAGAAAGGTCAAATGTTACTGAACCTCAACTCCAAAAAGTTACAGCCTGGAGTTTTCATGTGATAGCTCTCGTAATATCATATGATGATTATAATACAAACTTAGAATCTTATTCAAAATTCCAGAAAAAGAGTATATAGATATTTAACCAAAAGTCTGCATGCATGAATATCACATATTTCTAAATCCTTTTTCCGCTCCCTCCAAAAAGAGGAGGAAAACTAACCATTTATCAGTAGCAGTGTGAAAGGAGAAGATTTATCATTTTAAATTTTTCATTGCAGATGGTTTTCATTTTAAAAGGCGGGGAAGTGATTTTTTTTTTTTAAATCATTTTTTTTCTTAATGCAATTGAGCCAGACGTTTCTCGTAAATCTTGTTGCTTTAGTAGACAATACTCAATTCTCTAAACTTTATATGCAATATCCAGCTTCTTTTTTTAAGATGCTCCCGGGCATGAAAATGAAAGCCATCTGAGAGGTGGCATCACATTCAAAATATGCCATCCTGGCTACTCCCCTTCTCCTTAGCTCACAGTTCATCTAAGATGTTCCTCTTTGTGCTCAAAGTGGGGAGTGTCAATGAGTTTTTAAAAGATTTTTCTTCCTTTTTGGGGGGAGGTAAATAAATAAGCCTGCCAGTCAATATATCTTTCGAGTTGGATAGCCAACTGTACCCAGTGATTCACTGAAGTCATTGAGTCAGAGACAAAATAAAAAGCAGACCACAGGGGAGAAAACAGAGGAGATGCTTCCTTTGTAATTAAAAAAGAATTATTTGATATTTGATTTGAATTTCCTGCATGATGTCACTCTCTAAGGAAGAACAATTTAACATTTGTGGTACAGCACTGGATATTTCCATTGAGCAAACATAGTGGTACTGTACTTTAGATTCATTGTTATTCTTAAAGTACATTCACTGTCCATTTTTGTGGCATCAGTATCCCTAAAGATGTACCTTAAAATTTCATCAAAAATTGCCAAATTTACATGAAAAGTTTGTTCTAAGGTGCAGTGTATATGTCATAGATGTAATTTTAAATATGTATCATATAATGACATTTGTATATCATATCTTTCTATCTCTTTGTATCTTCTAATGGGAGATTCTTTGTTATTTGACTACATGAAGAGGATTGCTTTCTCAGGATTCTGGGTTGGAGTCTCTTATGAACTTTTATGCCCAGGTTTACAGATACAAGGAATTGTATAAAATGCAATCACTGGTTGGCATATATTTTGTAAGCTCCAAGTGGGCAGTTCTAATGGTGAATTCCACTTATGAATAAATATTGATTTAATAAAATCTTATTTGCAAATACTTCAAAGAGATGCAACTGAAAAAATCAAAAAAGATTTTCAGAAAGTTCCTCCTTTTGCAGACAAGGAAGTTCTGGTAGGTGAATGGAAGCTAAGCTCTCCTGGATGGAGAGTGTTAGAAGAGGCACTGGAAACTCAGGCCCATGATGCTCAGTTTCGTGTTCCTAATGTTACAACCTGTGATTTCACACAGAATGAGTGAACAATGAACATCTCAGCAATTGATAAAACCTTCACCAACCAGGACAAAAGAATTGTCTTATAACTTCATCTGAAAAAGCATCTTCTGACATTTGTTTGCTGAAACATACATTACACTTCTGCTGCCATCTCATTCCTTTTACGTATATGCTTCCTAAGCCTGGCTTTATATTATTAAAATATGAAAGTTACTGGGAAAAATAATTCCACTTTCAAGCTGTAGGCCTTTTCCTACAGCTCAAAATTATCACATTTATTTGAAAGAAGTTTCTTTAAAACATCTGGAAGATATACCAAAGTGATAAGCTGGGAGAGAAGAAAACCTTTGCTCCAGGAACACATTCTTAAATATAATGCTGAAAAACATAATATGAACAGGAAAATGAAAATCACCCATAATCCCATCACTGTGAGATTATATTTCCTGCATGATATTTATTTTTCTAAATCAAACCACATTTGGCATCCTAGGAAATCCAACTTGTCATTTTTTTTATTTCCTCTTATGATCTTACTCAGAACCATAGAACTTACACAATCCAAAAAACTCTGGAAGAAGGATCTTCCAAATTGTCCTTCAGTCAAGTCTAGTCTCCATTACAATGATCATGGTCAGCTCAAAGGCATTTTCCCGTTGTCCCTTCACCCATGTAGACCCACTGCTGTTGCTCAAGGCCAGTTTAAATCATCTTTAAAAGCATACTTTTTATATGTGTATAATCTTCCATCCTATGGTTAGGTCATAATTTCTTTATTCCTGTAATTTTACATTTAGATTCAAGAATTTTTGTTATTACTGGTAAGCTATAAAACACTACAGATACACACAAATCTTTGGCCACATCTCTATTTTATCAGGGTAAGTTTTTAGCAATGAGATTCCTGTATTAAGAAGTACAGATAGCTTTAAGGATCTTTATTCTAACTTCAAAATTACTTTTCAAAAATCTTAATGTATTAATAACTTAGTTTTTACAAATATTTGTTAGATTCTCTGTTTCATGATTATTGACATGAATAGCTTTAATTTTATGCAAATTTATGCATATTTTTCTTTGTAGTTTCTTTTGTTTTATGCTTAGAAGTCCCTTCTGTACCCAAAAATCTAATGTTATTTTAAATTTTTAACACATTAATAAAAATGTATTTGCTACAAAGAATGAGCTTAGAACCTCTTCCCCCGCCCCACCACCCCAAATAGCAAATCAATTCCCATCACCATTTCCTTTGGCCCGGGGAACTGATACTACTTTTTTTTTTTTTTTTTTTTTAAATAAGGTGGGGCCCAAATATCTGTATGTGAAGTTGAGCATTTGGTTCAAATGAGTAAGGAACTCACCTCAGGGAAAAATTTAAAGGGGAAATCAAAAAGCCTTCAGTCATCAATATAAGTAATATTTCAATACAGTATTTGAAAAACCAAAACTAATGCAAAAATTTCAAATAAGCAATACATCAAAATTTTAAGTAAATTCAGAAGAGTCCTATAGCCTTCTGCTGTCATTCTTTAAAAATCAAATCTATATGAAGTAACAGCATTGCTAGCAGTCTCCCTAATATTTCCAGGGATACCTGTGAGACTTCCATTCTCAGAGTGTTTACATCTCATGCCAAACCCTTGCTCAATTGTGAAACACGTGTGACCATCATATCACCACTCTGAACAGCTTCATTTTAGCAGGGACACAGTCCCTTTGTCTTTATTTCCCAAGGCACTGCTAACACAAGGCTATTACACTTGAATTCTTACTGAGAGTTTGGAGGTAATTGAGGGAGAGTATAACACAGACAGAGAAACACCCCAAGATTCATTGTGAAACATCACTGCATCTAAAATTCTTCAGTGGCACCCCCAGATCATGGTCACAGTGATTCCTCCTTAGACTGGCCAGATGCCAGGTTGATTCCTCCGTACTGATTTATCTTTCCCATCACAAGTCTTTCCCGAGCTCAACAATGGTCAGCTTTCCTTCCCAACAAAAACAGCTTTTTGTTGTTTTTTCAGTTCAGGTTATCACAGGAACACCAAAAATCCTTATTTCTTTACTGTGTGAAGTTAAGCTCCTAGAGTTTTGGCCTTTGTGTCAGATAGTGCTAGTTCTTTCTTCATCTCTTTCCCCTAGCCTTTAGCACTTCAGAGCTTTGCCGGTCTGACTTCCAACTAACAGCACCTCCATTTACTTACCTGAGGCTTTACCTGGCCACTAAATTTTGTGTTGTCTACAGGAGCAGCAGATTAGAAGTGCCTAGAGAGTAACACCTATCCTTCTCCCCAATCCAGCACCCCTAGACCAGTAACAGAGAATGTGCTGTGTAAATACGTCAGTGGTCTCATCTTTGGTTGGAGTGGATGAGTCTAAGTGTATGTTTTACACCAGTGCTCACATTTCCCCAGCAAGATCAGGCTCCACTTACCCACAGTGGTAAGGTGCTTGATAAAAACTGTCTGGGCTGCCTTCCCTCCCGGTCTTACTTCTCTGCTCCCCTGCCAGTATTTCCTAGGATCACTAATAAACTACTTGGAGAAAAATACTTATCTCAGGACCTGCTTTCTAAGGTAGCATTCATGGCTAAAAGAGCAGTCTAGCCCTCTAAGTTTAACTTCACAAAGAACAGACAACTTTGGCATCACATTTTTTCTTTAGAATGCTTCAAATTTTGTGGATTAAGTCCCTTGGTTGAATTATTTCAGCCCTCTCCCCCATCAAAACAACTTCTACAAGCAGGAAGGGATTAGATGTTTGGAAAGGTCTGAAAGAGATATCTTTTGCTACCCATAGCAAACACCAGAAGATGTAGCTTTTAAAAATCTTTCCATTTCCTTTAAATTCTAGTACGTATATATTAGAGTCTTTTCCCCCCTAGCTTCCATTTGTTTTCATTGATCCATGTCAGTACCATAGATTTTATTGTTACAGCTTTTACTACGTTTAAAAATCTACATCAATTTATCTTCAGTTTCTGCTCCCCACCCATTTTCTTAAAAAGAAAAAGGATAAGACCAGATAAGATCAATTTTAGAACAGTTGTAAAATTTAAGAAAAAAATTGTTAATTTGGAATAAAACCAAATTAAACCTAGAAATTAGGAAGAACCTAGTTTTTGAAAAACCTTTTCTCCATATTGGAATATGGTGTATCTCCCCATTAATATCAGTTTTCTTTTATATGTCTCAGAAAAACAGGGGTTAGTTTTCAAAGAAGCACATCTTTCTTATTGTTGCAAATATGAAGTTCATTTGGCTGCAAATATGAAACACATTTCTTAAAGTGAAATTAGAACAAAAGCTAAAAATAAAGGTTAAAAAATGTTTTCTTTTTTAAAAATGGTGAATTCAACCACAATGTGGTACAATGAAATGGATATTTGCTGCAAGTATAGTGGTCTGTTTTGGTTTATAGAGAAAAATTCAAAAAGTTTTATTTAACAAAATGGCTTAGAGCTCACAGACTTAAGATACAGAGCTTTTGATTTCAGAGACAATCAACAGCGTAGACAGTGTAACACCAAAGTTATGACTTTTTTTATTTTTGAAATTTTACATTTGCTCATACTCCTTTCCAGAAATAATTTTAAATACCTTAAAATGAAAGATATGATAACGTTAATTAAATAAGAAAATGAGAAAGCATTTTTCCTTTCCCCAAAAATATTTATTTAAATCCAACTTTATTTCATTTAGATACTTTTAAGTTCTGGGGCTAGTACCAAGTGATCTGACTCTTAAGCATAACACTACCTATTACCTGAGAGATCACAAATCTTAGAAAAAGTGTAGACCCTAGAAGACAGGGTGCAATGCAATTAACTCAAGAGAACTTCAAGTAGCAAGTTTTGCTCTCGGGTACTTAGGAGAATGGACTTCAAAACCTGTCTTTGCCTTTAACTTACTATGAAATATTGGTCAAATCATTCATCTGATCTGGGACTCTAGTTTTTGTGATTAGAAAAGTTACAGATTCTAGCTCTCAAATCTTTTGTCTAAAACAACACTTACTCTGAATAGTCCAATCTGGGTGACTTTTGAAACTATTCACAGTTATGTAGGTAGTCGGCAGTTATTCAGGAAATGTACTTTTTAATAAAACCACTTATTGAGATGTAATTTAAATACCATAAAATTCATCCATGTAGAGTACAATGATATTTTAGTCAAAAATCCTCAATTCGGTAAGTTGACAGGGTTAGACCATCCATTCCCCTTACTAAATGGTAAAGCATTGATAAGGCCACTCAAGTCATCTTTTCTCAATGTGCGTTGTTTTATTTGGAATACTTCAAATCCCCGTATCAGACATCTTGCCTAAATATAAGTCTAAAATGATTTCAGAAGCAAAATTTATGTGAGGGATATTCAGGGTCCATGCTTCAGACATTACACTAGGTAAACCAGTTTTAGGTAATAGACTCAATGCAGTGGTATAGCTCAACATCCTAACAAGAGAAGAAAAGCACAGCTATCTAACCCTATATGCCCTCTGCTCTGCCATGTGAGCCTTGGCCAGTTGCCTTCATTGTCTCATGTTGGATAGAAGTGTGATCAGTTATAACAGCCTCTATTATTGTAAATATTAGACATTTTTATTAAATACCAATATGAAATTAACATTAACTATTCTCCAAAATTAAGTATTGGTCCTTAGATAACAAAATGTATGTGTTTTGATGGGAACCAATGGAAAGAGGTATAGAACAATATCTACATGGTGAAATTGCAATCAAAAGATTCCTATTATTAATTTGAGAGTAATACATGTTCAAATGCTTCCAATTACTTCTGCGGAAATATTTTACTGGGTTTATTTAAACTCCCCTGTGCAGAAGGGTCTGATTATGACTCATTGTATTCAGCAGAAGTCAAATTCAATTTCATGGTTGATCTGTATAATCTGCTAAATTCAATGTTTGAAGGCTAACTTATGATACAAAATACTGACGTAACAAGATTTTGGCTGGTGTGATTCCTGCTTTCCACACTGAATTCATTGGTCTGAATTGAGATGGATAGAGATGTCAGAGGAGATGGGTGGTGGTGATCATGTGGACACTGAGCTGCTCATTGAAAGAAGAAATTCACACGTTTTCACTGCACATAGATGTGTTTCAAAGCCACATGGTCTGAATACATACCTCCTCACATTAATGATCAGTAAAATAAATATTTATTGAACACCTATTATAGGCAAAACCCTGTGCCGAGTGCTGTGGCTGGTGCAAAGATGAATGACAGGAATCCTTGACTTACACAGGCGGGTTAGAAGCATGCATAAATGACCTTAATTGAAGGCTGATTAGAAAGGGAGTTGCAAGGGAATGGGGGAACTAACTGGATGAAAGTTCATGGAGACTTATTGAAAGAGTGGAGATTTCAGCCAGGCTTTAAAGGTAGAGCTTAATTATTGACTTTAATCCGAATTAAGTCACCATGACTAAATAAATTTTAATTAAAGGCATTAATTATCAGTAAAAGATTTGCCAAATCCTCTGTGTATACAAAGTAAACATTAAGCCACATTCTCTGCACATTGTATTTGTGGAAAGCTCTTATGTGATTGTGACAAAAGTTATAGAACAGTGAAAATACTTAAAACCAGAAAAGTCACTGCCTCATATATGTTTAAGATAGAATCTTCAAGTTATAATATCTTAAGGCTTCCAGCAAATACGGTACGGGAATATGATTTTTTTTCTTTAGTTTAAATAATAGCTGTTTAATGAACTCCTCAGGTAAAGTGAGTATCACAAATGCAAAAATCAAGATTAGGAGGCTTTAACCTGGAATTTAACACACTGGAAATAGTTGGGTCTCCATGTGCTATCATCTAGCCCCCGACCATTAGGCTTTCACAGCACAGTCTCTGGTTCTAGGTCACTGAGCACACCACCCTCCAGGACCACTGCCATACCCCGTCACTTTCCCAGGATGCTATTAGATGTATGATGCTAAGTTATCACATAATGAACCAAATTCTCAGGCTTTTCTAATTTTCAATGAACTTTAATTCAAAACTATCATGGGCTAATTAAACTTTCCTGTGATCTAATTTGCTCTAATTATTTCCTTAAATTGAGATGTAACAAGGGTTATATAAAATTATCCTAATAGAAAATCAGATTTTACTGAGTTTTACACTACAATGGGAGTTTCTGAAGTGTTGCAGCCTGTTGCTGGATGTGGACACCAGTGTACAAAAATCAGAATTGTGCAAAATAAGCTTTTTCTTCCTCTTTGAAATCTTAAGGTAAAGTTTTACTCTCCGAAAATACTAAAGACTGAGGTTTTACTGAACAAAATTCATATAGATCCAATGGAAAACTATCATCTAAATTCAATACATTGATCATAAAATACTAACTATAAGCCAAATTAGTTCTTGAAGACTGTAAAATCCAATTATGTGCTGTATTAGAAAGCATGCCGATTCTCTATCAAAACAGTATTTTCATATCTCTGTGGCACTAGGATGGTAATTTTTTTTTTTTTTCCCTGAGACGGAGTCTCGCTCTGTCGCCCAGGCTGGAGTGCAGTGATGCCATCTCGGCTCACTGCAAGCTCTGCCTCCAAGGTTCACGCCATTCTCCTGCCTCAGCCTCCCATAGGATGGTAACTTTTAAAAAATGTCCCATGTTTCTTCTTCGTAGGAGGGAAGGAAAGGAGAGAGCAACCACCTCAGGAAGAAATGGAAGTGGTTATCACGAATGCAAACATACTACACTGAATGAAAGAATCTTCTTTCACAGCTTTGTGGCAAACACACAGAAAGACATGAAGAAAATGAGTCCACAGCCCAATTTATTAAAACGAGAGTTTGGAACTTAGGATATCCTTCATTTTGGCTAACCAGATCCCTTCCTAGTTATGCTGGTGCAAACTTTGTAATAACACACAGCCTGGACTCCACCAGTGGGAATAATTACCATCTGTAGAAGTATTATGAAACTGCCTTATAAAAGTTTATTAAATATATAAAATTAAACTCATCTATATTTTTAATGTACCTCATTGTAGTTCATTATGTAAGAGCCCCCATATGTTCTGTATCATTAGTGAAACATTCTCAGTGGTGTAATGATGTAGTACATACACATGGGGTAAAGTAATGCGTTTTTCATTTCTTCTGCACATTTCATTACAGGGTAGAGATGCTGCAATTTTTCACTCAAGATTCCATTTTGGTGTGGGAAAGAAGAAATAGACAAAGCCAAAGCTGCATCCAATTTCTCTCATTTTATGATTCAGCAATTGATAATTTGCTGAGGATAACTTTTCTTAACAGTCCCCTTATCAGTGCTCAGAAAAGGAGGGAAGGACACTGCAGATCCTAGTACTTCTTTCTAAGCCAACCAGGCATGTACGATTTGAGGAATATGAATGATAATTGTACCAATGATAAATTGCGGCTCATGCTTATTTTCCTTAAAGGGAATTCCTTAAAGGGAAACTGCAGTTTGTGGCAGATAAGAAATGTAGGATCCCATGTTTTCCAAATTTAGTTCTCTTTAGTATTTGCTGTAGAGATGATCCTTTTTCTTTGGCTTGATTGGTATAACTAGAGCTTTCTGAGGACTTCATCAAAAAGCAAGCTGTTCTACCGAGTGGCCTCTGTCTTTGGGTGATAGCAAAGGCTGCATCACAGCTCGTAAGATACATGTGCACTGTTCTCGTGGAATTTTTTTTTAAATGAAAAGTTACAAACCACTACATAGAGATATAAAAATGTCTTAAGTATTTCCATGAGATGTTTCAGGGCCCCCACTGTTTCCAGTTGCCGCTTCTCCACTTTGCCTAGCTTTTTATTCTCTCCTTTGTTGCTTACTGACGAAGGGCAGCTGGCTTCTTATAGTTTGACTACTACACACCGGCTATGAAATGTCCTTCCCCTGTCTCCCAGGCTTCTTCTCCCCTTGGCTTCGTTAGGATATGCAGTTGCAGGAGCCCCGAGCTCTGCCGTCCTGACACCCCCCGTCCCTTAAGATACCTCCTTTCAAGAAAGAAGTCTTGTTATTACACATTTTACTACAGAACTACTGAGCAGGGAGGACCAACTAAGCTCAATTTAAGCATTTCTTGGGGTATGTGTGGCTGTCTACTGTGGGTTGATACCAGAAAACATGCTTTATTTTTCTGTGGGTCTACTCAGCAACATGTACTTTTCCCACTTACCATTTATAAGTATCTGATCTCATGTTCTGTTCCTTCACTTTAGGAGAATTGTAAAAATTACTGTTTTCTTTCCTACGTTAGGATTAGAGAACTGGGTCAGGGAGGGAGATAAAGGAAAAGGAAGGGGGCCAAAGAGACCCCCATGAGTTGGGAAGAAAAGTTAAAACCAAGAATCAAGTCCCAATTGTCTACTACGTGTCTCTAAATAATAAAGCAGGGAGACAATACCGTTGAGCAGTTGCTGTTTTCTGTTCAGCCTCACCCTCCGTGTTTGACATTAAGCTTAATGTCTACCAAGGCCGTGGCAGACCGGTTCCTCCTGCACTCAAGCTGGAATCTTTGCAGGACATCCAGCACACAGATGACACCTCGGCTGTAGTACTTTGTTCCAATGAAAGCTGATGAAGAGCAAACTCCCTGGTAAGCGAGTGAACTGGCTTCCCTCAAACCCAATCCACTGTTGTTTTTCTACAGGAAATTTTATGCTCTTCAATGAGGCACAGCACTCATAGATAAATTATAATAAGGGCTGAGCTGGAACACAAGTGTTTGCTGTCTTCTCTAACAGATTTCAATTCATCTGAAGGGCACTGCATCTAGTATGTGATATTCTGTTCATAGACAAATAATGCCCTACATACAGCTGTACACGTTACACAGATGTTGGATCGAGACTACAGTTGATACAGTTCACGTGCAGGAACTAAAAAACAGTCTATTAGTGCTAATTCTTTCTTAAACGGATTCACTATTTGACCCAGACCCTCCACTTGGTTTATCTGTAAAATGTACTAGATCCAGTCTCTTCTTGATGTTCTCTTGATTCAGAGAGGAGTTAACAGAGCCAAAGGTTTTGGCCTTTAGCCGACACCTCCGATTCCAGACTTTAAATACGAATGCTCTCACTTTCCCCAGTCTCCGAAACTATATTCTCTGGGAACTGGGAAGTTAAAGCTGAAATGAGGTAGCTACAAGTGCTAACACCTGCTACAAGTTCATCTCTTTTTGCTGGCTTTTCAGCTGTGTTAGCATTTCAGCCGTTTACTCGGTGAAAGATGGAGAAGGGTGCCATGGCCCTTGTCGTGGTGTGTCATCCTTTTTCTCAGTAGCTTTTCTCATTTTGCTGCCTTACGAGCCTGCTGCTTCTTTACTGTGACCCAGCGCAGCTGCTCTCTGGCGTCTGCCTTATGACCTGCAGGAGTGAGACCAAGGGAGGTGGCCACAAATGCCTTCCTCCTCTGAGGGAGCCAGAGGCACTTGCGGGTGACTTCAGAGGGTTTTTTTTCATCAGCTGGGGGGCGCGGTGAGGGACACGGCCTACTCTTAGTCTCATGGAGATAAAATTTCCCAGTTTGAGGTTTTAGAGTGATGCAGAAAAGGAGAAACATAAAAAGTGGCTTCAGAATCACTCCCCACAGAAAAAAAGCAAGGGAATGGATCTCAGCTGGGAATCCCTATGCTTAAGAGCCTAGGAGAGGTGGGAGGAGAAAGAAAATGTGGCAGGAATGAGAGGTTCTGGGCTCCAACAGACTGATGTTACCTCATAGTTTGCTTTTTCATTTTGAAATACCCTGGAGGAAGGGAGGTACCCAGCCCAAAACGTTCTACCGTCCCCCGACGGCTGCTCCTCCTGAACAGAGGCAAGTCCCACAGTCGGCACAGCAGCGTGGGAGTATCGGCATTGGAAGGTGGCATCTGGTTCCTGCTCTACTCACATCTAGTGGTACAACTGGAATCAGGTTACGAAGCTCTCCTTGCAAAAACTCTCAACATTAAATGGCCTCTTCTATGTGCTGTAAGCTGCTGCTCCTTTCATTCATCTCTTTCCCTTCCTACTTGCTAACTCTTCCTCTTCCACTCCACCACTTAGAAAACTGCTATCCTTTGGCCCTTCTGTTTTCTGTAAGTACAGGTCATGTCCTGCTCTGCTACTTAGTAGTCTGCCCTAAGTTGCCATTTATAACATTTCTTGTGCCACGTCCAGTGGTATGGGAGGGAGCT
This sequence comes from Colobus angolensis palliatus, assembly GCF_000951035.1. Taxonomy (NCBI): domain Eukaryota; kingdom Metazoa; phylum Chordata; class Mammalia; order Primates; family Cercopithecidae; genus Colobus; species Colobus angolensis. The sequence continues at coordinate 5,208,217 of NW_012123709.1, forward strand.
GACCCAGACGCGTTTTTCTCTCTCCTTTTTCATGTCTAGAAAATTGCTTTCTCATCCCAGCAAGGTCTGACTCCATCTGTTTCTCTCTAGTTTTGCAGCACAAAAACTAACTAATTCTCGACAAATTACTGGATGCTAGTGGGGAGGGTCTGTAACCAAAACTACTCCTAATACACATATGCATTCAAAGGCAATTTCTTTGTCCTCCGTATAAAAAGTCCTATTGTCCCACTTATGTTAGAGCAACCAGAGGTCTTAAAAAGTAATTTCTTTCAGCTTCATTTTTCTGGAATGAAATCTGAGACTCAAAAAGATATATTATATCCAACTTCCTGCCTTTCTTTTAAAACATTTTTTAAAAAATCTGCCTTAAAATGAAAATCTCTCGGCTCTACGTTTGCAACTGAAGAAAAGCGTGTAGCTGAAGGAAACGAACTAGCTCTTCCCCCCCGCTTTTAAGTCCATGCTAAATTGCCTTGAGACTGGCCTCACCTGGAGGCTGAAGCTCTGATGGGCAAATCCATCCATCTGTGCCAGAGGCCAGCTGAAAGTACAATCTCATTTGCACGTGCCTTGATTTTGGGAGCCCTGCATCATGGAGACAGAACACAGGGCTTTGTATATAGAAGGCTGACTTCAAAATGCAGCTGCAGATGGAAGCACAGCAAGGGCTTGTGGGCAGCCAGGATTTTCTCATCAGCAGTGAGACAATGAGAACACCACAGGGTTGACGATGAATTCCAAACAGATACCGTATTAGAGTGGCCTAGGAAACACAGTGGGTGATTAACGTTTCATCTCTGGGTCCTGAGCCTGATTTACTTCCACTAAAAAGGCATTGAGTGGCAGCACGTGGCTTCCCTTTCCTCCCAGTGCCCATCAGGTTGGGCTGTGATCAACAGCAACCCAGGGCAAGCTCTGTGAGAATACGGCCCATGACGACAGAAGCATAAGGGAAGGTGCCTGACACTGCCCTGTCTGCCTTTTAAGCCACTACCATTAGCCTTTTCACATGCAGATAAAATTCACCCAAACTATTAAAGAGCAAAGAAAAAAATTCTCATCACAATTACATGGATGTTCTGTCAACAGCAGTAACTGTAGCAGTTACAGAATAACTACAGATAATTACAATCATTTAATTCAAAGTACCAAGTCACTTCATGCAGAACATGACTCATTTATCATTATTGACCTTAGAAGAAGCAAATTTACCCAAATCAATAAAGGTTCCAAATATCCATTAGAGCAGACAGAGATTGGTTACAAGTGTTAGGAGCTTCTATATACCTGGATTAATAGAGGGAAGTAGATCTGGATGCTTTTGATTAATGAAGAGATTTTTTTTTTTCCTTTTGAGACAGTTATTTGAAACAGAATTGATCTTAATTTCTCCTTTAATTCATGTTATGGAAAGGCAGTTGTTTTTGTTAAGAAGTTTCATTCCCATTAGTTGCTGAAACATAGTGTAATTACAAAGAGAAGTAATCTATAAACAGGTAGAGTTCAACTTTGTTTTTAATGGACTCTTCAGGGCTCCCCTGAATATTCATGTGGCAGAGATCAGTCTGGTAGGAATGGACCAGACATCATTGTGTTTGTCTTTTAAACTACTGTTGTGAGCTTCTTCACACTCAGAAAAAAATCACCAAAAGTATGAAAGAGGAGAAAAAAATATCCCATTACAATTAAGCGGATGTTCTGTCAACAACACTAACAGAAACAGTTTCAGAATAACCACAGATAATTACAATCTCCCTGTTGTAGAAATGAGAAAGTTTAGGCTGCTTTTGAGAGTTTGGTATCGAAAAATAAGACTGTGGATGGTAATTGAGATAATGAGTTCGTTCTCTCACTTAAACGTCAAATAGTTCCAGTTGATTCCCAGGTGTGTTCCAAACAGTGCCTCATTTAATCCTAATGCTGAGGACTGAGAGGTTGGAGGGGGAGGTGAGAACTGAAGGAGAAATCCTCCGATCTCCACTATATACACAGTTTAGAACATACCCCACCCAGCAGCAGCTCAGTCCAAGGTCCAAGGATAGAGAACTCGGACTTCTGTCAAAAATGAAATAGATCATGAAATGAGTTAGCATGAAATTGGTTGTGTGAAAACAAATTATAAGTCTGTCTGTTCTGCTGCTGTCAAAACCGCGAGACTTCATGACAGAAACTAAGAAGTATGAAAAACTACAAATGTCATCCCATAGGAAGACCCATCACTACAATGTCCAATTGTTCTCTCACCCCTTTCCCACCCCTCTGGGCCTGTATCCCCATCTGCTGGCAAGGAACTGAGGCAGGCTCTCCCGACTTCAAGCAGCCAGTAAGGATGGGGCTGGCATTTGAGTCCACATGTGTCTGGCTGCAAAGGCCATCCCCATCCCCTTCCCGCTGTATTGTGCTGTCTTCCAGGGTGTTTGGGGGATCTCTACTAGGCCAAGCATTCCACAAAGAGATCATCTGGAAGAACTAAATCAACGTTCTGAAATGGGTTTGGACGTTCCCTACCCCCAAGAAGAATAAATGATCTTTCCCCCTCCTGCGGGGGTTTCTCAGGATCAGGTGCAGCATAGCCCACACTTTACATTGATTAGTTCTTGTAAGGAAGCCAAATTCCACAGATCTCTCATTGAATATGGACTTTAAAATCCTTACTTGAAGAACTGAGAAAATTTTCCCCAGCTAAAAGTCCAGCACCACAGGAAATCCAGGTACTGGCAGGGAGGGAATCAGCTGGAACCACTAAAGAAGCAATTGCTTCCTTAACACCATCTGGGGAAGAAAAACTAGAGAATGGAGGCTGAGAACATGGAAGGAAGCTCTAAAGGAAAAGGGAAAAATACATAAGAAGCCTAAGTCCCTGGGACTGAAAATTTGTTCCATTTGTGTTTCTCTGCAGGAAGAAATAAAGAAATGCTGACAAGGCGTGCCAGGCTGAATCCCCTGAGCAGTTGGCCTGTTTGACTTTGTGTGGTGGTGGGCCAACCTGTGTGCCTGCCGGCTCACACCACTGTAGCTCTTCAAACACATTCTATAGATCCCGCTAATAAATTCCGTTTGGCTGCAACCCTTTCCCAGTTCCAGGCAGTCGCCTCTGAAGTGTAAGTGCAGCCTGTCTTTAAGCCAGGCTACTGCCACTTACTGGTGATCTGTACCTCTTTGGAAAACTAATCTATGCTGCATTTAAAGGCAGGAAGCAGAGTTTGAATGAAAATGCAGTCCCATGGCTAGGGGACACAGCTCTCACACCTTCTGCAGCTCCAGAATAAGTGCTATGTTTTAAAAATATATATGTATGTGTTGGCAACATTGAAAGGGGGCTAAAAAAACATCCCCCACAGAAGTGAGAGCAGCAGCAAAAGAAACGTTAGCGCCCTGCTGACGGGAACAATAGAGCATATGGACATCACACTGCACTTGCCAAGCAGACGAGGGCAGGATGATCAAAATGGAGTCAGTCTGCTTCTCTAATAGCAGAAGAATCGCCTGTGTGAACACTGTCTCCAAGCGTGCAATGAAGCTCTTTAATTGCCTAAGAAAGGAGAGGGTTTGGTTCACATTTTAGTTAAACATAGTCCTTCCACTGGGTGTCTTTATCTCAGAGCACTTCCTAGGGTGAGTCTCAGGTGAGTCTAAGTCCAGCCATTTTGGACTTTAGTGCAAAGTCTTAGGTGGATCCACACACCTAAGCAGAATATTGCCTGGCAAGAGGTCTCACTCAGGAACCATTCTTGACTGGCATGGAGGTGGAGCTGACTCAATCACTGTATAGACCAAGTCCTGCAAAGTTCAGCTCTGGCTTCCCACTAAGTGGCTTCCTGATTCCTACCTCCTTCCTTAAGTATCCAATCCCATTTCCCTTCTCATTATGGCTGCCCTTAGAGCAAAGAGCAGAGAGGAGGTTAAAAATGAGATTGTGTGATCCAATCACTCTAAAGGTGCCTCTATGTCTACATTATTAGAAATTGCTTTTGATAGTAGTGTTATTGGATATTAAACAGACTTACTGAGGTCAGCAGAAGCAGAACCTTGAGATGGCTAAAGATTGAGTTGAGTGAAGTGGGCCTGACACCTTCCCATAGACAGAAGTTCTACGAGCATCAAAATCAGATGGTAGGATGGACCAGACTGGAGAAGTTCTGGACAAGTTGCCAGGTGGAGGACATAGGCCGTTGCACAAAAGCACAAAGGCATGGAAATGAGTCTAGCATTCTAAAATCATACTAGTTCAAGGAGAACAGAAAGGGGATTGCAAGCACATTGCCAGAAGGTAACTGGAGTCCAGGATTCAATCTATCTCTTCAATGAGTACAGGACAGGTGATTAGACTACTAGGGAATGGATGAAGAACCCCCATATTCATTCATTCTACAGACACTAGAAGACCTGATATATGCCAAGACCTGTGCAGATAAAGTCTGGGAGGTCTGAAAGTAGACTTTAAACACTTAATTAGAACTAGGCTTTAGGTGGGTGGAAATCCTGCTACTGGGGACCTAGGAGGTCACTTGAGCAATCTAGCCTCTGAAAATCTAGGGATAAAAATTCAGGAATCTGATTGCGACTAGTAGAGAGTGCCAGAAGGGTAGCAGATTTTTTAATTCTTGTACACTGTTATAGTCCAGTGCTTAGAATAATGTCTGGCAAATAGTAGTTCTAGTAAATGTCTGTTAAAAGAAAAAGAAAGAAGAAAACAAAACATGAGACTAAGATATAGAACTGAGAGAACATGGTTGCAATGTAAAATTCAGTCATGTGGTCTGCAATATTAGTTACTTGGGTGTGTTCACTTGGGGAAAGTTCCTTGAATTGTATACTTGGGATTTGTGTACTTTTCTATGTGAATTTTTGTACTTTCAATGAAGACTTCAAAAACATAAAAATAAACTCAAAATATCAGTCACTGACAAGCTGAGATATAAAGATAAACCAAAGTGATTATCATAGAACAACCTTTAGTTCACATAGGTTTGTCCAAAAGTTAGTCTTAAAAACTTAACTCTCAGAATTACTTAAGTAATCTGGAGATGAAAATACTAAGGTTCCTAGGGTAGAGTAAGGGAAGTCAGGCAATCTACTAGCATGAATGTTTAAACCTCAAGGTCAACTATTCTTTTTTAAAGTTTTTCATTTTTAGTTACGATGGCAATGGAAAGGGAAAAAAAATGTCTTGATGGAGCCCATCCCCTTTTCTGAGAATCAGCTTGATTGATTAGTAAATTGTTCCCCTTATAACCATGTTTGATTGGTACTCTAGCTCCCTGTTTCTTGCCCTAAGATTTTTTTTTTCTTTTAATTCAAAAGGCGCAGTGAACCTAAGTAGAGGCCTTTGGTCTTTTACTCTGGTCCATGGCTTAAATACTATACACTGACACTACTTCCAAATATATATTTAAAGCACAGACTGCTCCTCTGAGCTTCAGACTTATGTATCTATTTAACTGCCAGTTCCATGTCTCAACTTAGATGTCACACAGGCATTTAAAATTATCCCACAAATACATTCATGTTTCTTAATGCCCACTCCCTCCTCTCCAGTCCAAACTGCCATCATGTTGCACCTAAACAGATGTGAAACTCTCCTTCTTGACCATCCTTCCAACCCCGGGCTTCTACCATCTATTTTACAGACAAAAGCTAGAATATTTTTAAAACATTAATTGAATGACTTTACTTTCCTATTTAAAATATCACAATGACTTCTCATTGCGTTTCCATTAAAAGTGAAACTTTTTCCCATGAGATTGGAATCCCTGAACAACTGCATCTATGCCCTAATTTCATCTTTTATGTGCAGTTCTCTTCATCATCCATAGAGCTGCAGTCACAGTGGTCTCCTTCCAATTCTTCAAACCTGCAAAATAGTTTCCTGCCCCAGTGCCATTGCACAATCTGGAATGCTCTTCCCTTATCCTTCCCATGGTTCGATTTTCTTCTTTTCTTCGTTCACAATGGAAACATCACCCTCTCATACATAACTTGCTATAATAATATTTGTAAGAGGGGTTCTCTGTAGCACAATGTCATTATTGTCCATTCCAGGACCCTATTCATTTCATTCACAGTACTCATCATGATCTCCTACTATAAATCTGTGGGTTTTTTTCTTGTTTTTTCCTGTTTATCATCTGTCTCCCACACCATACCAAAACCTAAGAGGAGCTCAGAGCCAAGTCTGTTTCATTTACCACTATCAACTCAGTACCCATCAAATGTCTGACACACAGTAGGAACACAGCAAATACTACTTAAATGAGTTAATGTGTCAAATTTAAAAAGGGAGCAGAATGTGTTTTAAAAGGAAGAAACAAAGGAGGAAAGAATAAAAGGAGACAGCAAATGGTCATCAGTAGTAGCTTAGACGAGGTGAGGCAGAATCAGAAAATGTTGGGGTATTATGAACCAGCTGTAGAAGAAAGAAAAATCGCCAAATCAAAAACTGTAATTTCCCATCAGACATAATTTTGACATGCCACAATAGCATGTTGTTCTAATTTAAAAACATTTAGTGTAAACAATGGCTTTAAAGAAAATTAATGACATAATTGTATAGTTAAGGCAATGCTAACAATTTTAATAGTTAAGCCTCCCTAGTTTAGTGGTTTAACATTGCAAAAGCTTTCTTCTTGCTCTCGTAACAGTCCAATATGGGAGTTTCTAGTTGGATAGATCTCATTGAAAAGATTAATCAGATGCCCCACTATCTTGAACATGTGACTCCCACTATTCCCCTGCGAGTTGACTCCCTCCCAGGTAACTGGAAGGGGAAAATAACATGAAGGGTAATAAGTGGAGAAGATTTTATAGATGAAGTCCAGAAGTGGGCTATTTCATTTCTGATCACATTCCATTGGCTAGAACTCAGTTTCACAACCTCATCTAGCTGCAAAGGAGGCTGGGAAATGGAGTTTGGCTTTGTGTCCAGGAAGTGGAGGAAATGGGTGGGAGATCAGCGGGTAGTCTGTGTTACAATATTCTTTGTCTTTGAAAAATGCCTTTCAAATGTTTTATTCAAGTTGTCAGTTAAGTGAAAAGAAATAGTGTTTACAGCATGTGAATGGCAACTCTAAAAATAGAAGGGCCCATTTAGTACATACTTTATGATAAAATTTCCTCAGGTGCCCTAGGTCAGCTTCCTAGAGGTCCTAGTCAATCTCCCTCATTCATCAGCGAGCTGTAGGAGACAGTGAAACGTGCTCTCGGCTGGAGTCCCTAAAGTGTTAATGTGCAAGGTCTGTGTGCAGAAGGCAAGCTGCCATAGATCTCACTGACTTTGGCAGCAGCTCAAGGGTTATATTTTTCTCAGGGATGAAATATTCTTGGATAATTGTTCCAACATGTGAGACCCAAAAATGTTTTTTGTAGAAAAGATCTCAGGAAATAGAGACAGACAAAAATACCTACTAAGTTATCTAGTCCACCTCTTGGGAATCCAAGCAGATTTATATACTTCAAGATATTTCACAGGATAATCTAGTTGCATGTGGAGTGGCTAGCTGTGGACCTCCCTGTCAGCCTGCCTTTATGGTGCATGATACAACCCCATGCACGTGCACAATCATCATTCCTCTCAAACACAGGCTGAGTCGGCTTTATGGGTGTGCATAGACTGAACAGATGCCTATGTAATATGGCATGAGAGATGCTGGAAAAAAGACTCCATGTCAAAAATATCTCCCTACCTAGTGTGTAACACTTTCCTAAGATGCTGCTGTAAATGAATACCTTAATATGAGCCTCTCACTTTTGTGTGAAATTAGGTTACCAGGCCCTTCTTCTCTAGCACAATGTGCTAAGATCAGGACATTAATATTTTAAAGATAAAATAGGATATAAAAAGATAATTATGGATTATATGACCCTGTCCAGGAAAAGGAATCCTAAGAAGCAGCTCTGGGCACCTGTGCATGGGAACTAACTGTGCAGGAAAGGTATTTATGTCATTATAAGATGCTTATGTAGATAATCAGTCTCTTTCACTTATATCAAATACAATTATGGCAATCAGTTATGCAAGATCAGTGATAAACTATACTTGATTCCGCTTTAACATCAGAATAGATTCCTATAATCTATTCATGTATTCTATTTCAGCTATATTGATAGGTCAGGTCTACAGCTCTCTCGGTAGACTCTTCCAGTTCCCCCATTACACAGATGACAAACTGAGGTCTGAAGATATGAAGATTTCACAATGACAGAGCCACAACTATAACTCAAGTCTCCAGACTTCTCATTCATCTTTTTTTATAGTGTGTGATGGCATTTAGTATTTATTAAGTGTTATACTAAGTGCTGAGTAACTTAGGTTATACAAAGAAAAAAATACAGTAAATGCCTGCTTTCAAACATCTTTCTATTTAGAGGGAGAAATTAGGCCTATATATATCATAAGAAAAATTAATTTATGGGAAATATTCGCCCCATTCTTGATGTTTCCTTTTTATGATAAAAAATCAAAAAAAAAAAAAAAGTAACCCCAGTATTTACTTTGCCCCTGGGGAGGTAGAGTTTAGTTTGGAAAGAGTAACTGGTCATGTGTAGTTCTGTTCTGTTCTCCTTGTGAGCACTCATAACTAAAGAAAGCTCAAGTTCTCCTCTGCACCTACATGCCCTAAGTCTTACTGCTTAAGATAAAGTAAATAAGCCTGTCTGACTTGGCGCATCAGTTACAAAGCACAATTTAGTTTGATACTAAGCCAGGTCTTTCAACGTAGTCTTTCTTCTTTGTCTTATTCCTCAAATTCTTTAGTTCCATACTGGGAGAGAAAAGTGCTGTTGAGTGGTGACCCCCTTGGACAATGGTTTAGTACTCAAAATAAGGGTAAGTTCCTGTAGAACAGCCTGATGACATCACTTTAAAGGTGTAGAAGGGGAGAAAAAGAGGATGTCACAGGTCTGGAAAACTACAATAGATCTTAAGACACTGGACTGTGCCGATAGAAAGGAGAATTTGAGGAAGTGAAGTTTTAAGCCTTGCAATTAGATGTTCCAAACCAGAGTTTGCAAATCAAAGGTCTTCAAAGTCCAGGCAGGTAAAAACATAAATATGTGCAGCAAATAATTATAGGACAACAAAATAATAAAACATAAATAAGATTTTTCTTTAATTCTTGATGGTAATCAATGGGTCAATCAAAAAATAAAATAAAATAAACCTCTATGAGAATATTTAACTGATCCAATCTAAACTATTCCTGACAAGTATACGTCCAACCTATGCTTGAATACCCCAAGTGTCACTGCCTCTTGAGGTGAACCATGCCAACTACATACTACTTTGATGATCAGAAACTATTATTCTATGGAAGCAAAATCTGCTTCCTTGAAGCTCACACATGTCCTTGTTAATTTCATCCTTGAAGCCATTTAGAACTAAGTTAATTCCACTCAGATCTTAGAAATTTCAAAGCAATCTGATTTTAGGTGTCATCAATAGGAGTAAATAAGGTGTGTGGAATAAGGGAGGGGATAGTCCCATGTTCCCCTGCACTGGTATGAAAATACCTATAATATTGTATCCTGCAAAATGTGGGGAACCACATTTTAAAATAAAACCAGATGGAATGGAACATGTTTTCAAAGGTGAACTACAATACAAGGATAGTGAGGGAATTTAAAAAACACACACACGTTTCAAGAGGACACTCAAAAGGAGATCATCAGAATCAGTGTTCTTGTCTACTTCTGAGTGCCCTCGTAGGGCTTTCTTTTAAAGTTCTCTCACGGTGCTTGTAGTTCAGCTTTGAAAAAAATGTAATGTTCCATTCTGTGTGGATTCCTTCTAAAATGTGGTCCTCAACATTTTATAGGATACAGTATTGCAAGTATTTCCAAACTAGTGCAGAAGGACACAGAATTATCACATTCCATGTGTTACATACCTTATTTGCTCCTATTTGTGCCACCCAAAATTATATTCTTTCAGAGTGGTTACTTTGAACTAAACCATCCAGATCACCTTTACTTATGTGGCTGGTGAGCCACATAGGCTATTCTATGCTTGAATCATTGAACAGAGGATATTTTTTATGTTCAATTTCACCTAGTTAGGGCTGGCCCCTTACTCCAATTAACAAAATGCAACAAATCTTTGAGTTAAGATGCACCCATTGGGTATACTTCCTCCCTTTGGGTGCTAAGAATTTACAGATAAAGATCCCTGACATCAGACAGCTCACACAAACTTCAAGGACACTGAGAAAGAAATAAAAGAAACCACAAAATGATAAACACTCTGATGGAATGCTTATGAAAAAATGTCTTTGGAACAAAGAGGAAGACACATTTTTACACTAGTTGGAGGATCGGGGGATTGAGGAATGCTACAGAGAGAATATGTCATTCCAGCTAGGCCTTGAAAGATGGGTAGTAATTTTTTTGGAATCAAGAAGACATGGAGGAGGAGGTTATTTCCAGGTGATGCAGCCCCTTGAGGAAAGCTTTAAGCTGTGAAAAGGCAGGACACATGAAGAAATTGTTGGACAGCGCAGAGTGCATGGAACATAATGACGAGAAACAAAGACTGCTGAGAAACACCGACTCTGGGCTGAAGGCAATGGAGAACCATGAAGAGGTTACAAACCAAGGGAATGGGGAGTCTGTGTTTTGTGGTTTCTGATTCTATCAAGCAAATTATTTATTATTCTTTTCCGACTTCTTCTATCTAACTTCTATTTGATAGTGACTCGTACGTTTTGTCTAAGTGGTTGATTGAAATGTTGAAGGGGACACCTCAGCCAGCTCCCTCATGTTTACATCATTCCACTCATCTGGTGATGATGGAGATAGTGAGGATAAGATGAAGAAAGAAGCCTGAAGAAAAATGTGCCATGCTCTGCACATGAAAGCAGGTTAGAACCCAGTGACGATCTGGTTATGCAGATTGATGTAAAGGCAGAATCAAGGATCATTTCAAGGTCTTTAGCCTGAGTCAATGCAGAAAATGTAATTTCAGAAACAGAGTGTGATTTTTGAAAAAAGGAGAGAAATGAGTGGAAATGTGCTGATTCTAGCTTGGGGGCTATTGAATATCAGGAGTTGGCAGGACCGTAAGTTATAAAGGTCTCAAAGCCTATTGTAAATTCAAGATGAAAGTTTGGGTGAGAGATCAGAGCTGAAAATGGAGATTTGGAAGTCATCCACTTGGATGTGTATCTGAAACCCTGAGAGCGGACAAGGTTTTGAAAGTGATGAAAGATGAAGTTAAAAATAATTAACTCAACATGATTTGTTTTGCTTCCATCTCTCATACTACTGGATTGTAGGTGGAGAATGCAAACATATTACTTTTTAAATTTCTCTTATCCATCTTAATGATCAGGAAACATTTAAGAATAATACCAGAGGAATTGAGGAGAAGTTGAAACATTCAGGGATTGCCACCTATAGGCTGATTCTTCTCTGCATAATGAGGAGTCAAAGAAACATAACCAAATCCAGATTATACTGTATGTTCTGAGCTTAAAATGATGTCTGCTACAGTTGGGTTTGTTTGACCCTCCAAATCTCATGTTGAAATTGGATCCCCAGTGTCAGAGGTGAAAGCGTTTTGGTCATCGGTGCAGATCTCTCATGAATAGATTGATGCCCTCCCTGGAGGAGAGAAGGTTGGTAAGTTCTTACTCCATTAGTTCCTGCAAGAGGTTGCCCTGGAGCTGGTTGTTAAAAAGACCCTGGCACCTCCCCTCTCTCGCTTGCTGCTTCTCTTGCCATATGATCTGTGCAGTTGTGGGCTCTGCTTCACTTTCCACCATGAGTAGAAGCAGCCTGAAGCCCTCACCAGACACAGATGTGTATGCCATACTTCTTGTACAGTCTGCAAAACTATGAACCAAATAAATCTCTTTCTTTATAAATTATCCAACCTCAGGCACTCCTTCATAGCAACAGTCGATAAACTTAAGACAATGTCGATAAACTTAAGACAATGTCCATCAACAGAATGAATCACCTTCCTTCCCTTAAATGTTTTGTCATCACAGATTTTTTTAAATGGTGCTGATAAAAACACAACCACAAAAAAACTTATGCCAGTGATGCCATTTGTATTTAATAAAATATGCTTTAACATTCACCCTTGAGCCACAGAAACACTACAGTTCTATTTATTATTTTGTCATTGGCTTTGATTAGTGTGTCTTGAACCCAGCTTTAGCTCTATGAGAGTGTGTATACACACAAATACACAGTGTACTTTGTTTTGTTTTGCAAATAGCTCCTTCCACCAAAAAAGTCTGATTTCAAAGATTTGTTTATAGTAGAAAATAACTACCTGAAGCTCAATTTCTTCACTTTTTACAACCCACTATTAGAAAACTCATCTCTAAGTCACTGTGAAGTACTAGGAAAAGCTGGATTTAGATATTGTTTTCTATCAATTTTTTTCTACAATTAAAATTCTGGTACAAAATCATTTTTCAATTTAATATTTCTTTGCTCCCAGCATCCTCTGACGTGTGCATAGATATACACTGTCCCACTGCATTTGAGATTATTAATTTGATGGGGGAGGCCTCCTATTAATACTGTTCTTCTTTAGCAGAGGTCAACTCTCCTCAGAATCTCCTTCATCGTAGCTTGACCAGGGACGAAATTTATGAATTTTGAAAATATTGTCAGTCAGCATTGAATGCATTTACCCATTTAAAATGAGTTTTGTTTCAACGCACTTTGCTGTCATCCATGGTAATTGGAAAGTCAGTTTGAGATATCTTCTAATGTGCTTTTTAAAATTGACCAAGGCTGCAGAAGCAGCTTCTTAAACCAAATATAATTAATTTCTATCTGTCCAACCTGATCACTGTAGGCTGACAGTCCCTCAGTATTCCTTATTTTTAATGTATTTTTTTTCTTTTTTCAATAGAGTACATCGTCCTTTCATCTCCCTCTCTCCTCCTGCAAACTGGCACTTTCTGTCTTCTAGGAGGCTCGTTACCATCCAATGATTTTTCTCCACTTCACAGTAAAAGGCACGAAACTGGGGCATCCACAGGAAAACACAGCCACCTAACTGTATAGCACATCTCCTGTTCTTTCCCCAAACCTTCCTCCATGTGATCTTTATGGTTTCGATAGCTCTCAAGTGTCAGCAGAGACCTGAAACTTTTCAACCGTTGGCTGCCTACCTCCTTCACCCTCCATTCCTCCCAGGCAGCAGCCTAAGTAGAATGGAATGTCGAAGCACCTGATTGGCTCAGGGACGGAGCATCCATTCTCCAGGAATGCCCTGTAGATACCAATTGAAACTGCATCATCCATAAAAGTAATCCATAGACCCATTTGCTTTTCATTTTTGGCTTATGATAGCAATAATGACTATAACACAGGGCCCAGGAATTGATGACCAGCTGGGGTTAATGGCCCTTGGCTGCACTGTGGGCTATCAACTCCCCCAGCTGGTCATTAATCCCCAGGAAATGCCCCATACCTTGATCGTTATTACTTAATTAATGCCTCTTTCACTTTCAGCCTAAGTGGTCAGAGCACAGTAACCCTAACAGCAGCTTGCAGTTGGAGCTGCGTATTTCCACTCAAATACTGGAATTCCCTATGGCTGCATACATATTTTAAATTTTTCCTAGAATAGTTGAGTATGTTTGCCTCGGGCTTTTTTTTTCCTTATAAAAGGTGGGGGGTTGGTAGTTGTGAAGGTTTATTTTTCAAGTGACAATTTGCTACTTGCATATCAGAACTACAAGGTCAAAAGGAAATGAGAATGTGCTCTTCTTGCCTTTTGTTTTTAGGTTGTCTGAATTGCTTTTGCTTCAAGAGATTTAAATGCAGAAATAAACAGGAAAAACGAAGGGGGGCTCCCCTTCTGCTGTTACTTAGAACAGACTTCACAGTCCTTGAAATGGCATAATAACAGAATTTATTTGGCTGTTGTAAAACTTCAAGTGCTTTCATAACTAGTTAAATAACACCCAGGATAAATATTCTCATAGTATTAGCATTATTATGTATCATATCTTCAGAGATTGCTATAAATTATCATCAAAGAATAAGTTACCAGACTGTCAAAGGAGATAGATTTTGTTCAGTTTAGTGGTGACTGGCAAATGTGAGTTAAGGAAAAATATGGGAAGTTTTGTCTTAACACACAGTTACCACAAGGAACAAGCCATATGCTGCTTTGGGTCAGTTGGGTTTATACACAAAGAATTGCCTGTTTGTGAGCCAGATATCAACCCCAAGTGATCTTAACTTTTTCTGTTTCAAGGAAATGTCTACATTTATTCTCAGCAGAAGCATAAAAGAAATGCAATCCTCTCCTCTTCGTATTCTGAGAGGAACTGGTGTTATCTGGAGAAATATGTTTCTGAAAGATTAGCAGTGATTCATGACCATCAGAGGCTCAAGCGTGTAGAACAACTTAGAGGAGATCATTTGGGAAGATCCAAACTGTAATGCTTTATCTTGAAGTTTACTTTCAGAATCACACATCTCCAGGATGGATGTTATAAGTAGAAATGGACTCTCACCAATGGAATCATTGAATCTTAGGGCTGGACAAAGCAGTTTGCAGCAGTCATTTAGCTCCCTGACTTAACTTCATAACAGGATTAAGCAAGAACTAACCCCAGTAGATACAAATCTATCCTGAATATAGTTGTATGACCACTTCCCTAAATGTATCCTAAAGATAAGCAGTTGTAACTGATGGATAATTTTTCCATGTAGACAAGCTTGAGTTCATTTTCTCTTCTGTTTTCAGGTCAGATGGAAATTCCTTACCTAACCTAGATTTTTATAAAATTGTCTTCTCCTCTAGACTTCTAAAGAAACAAACTACCAACTTCCTTAATCTTTTCTTCTGAAGCCTTTTACAAATTATAGATTCAAGGGAAGGGGTGTATGTGCAGGTTTGTTACATGGGTATCATGCATAATGCTGGGAATTGAGCTTCTAGAGAGCCCATCACCTACATAGCGAACATAGAACTCAATAGGTAGTTTTCCCAACCTCTTGCCCTCCCTGCTTTTGGAGTCCCTACTGTCTGTTGTCTCCATCTTTACGTCCATGTATACTCAGTGTTTGACTCCCACTTGTAAGTAAGAATGTGCAGTATTTGATTTTCTGTTTCTGAGTTATTTCACTTAGGATAATGGCCTCCAGCTTTATCCATGTAGCTGCTAATGACATAATTTCATTCTTTTTATGGATGTGTAGTATTCCATGGTGTATGTAGATACACACACACACACACACACACACACACACACACACACACACACACACCCCACATTCTCTTTATCCAACCCACTGTTGAAGAACACAGGCTGATTCCATGACTTTGCTATTGTGAACAGTGCTGTGATAAACATGTGAGTATATGAGTACAGGTGTCTTTTTGATAAAATTATTTCTTTTCCTTTGGGTAGACAGATACCCAGTAGTTGGATTCCTGGATGTAATGGCAGTTCTACTTTTAATTCCTTGAGGAATCTCCATAAAGTTTTCCTGAAGTCTTATTTTCCTACAATTTGTCATCTTTGTGTCACTAGTTTCTTTCAATTCCCTAAGATCTGCTTTTGGCTGTGTGTTTGCAGATTGTGTGTAGGTCAAGTGTTAGGATCTGAATAATGCAAGGTATTAATCGAGAATTGCCTCATGGCCCATAGTGTCTGTACTGAATCACAAAATATTAGAGTCTAGGTCCTTCTCTGTTGATAACCTGTCATATACTTGAATGGCTCCAAGATGGGTGCCCTGTGTCATTTTTCCAGTCTCTCTATTCTATAAGCACAAAGAGTATTGACTGTAACTGCACATTGCACCACACATGGAGCACACTGAGCTTCAAATAAAAAAAGGCAGAGTCCATGTCAGCAAGGAATTCACAGATTAGTGCAGAAGACACACAGATAAACAGACCTGAACAGATAGTTCAGATCAACAGAGCTGTTGCTCTAGTAGATAGGAAGTTCAGAGAATCAGAGAGAGACATTGGAGGGGCACATAGCTTAACTGGGAGATTTAGGAACCATTCTCCAAAGAGATAATATCAGAACTGAATTGTAAAGAAAGAAAGAGAGTTCATGAAAAGGGAAAAGAAGGGTGTTCTAGGAGAAGGAGCAGCATTTATAAGGGCACAGAAACATGAAAACAGGTAGTCATGGAAAATGGTCCACAGGTTGATATTTCTATTACTTCTATGTCCTCTTCTACTCACTTAAAAAACTTCTAAGTTATTTCTTGCTGAGCCCCCCCCAATCCTGATGCTTTTCCTCTCTCTGGATTCTATTTTCCACCTGCCACACTACACATCCTCCAACTTCTGCAGGTTCCTTGGGCAGGTCTGGTTTCCAGGGCCACCTCTGTCCCTGTCTCATCAGCATGATAAATTCTGCACTTCTGTTCAGAAACCTCTTTTCCCTCACCCTGGACGTGTTAGGTGATGTTAGTGCAACAGTTACACATCCCACATTTGCAGCTTATTGTAAGCTATTTTGTATTGTTGATTTGAGGTCAAATTATTCTGTCCCATATGCAGTCATACACAAAGGATACTTTTTAAAAAACATCTGATAAACTTTATCTTAGAATAATTTGGAACTACAGAAAAAAAAGCAAGCATGTTACAGAGTTCCCATATACTTCATACCCAAATTACTATAGAACTTTGTCACAACTAATATGAATAGTAATACATTATTAATAACTAAAGTCTATTCTTCATTTAGACATCCTTGCTTTTTCCAAATGTTCTTTTATGGCTCTAGAATCCCATCCAGGAGACCACCTTACATTTAGTCATAAAGCCTACTTAGGCTCCTCTAGATTGTGACAGTTTCCCCAACTTCTTTTGTGTTTTGATTACCTTGGCATTTTGAGGGGTGCAGGTTAAACATTCTGCACCATGTCCTTTAATTTAGATTTGTCTGATGTTTGTCTCACAGTTAGACAAGGGTTTGGAGAGATTTGGGGAGGAAGAGCACAGAGGTAAATTGCTATTTTCATCACATGATATCAAGGGTATTAGCTATGAATGTGATCACTGATGACTTATCAACAGGACTCATCACATTTGATCACCTGCCTGAGGTAGTACGTCTCAGTTTTCTCTACTGTATAGTGACTGTCCTATCTCATAAAAACAATATGCATAAGCCAATATAAATCTTCCTTTTTTAAGCTGTTTTCCCCTGGTCCCATAAGTAAAAATGTTTTATATTTTAAAGACTTAAGAAATAGATGGACAGAGTAAATATATTTACTCAAGAAACATGAAACTCTACAATACATCCAGATGTGAGATGCTTTTCCATACTGTGCTCTTTACAACAGAGTCCCTATGAGCAGCCCACACGTACAGTGGGGAGTTTATGTTCTACATTCTTGAGGAAGGAATATATACATCAATTAGTTGAAATTCTTCAACAAATACTTTTTTAGTGTACAAAATTCATTTAGTAAAAATGTAACATATAAAATCTGTGACTATATGTATTTCTGAACAAACGATGGAGATAGATATAGATGTAAGTGTAGATATATAAAAGTCTGTGTTAGGAATATGGACAGGCATGTAAGAAACTAAGAACAATGGTTGTGGTTGCCTTTGGGAAGAAGAACTAAGGGTGGGAGGCACCTCATGTACAACTCAATACAATATGCAATTTTATATTTCTTGAATTATTTACTCTGTCCATCCAGTTTTAAGTCTCTAAAATGTAAAACATTATTATTTATGGAACTAAGTAAAACAAGAAGAAAAAGGAACGGTCACATTAGCTTATGAATATTGCTTTTATCATATAGGATAATGCCAGACCAGTGATCTCTATGACCACTCTCGGCAACTCAAAATAGCTCTCAGAGTGTTTCCGAGTATACAAGGGAAACATCAATGTCAGTAGCTAGTTTTGATAATAAATAGTATATGCCAGAGTTGTATGACTGTGTTTGCTGGTAGCAGCAATTGGGCAAGATAATCAATAGTCTGATTAAAAAAAGAAAGCCCAAGAGTCTTCTAAACCTAAAAAGTTGATTTGCTGTTTTAGTACATGTCATTGAATGTACAAACTACCCTAGTCATCAGATTTACTAGGAGAATTGCCCTCCATGTAGGCTTCAATGAAGATTAATATTGCCATTGATAAGGAGAAATGTCTATGGTAGGTTACTCTCTTGAAAGGTGCTTTTCTCTATATTGTATAACCAGTGGTTCTCAAGGGATAAATAATTTGAATTGTGTCTCATAGATGCATTACAGAATTAGTGTTTGTTTTGCTTTTGTATTGAAGTAAGCTTTCACTTATTCCACATAAGAGATAACGTAACTACTCTATATATGACACAAGGGTTATGTTGCTCAACAGTTCATTAAAGAGAATAAACTGCAGCACTTAAATTGTTTAAAATAACCTAAATTTGGGAGCAAAATATTGTGACAAGAGTTAATACAGATGAAATAAGAAAAAAAAAAAAAAACATTGAAAAGGAAGGCTAAATGACAGGATCCAAATGAAATAAAAGCAAGAAAACTAGGGTACTTTAAAAATAAAAGTCAAAATGGACCACTGATCTCTGGTTAGAAGGGAGAAATAGACATTGGGAAGTAAACAGAGGTGTTAGCTCCTTCAGAGCAGGGACTTCTTCAGATTTCACACGCCTTTCAACATAGAGCTTTGCACTGATTAAGGACTGATTTAATATTAATTTTGATTTTTGCATTTTGATGCATAGTCAAAGAGAAAAAGAAGAAGTAAGGCTGACCAAAGAAAGTAGGTCAGAGAAACAAACAAACCTGTTTTTAGAAAACAGGGCCACTGAGAGCACTTTTTAGACCTTTCAGTTGTCTCAAGAAGTCATAGCTTCTCTTCAGCTTAATGCATATGATCCTAAACATCTTTTTAGAATTATATGCACCACTTTTATTTGGACAAAGCCCACACTATACAAAATTGCATGCCAAGTTTCAACTAATGTCACATTAACTCTCTGCTTTCTCTGCCATAACATACTATAATAAATGGAGAGTTTGTTAACTGGGAGGGGATTGTAACTTAGCCCTTATACCAGACCACTATAAAATTTTATCAGTGCTGCTCCAGCAGGGATAAATACAAAAGTAATATTGTCTTCTCCTAATATGTTATTTCAAGTCAGTGTCAAATTTACAAATGGAAGTTAAAAGTCTGTTAAGATGAAACCCTTACTCTACAAATTTACCAATAATTGCAACAAATTTAGAATTTATATTATGGTGAAGTCTAATGAATTAGACAACATTTGAATAAATGTATTCTATATCCCTGAAATCTAAAGTGGATAACACGTATGGAAAGAGAATGACTTATCTGATTAAAAGAATGAAGTTATTTTAATTTCTAATTAATGTGTTGGTTACTAGGATGTATAGTAACTGGTATATAAAGAATCTTAGTCATATTATAAGATACAAAATAAGTATTTTTATGGCAATTGTACTATCAAATGGTCATATGGACCTTGGTCTAAAAAGAGAATATATTCTATCTAGTGTTTCACTATTTATAGTAGATAAGGCTATGTCATTAGGAACTACATATTGATTTTAATTAGAACAGGCACTACACCATTAATATGAGTTGTGATGCCACTAAGGCAGTTGTCAAGGGGGGATTAATTAATTAATTGTAAATTAATTAATTGAAAATGAATCAAATCAACCTAGGAAAATGAATATAGAACTTGGGAAGGGGGGATTAAACTCACAAAACAGATTGAAAACCCAAGGCAATCTAAATTGTTAATCAAGACGGGAGAAAATTAAGCAACTCATTAAAAGAGAGTATGTGTGGTTTTTCAGAAAGCAAGGTAATAACAATAAAAGCAATTAATTAAATTCAAACATTTTCCTCAAAAATTACTATTTTTATAAAATTGTAAAAATAATGCTAAGATTTTGCCAGTTGATGCTACAGACCTGAAAAAATGATGTGTAGTATTTAACACTCTTAATACCCATCACAAATTAATCACTTTATTTTCTGTTCATGGCTAAAGAGGAAATGCTCTCAAATGCTTGAGAGGAAATGAATACATTAAATTGAAGTAAAGTTCTGTTATATAGAGAGACTTGTAACCTGTTTTTTTTTATGGGTTTCTCTCTAGTTACTGGGATCCATTGTTTATGAAACTCAGTGCTTCCGAACTGAGAAAAATGGATAGTTGACTAACAAGAAAAGGTTATGTTTGGAAAAAAAATTTAAACTTTACGAATTCAACTACGAAAAATATAGATATAGGTGGGAAAATCTGATAAAAACATATATTTGTGCTATGGGGTGATGTTTTTATTGAGAATATCTTTAATATTTCTATGTCTATAAAAAAGAGAAAATCATTAGTAGGCTTCCTAATGGACAGAGAAAGATGATGTATCAATGATTAGGATTGAGATAAAATATCACAAAGTGAAAATTAAAGTCATATGTGCATGAGACTCTGATTTCTAACAAATATATGTTCCAGATAGTCCTCACTTTTCACAATGCTTTTCCAGAGGCAAGGCATTGAAAATGAATGCTAAAAAGAAAAATCCTGCTTACCCCAGCAGTATTTTGTCTGTAAACAGGCTGTTACTTCTGCTAAACAAAAGTTGAAACCAATTGTAATAAACAGTGCTACACTTTATTAGGTCTTTGTTAGAGAATTAATTAGCAGAGTGCCAAAATTTGAGGTGGTGAGAAGAGGGCACGCTTATATGTGCACACGTTTAGTGACTATTTGGTCAAATGAGTATGCTGCATTACAGCACAGCCTTCTCTGACTTAACCTTTAAGGCACACTATGATATGGCCCTGCCTAGATAGAGTAACTGCCTATACTCACACAAAGTCAGCTGCAATCTGTCCTATAGCAATTCACACTAAGCCTGTAGTAACCACAAAAAGAGACTATAAATTCTTACACATGAATTAAGTTTCTTAATTTAACGACTACTTATTGTGCACATACTATGACTTGTGCACTATTCTGGAAGCCTGGGATATGTTGATAAACAAAATAGACAATTATTTCTGACCTTGTAGAATTTATATTCTAGTTGGCTGACACAGAAAACAAAAAATAAAAGTAAAAACGGTAAGTCATGTTTCATATTAGAAATAAGTTTCTGTGGAAATAAAAAGGAAAAGGACATTAGGCTATGGAGATTAGGAGAAAAGGTACAATATTAAATAGGGCAATCAGGGTCGGCCTCATGGAGAATGTCACATTTGGAATATTCTTATTCCAGAGAGAAGAGATAGAGAAAAGCCTTAAAATGGACACCCGACTTGCATATTCAAGGACCAGCAAAGAGGCTGAGGAAATGAAGAGCCAGGATATGTGAAGCCTTGTAGACCACTGTCAAGGCTGACTTTTCCTTGAGTGAAATAGAGAATGATTAAATGTTTTTGAATAGAAAATTGATGTGGAGTTATATTACTATGTGATGTTACTTATGTCTCAAAAGAATCGCCATGGTTATTCTACTGATCATAACGGGAAAGGGTAGAAGCAGAAAGACCAGTTAGAAGGGTACTGTGATAATCCAAAAGAAAAATGATGGAGGCTCAAGCCTGGGTAGCAGCAAAGGCAATAAGAATTAGTACAGTGATCCAATTCTAGTTGTATTTAGATAGTAGAGCCAACAGGATTTGCTAATGTAGTGGGTATTGAATATGAAAGAGGAAGGAAGAGAGAGAGACAAGACAAGGATGATACCAAGGGTTTTGGCCTCAGTATTTGGGAGGATGGTATTGCCTTCAACTGATGGGGAAAACTGAGAGCAATTTTAGGAGGACAGTTAATGCTATTCAGATTTAGATACTTAAGAGTTCGAGATGCCTAATAGATATCCAAGTAGAAATATAGGGCGGACTCTTGATTTTATGAATCTGGAGGTTAGAAAAGAGATCTGGGCTAGATATAGAAATTTAGGGTCTGGAGGTAAAATGATTTTTGATGCCATGACACTGGATGAGATCACCAACGCAGGGAGCATTGAAAGAGAGTAAAGAGGACCAAGGTCTAAGCACTGTGACACACCAACATTCTACCCCTTGGGGGAAAGAGGAAGAATCAATAAAAGAGACAGAAGGATTGACCAGTGAGGTAGGAAGAAATCTAAGAGAAGGTGGGGTCCTGAAAGCCGAGTGAAGAAAGAAACTCAAGAAAAGCCAGGAATAGCGGCTTATGCCTGTAATCCCAGTTCTTTGGGGAGCTGAGGTAGGAGGATCGCTTGAGCCCAGGAGTTTGAGACCAGCCTGGACAACAGGTGAAACCCTGTCTCTACCAAAAAAAAAAATATATATATATATATGCACACACACACACACATACACACACACATTAGCCAGGCATGGTGACAAATGCCTATAATCCCAGTTACCTGGGAGACTGAGGTGGGAGCATCACCTGAGCCTGGAGAGATTGAGGTTGCAGTGAGCTATGATTGCACCACTGCACTCCAGCCTGGGAGACAGAGTGAGATCCTACCACATAAAAAAAAGAAAAAAGAAAAAATATCTCAAGATGTTATCAACTATGTTGACATGTTTCTGGAGGTTAATGGAGTAAATATGCAGAATGCAGAACCCACTTGTTAGGATTAGGGCAGTGATTAACTAAAGATTCTTTATCGACATCTTTCATATGATCCTGATCTCTAGTTAGATAGGGACTCAAATCCCAACATCACTACTCATCATCTTCAGTTAGTTACTTCATGATATCTGAGCCTAGTTCCCTAGATGTCAACCTCACAGATCTTCTGTGAAAATTCAGTGAAATGATTTATGTAGAATCACCTATGAAATGCTTGTGAAGGAAAAAGTACTCATTACTTTAAATATAATACTACAAGCAATACAAATAACATAAATACAAATAATTTCCCAATGATTAGATATTATTATATTATATAATACTATTCACCAAATTATATATTATGATTTCTGCTATTTATATTATTCAAAATTCATTTACTCATTGGTTCTATGTCTTATTTCAGTTGTGTATCAAATATTCTTTAGCATTAACTGTTTGCCAGCCACTAGCACCCAAGAAAACAAAGAGAGACAAAACATAGAATTTACCACTCCTACAATTTAAAGTGCACCAGACCCTGCAATAAATATTCTGCAGAGTTTATTTTTCCACTTTCTGTGGGGAATTTGAGCAGTGGCTCAATCCCCTACCAGGTAGGTGACCTTAAATAAATTACACAGACACCCTGATCTTCAGAAAAATGGGACACACTTTCTCCATTTGCAAGGTGGCCGTGAAGATTAGCAAACATACATTAAATCTTCTAGCATCTGTTACTAAGCAGGCATTCACAGAAGTATAAGTCTCACTATTAGTGCTACGAATTCTTTACCCTCTCTCAAAGAGACTACAAACTAGCTAGAAACGAATCATTGATGGTTTTCACTTTTATTGGTAGTTGACAAGTTTTTATGCCAATATAACTGATACTTTGATAAACAATACTTTGTCTGCTTGTAATTACTTATATCCTGTTTCTTTTCACAAAGGATTTGAGACAGCTTAAATGGACATTTTATAAAGTGGTAGTAATAAAAATAGAAAATCAAGAATGCATATATGCAGGACATATATGCTATCATAACCTATTTAATTTTCTATTTGATCATTTCATATTTAACTCAGAGTTCCCTGGTATCCAAGGCTAAAGGGAAATATAATCAATAAAAAACAATTCTCATTATCAATAAACAAGAAGATTCTGGTAGCTCACCAAAAGCAAAGTTTGTTTAACATTGAACTCTAAAAGATATATATTAGTCGAGGCGTCATAGAAAATATAGAGAGTGACACAGACTATAACCTCAATATTTTTGCAACAAATTTAGGTATGAATATCATACAAATGTTTTCTTGTATGACCTTTCATGTGAAATGGAATCCTAATGTAAAAAGTAATTGAATAATGATAATTCTATGGCAAACATAACTAACACAAAGAGGTAATAATCATGATGCTTGAAAATCCAAAAATGCTCACCAATTTTCTGTGTATTTTTGTATTTTTTATCCTTGTTTATTTATACATTATATATGTACATATATACACATATATGGCACTATGTTTATGCCATTTTAGCATTCCTACAGCAATGAACCGGTTTTAAATCATCAACAATAAGTATGGCTTCTCTTCTCAGATTTTCAATGGGAGCTGAATGGCAGACAAAGGCTAAGAAATGGTGTTCTGTACTGTTGGACAAGAGCACACGAGTATTTTTTAGAAACCAAACTAATGCAGTAAGGGTGACATTCTATTAGAAAATGTGTGACCTTTCTAGGATGTTCACTTAGATGGACATCCAGGTAGGTACTCTCACCAAGATGGCTTGCAGACCGAGAATTTTTCTCAGAATTTAAAAAATATTTGTATAGCACTTTATGTATTTATTATTTTTATGTTTATAGATTTAAGGGATGCAAATGCAGATTTTCCACATGCATATATTGCATAGCGGTGAAGTCTGGGCTTTTAGTGTTCACCTGAACAGTGAACATTAGACCCAGCAGTCAATTTTTCAACCCTCACTTCCCGTCCCACCCTCCCTGCCGCCTTTTGTAGTCTTCAGCAGGAAGTTTGGATCAACGATCACATAAACAAATGCTCTGTTGAAGTCCCAATGATAAATCCATTGGAAATGTGTCTTCAAGAGTATAACGCTAGAATTTTCTTTACATAAACCCTTATACTCACAAAGATCTCCAGGGCCTGGTTCACATGTGAAAGAGAACATCCAAATCTTGCTGTTTTCGATTTTCATTTTAATTTCTAACATTCTGGCTTGCAAAGATTTTTTTGTTGTCTTTTGTATTTGTTGTTGCTGCTGCCGTTATTAATTCCCCCTCTATTTTAAAAGTTACTGGCCAATCCTGATTTTCCTTTAAAGATACTCTAGATGTTATTGGGGAACTGTCAGAAGTAATGAAGAAAAATCCTAATGTGCTGTCCAACTGAAGTCCATCTTTTGAGATGAAAAACACTCATAATGAAAATGAGTTGACAGCTTACTTGATGATATTTACAGCTGGATATGACGTCAATCGGAAGGATAGTACAGATCAATTTTAATGGCAAGCAGCTAAGCACGCTTATTGATCTGGCAGCTTGCTACTCTACAAATGGCAAAGACCATTAATATGCTAGCACCCGGGACATGGAAGAAGCATAAAACAACAAGTGACTTTGAGCCTTAAAGAAGATAATTTAAGAGTGCTGATTTGAGGATCACAAGGGAAAGTGTGAATTCATGATTTAACCTCCATTCACTACCTCTCAACTAAAAATTGATCGCCATCCTAGGAGTCATATTTCATTTGAGATAAATTTAATATATTTCATAATTTCCTCTTTAAGTCCTTTGCTTTAAGGGATGCCATTTGCTGTCCAGCTAATCCTAAAGTAGTTTTCCTTTTCTTCTGGAAGAACAGAATCACTTCTGCTAGAGAAGTGACCATGTAGATGAATCAAAAGCATATAAGAGCATGTATCCCGCTTGTCTGCTTCCATATTTCCTTTCTACCCTATAAGGACAATAACATTAGTCCCTCCCTGGAATATAAAAATGGATAAGATCATGTCTATTACATGCTGCTAGAAGACATTTATTTTAGAAACTAGTAAAAGCTGTCAGTAGTACCCACATAGTAGTCAATATTACAAATATATATCACTTGAATGTGGCCACTGCTATTGAAACTAAACTTTTCCTACTCTGGAGGACATGTGAATACCCCACGGCTCACCAAATACACTTTTCATTCAGACATCTTGCATTGTATTTTAATATACCTAATGGAGTCTTAGCAAATGGATGTTAGGTGGGCTGTCTGTAATAATGAACTTCCTAACCTCTAGAGATGCAGTACATCTGCTCAGATCAAAATGTGTTGTTTATGAAGCTCCCACACTCTGGAGACATATGTACAGTACCAATGTGGAAATAACAAGTTTCAAATGCTTCAAATGGTTCCTAGTCAGCCAGTGAGGAAGCATTAACCCTCACCATGTGGAATAAATTCTTCTGCAAATTTACAAAAGGTTTAAATTCTTAGTATCTGATGTACAAAGACATCTAATATACGTGGTCATCATTGATAGGGAAAACTGATAAATTTCAGTCTCAAGAGCTTTGTACCTTTCTGTATAAATCCAAATGGCCAATTAAAGTGAGAATAGTGAGAGAACTAAGTCAGGAATTCATAATGATTTACAATCTCTTATAATCAATATTTCCCCTCCTTTCTTAATGCTGACTGCTAGACAGAATGTGATTCTGATTTGTTCTTTTAATAAATAAACAACCACTCACTTCACCAATATGCATATTCTCCATAACTATTGGTAAGTACCCAGTGATGACCCTCATAAGACATTTGAAGCTATTGAGCCATTTATAAATCTTGGTATTAATCTCCAAATGTAAAAAGGAAGTTCCAGATATTACAATACTATCTACTCTATTATTTTCTAAATGCCAGTTCTACTTTATCCTGAATATTTTTCCTATTACTTTATTTATTAGGATTAATACTTTACTCTCTAGCAAAGTTTGGATAAATTAAAATAATTTCTTGAAAGCACATATCCTATTAATAATTTGGGGGTGAATGAATATTGGGAAAGAATCCCTAAAATATTATAGATATGTACCTTCTTTCTAGCATCCTTTGCTATAAGGTAACACAACATTAGAACGTGCTAATACTCACATGGTGTAACAGCACTCCAAACTCCAACGCCTACGAAAAATAGCTTATTGAATAAATGAATTAGCTCTAACAAAGTATTAGAATATGAAATGTCATATTTCATACATTATATGTGAAAGATGTTAAAATTATCAAAGATGTTAAAAATATGTGTTTAATTTTAAATTAGACATTTTAAATTTAGAATAAAAAAAATTAGTTCCCCGTGTAGAGATCTTTCACTTCCCCAGTTAGCTATATTCCTAGGTATTTATTCTTTTTATGGCAGTGGTGAATGGGAGTTCACTCCTGATTCGGCTCTCGGCTTGATTGTTGTTGATGCAGAGGAATGCTAGTGATTAAAGATGTCAACAGTGAAAAATCTCAAATAAGCTGAATGCCATTGGTGCCTTGACCAGAGACTGGGTCAGTGTGAGTTGTCATGAATGTTGGAGGATTAACCTTGACATTCCCAGCCACCTTACCAGGAAAATCTTACATATACATGTGTGTGTACACACACATACACACACACACAAGACACAAGGTGGAATGAACAGCTTACAGCCAATAAGTGACTCACATGGAGGTACAATAGGCCAAATCCGTACCTAATTATAAGAGGCTCTATCTATGTTACAATATTTGCTCCAGTATTCCCTGTGGAATCAGGTTGAAACCAGAAACATCCTTGCTTAGATCCTTTTCCTACCATATCCTAATTCCTCTCTACCTTTCTCTGGAGACTATTCACTTAGTAAACAACATACACCCATATTCTTATCTCAAGCTCTGCTTCTAAAGAATCTGAACAAGATATCAAGGAAGTGCTGGAATGGCCAAACACAAGAAAAAGATACACTTCTCATGCTCTTTTGTAACGAAGAATATCTTAGCATTAATTTTATTTTGTTTTGTTTTAGTAGGCAGTTTTCAAAAAATATTAATATAATAAACGAAACCATTTTGAAATACTAATATTTCAAAAAATATTAGTATAATAAAATGAAATCGATGGAATAATTTCATACATAAGAATTCATATTTCCAGCTCTAGAAATTTTAACTTGCTGTGAGTTCTAGCCTTGGTATCTGGCCTCTTGCCACCCACTAAGACCAAAGTTCCAGCAGTGGCTTTGCTGAAGTTTATTTCCAAACTCAGTCCATACAGATCACTCAA
Organism: Colobus angolensis palliatus; assembly: GCF_000951035.1. Taxonomy (NCBI): domain Eukaryota; kingdom Metazoa; phylum Chordata; class Mammalia; order Primates; family Cercopithecidae; genus Colobus; species Colobus angolensis. Next base: position 5,236,109 of record NW_012123709.1, read on the forward strand.
CTTCCCCCTTTACTCAGCCTCTATCCTGCTCTATTCACTATTTTATATTATTATATCCACCACTTCTAGGGCAAGGACTTGAGCAGTACCTTAGACTGTAGAAGTTATTAAATATCTGTTCAATCTATTCATTTCACTACATGAGCTAATAACTGAGGTATAAAAGAGAAAGCAGGAAAAGAGATGTCCACTCAGTAACTACACAGCTAGAGAGGAAAGAATGGGAAGTCAAACATTTCCATATCAGTTCTATAGGAAGAGACAGAGACCCATTCCTAATCATTGTCACTGGCTCCAGGGAGAGCTAGAGAGGAGGAGGGATGCCAATATTAAATTACTCGTGACTCCTCTTGACCTACAAAAAGAATATTTATTTCCCTTCAGTTCACATACGCTGCCCAGAACTGAACTTCCTGGAATTTCTATTAAGAATCTAGATTACATAGCAATAATTTTCAGGTGCCACAGTCTCTACTAATAGTAAGCTGCAAAAGAAGTGGTACCCTGTGGACAGCAGAAAGGAGACAAGTCATAGAACAGTCCAGAGCTGCAGAGATTTGGGGACAATTTGAATGGATATGAATGAAGGACAGAATTTACAACAGGTAGAAATCATAGTCCAAAAATTCCAAGTATAAGAAATAGACATTATCTTATTTTTCCATAAGCCAACTGCATTTCTCTTTTAACCTTTATCTTTGATTCTGTCTAGTTAGCAGAAGATTTAATCTTCCTATCTGGGGAGGACTCCCCTCTTCTTCTTCAAGGTTAGTTAGTGTTCCAAGAGATTTGCACAGGGCAGGGTATTTTGAAAAGACCTTATGAGTAGGAAGGGAGCTATGGCTGGTAGTCACAGTTTGTGGGCGACTTGTCTCTTGTTCCTGTCCACCCAGCTCCCTGGACCAGTGGCCTGCTTGCAAGGCCTTTCCTGTGCATTTCTATGAGGCTGCCTGCTTGCATGTTTCAGCCATTCCCTCTTTGGGGTCATGCCAACTGTGCAGGCTGTAGTGCCCCTTTCTCAAGAGCTTACTGTGCTCTCCACTCTCATCATGAACCTGTATCTCTTCTCTTTCTTCCGGTCCAGGGGAATGTTTTCTAGTCTCAGGAAAAAATCTTTCCCTTTTTCGTAATGTTTGCCACAAAAGCACTCCCTTTATCTTGTAGTTTCAGGTGTCTGTAGGGTCTCAAGCTTGTTGGGGGTCTCAAATTTTGTCTGCCATCGAGTGGCAGATCTTCATAGGGGAATAAGTGTATATTTTGGTCTTGGGCTCTGTCTTTCTTTTCTAAGAATCATGTGCTGTGGTCTGAATGTTTGTGTCTTCCCAAAATTCCTGTGTTGAAATCCTAACCCTTGATGTTATGGTATTAGGAGGTGGGGCCTTGGCAAGGTGATTAGGTCATGACCGAGCCCTTATGAATGGGATGAGTGGCCTGTAAGTGAAATCTCAGAGAGACCCTCACTCCTTACTGTGACAACACAGTAAGAAGGTGCATCTATAAGGAATGGGTCATCCCAGGACATTGAATCTATTGACATCTTCTTCTTGAACTTCCCAGCCTCCAGGACTATGGTTAATAACTTTCTGTTGTGTATAAGCCACCCAGTTAATGAGATTTTATTATAGCAACTTGAACTTACTAAGACATATAATATCTCCAATTAGAAAAGCTCTTATAAATCAGTATTTCTCAGAGATGGTAAGTTCATGTCATCTCCGATTTTAAAAAGTTGATGGTCCAACTTGAAATTATAGAAGTGTGTTCCTATTTAACTGTTCTTACTCATAAGGTGACTGACGGTTCCCAGAAAGGCCCGTGCACAAAATACTCCCTTTGAATAACCATCATGATTCCTGTACATTGAAAGGTCTGTTAATGGTATATTTGTGTGTCTTTCTACCTTTCCCATTAGAAAGTGCCTGCCAAGTATATCTTCAATATTTCCAATATAAAAAAAAATGAGAATGGAAGAGGCCATTCCTGGCAAAGATAAGAGGCAAAGAACACAGGCAGCATATTCAAGAGATGCTGGTTTAGCCTTCAGTCAGAACCAACAAGGGCAAGACTAGAGCCACTTTTAAATCAGTTTTAACAGTTACCCATGTCAGAAATTCCACAAACTGTGCATTATGAGAAAAATCCTTTCACTATGTAGGAAACAAGTCTTCATCCATGGAATTAAAGAGTTAAAATATTTTCTTTCTTTAACTCCCAACTAGTAAATTTTTTTAGAAATCCTAAGAGATGAAATGGAACCAAGTCAAAAGTCAGTCCCTTTTCTTTTTCATTTATTTCCATCTCTTTTCACAGAGACAACCATTGAGACAAGTATTTTTTTATGTCCACTCACTGAGGACTGACTGCAGTCATCGGGAAGACACAATAATTGATTTCAATAATTAATTCCTGCTTGCTGAAGTAATGTTGCTTATGCACTCCTCCTCAGGCCCCAGTTAAAAGGAATTCAGAGGCAGGAGTGCATAAACAGCTACATTACTTTGGGGAGCTAAAGTCCCCTAACATACTGTAGATTTGGGAAGAGCTTTTAGGCCTGGGGCTATTTGAAGTTAATTCCTATAACGTCCCCTGTTACCGCATGTTGTCCATGATTTCCTAACCACTTCGGAGAAGTAGAACGCTGAGTGGAAAGCGAGACACTTTTGCAACAATTGATCTCACCTCACTCAGAAAATATATCTTTGGACTAGACCAAAAGCTCTCTCAAAAACAAGAGAGAGAAAGGACTCTGGAAGGGAGGGCATCAGGGAGAAGGAGAGCTGGAAGAGGAAAAACAGTCAAAGACGAATGTCAAGAGAAAAGGTGGAGAATGCTATTTGGGAAACCAAATGACCGGCCTCTTTTCATTGAAAGGATTTCTAAAACCCAAACTACTTCCAACTGTAGTCAAAAATGTTAAAGTAGAGTCAGTTTATGGCCCTTTCCTAAAGGATTAAACAGTCTATGCTATCTTACATGCCCAAGACAAACTAAAACGAAACTGACTCCATATGACAAGATTTTACTATTTCCTCTAAGCTATTTCCACACATCTTTTAAAATAATGCTTTGTACACCTTAACACAACCACATAAAGGTAAAACTGAACTCAAATACTATGCTGTAGAATATGTATTATTAATAGAAAAGGCTGTTAAATACCCAGATCTTTGCAAATTTAATAGTGAAAAATAATCTTAAACCTCCCCACAGATATACCCAGCTCCCCTTGACCCAAAATGTGTCACAACATAGACTTTTCACTAATTGGGGAATTTACAACCCCAAGCTGATTGCGATGTCAATGCTTTATCGTAAATTAAGGCCGATAAAGGACTGGAAAGCATAAATGGAAAGCAGGCCCTTATTAAGCATTGGCCCACGCATAGTCATGCCCAGGTACAAGAACCAACCTCTTGTTACTACTGGTCCCAGGGCGATAAAGTTCCTGATGTAAAGAACAGATTAAAAGTAAAACTAGACCAGATGTTTTTCCTATTAGATGGATTAAGTCAGACCAAACCTAAAATTACAAAAACATGCAGGGCTGATTTACTGCTGCGCTAGAATGGGTGGCTGCGCTGGGAGCCGTAGCCGGTGGCTGCAGAGCCAGATCTCTGTTTATTAATGGGACCGTGTGAGCAGGAAGGCCTCGCCCCTGACTGCTCCAAAACTGCTGAACGAGGACTCCAGCCTGGTGATGAAAGCTGCTCTCTGAAGGTAGACCCTCAGTAAAAACATTAAAATCTACTTCAAACACAGCTGATGGTATAATGGGCAGAGGAAAAGGCCAAGTTTACTATCTTCCTTAATAAAAATATCTCAGGAAAAAAAGTACCAAATTAGCCCAACTCAAAGGATTATTTTTTCTTAAAATAAACTCTTGTTATGACTAAGAAAGTCAACTTCGTTGAGTCTTATGTAGGCCAAACTCAGACAATTTAACCCCAAAGTGTTTCTTTGCATGCTGAGCTCTGAGAGTATTCTGTGGGATATTGATACCTTAAGAGTGAGCCAATTTTACCTCACTGGATAGAAGCAGTGAGACAAGTTTTTAAAAAATGAGTCCCATTGTTTAGAAACCTTGTTGTAACCACTAGTCCTTTGACGAATGCAGCAGCAGCTAAGTGTAGCTTCTTGCCAGGAACTTGACATAAGAAGAAAGAATTATTTGAATAGTAGCCTGTTATCTTGAAATACAGGAAAACCTAAAACATGCTTTCACAGACAGTGAATTAAATGTGATATCAAACAATCTTTTTGACAGGTGCATCTTTGGAATAGTCTTCCTGAAAAAGTACTAAATTGTTCATATCTTAGGCACTTTTCAGTATCTGTAAGTTAGTTTTGTTGTTTTTGTTTGTTTTATTGAAGCTTTTGTTTTGCATCCTCAGAACCAGCTTTAATGTAATGGAAAAGATATGTGGATAGAAATCCAGACCTGAGTTGGAACTCATGAGCTGTCACTTAATAACTGTGACTTTAGAGATGTCACACAAACTCTATGAGCTTGTTTCCTTATTAGCAAGAATAACCTGAAATGTGCATCCCAGGATGGTTATATGGGTGAGATAAGAGGATGCCTGTAAAGAGCACAGGACCAGAGAACAGAAATATATATCAGTAAGTTTGCACCAATTATATGCTTGCCCACTTCCTTTATATTTGCAATATTATTCCAGTTGTCATGAGAAAAGTTTGCTGAAGATTACATCAGCCACAAGGCTTGCAAGAAAGCAAACCTTCAGGGTTCTCCCACCCATACATACAGTCATACGTATAGTTGAAGGCTATGGGAAGACTATGTTTTTCTTGCTTTTTCAGAGAGAGTATGCTAACGATTTTTCAAGCTTTTACATTTTTTCATCCTTCAAAAGTCTTTATAGGACTAAGTGACTGTCACCTTTTGTGATCAGGACTGAGTTATGGTAGACTCCATGGACACATGGCTATGCCTAGAGTCAGAACTGTCCTCAGGCAATCAAGGAGGTCCAGCTCACATGTTGGTAGGAGAGAAGGGGATACAGACAAGCCCCAATATAAGACCAATAACCAGCGAAGGTTGTGTACATGGCTGAAAGCTGAATGCCTAAACTGGACCCAAGAGACAGGAAGGCAAGTGAAGGGAAGTCACGGTTTCCAGGGAGTTAAGAACCAAGCCAGGGAAAAAAATTAAAGATAAATGAACACAGAAAAGAAGAAAACTAGTTCTGACTCTTTTCCTCTCTCTCTCTTCCTCTCTTTCTCACCCTCTGTCTCTCTCTAGCATACACACACAGAGACACACACGCTGATAGGATGGTACCTCCAGTTTTGCCTTTCTTGCTGCAACAGGAAACTTCAGAGAACAATTTTATAGGTGAGGTAAAATGACACAACAAATACTGTACTGAAACTTTTAAACAGGCATTTGGGAAATCTGTTGTTTGTATTCATAAGTTGTTTGTCAGCAGATGGAAAATATTACTTTTGAAGGAACAAATGGTTACCACCTAAATTATGGCACATATTAACTCAGAAATATAGCTCCCTTATTACTTGGGGTGGTGGACACACATCGGAAATTACCACATAGCAATGTATTTGTTGTACCTGGACATGTTAGGTTGGACCTCATCTGTGTTGCACCAATGATCAGGCACACCATTTTAAAGTGTTGGATCTTATAAATTATTTTCACTTGTAGAATGCCAGAAATGTGACCTGTATCTAATATGACAGACTTTATACCAAAATAGACAGAGTCAATGCATGGTTAGAATATGTAGTAAAAGAGCTACATATTGTAAAATAGCTTAATAATGTGCTGGTGGTGGTGTCATTTAATGAAACTTGAAATTTGTCATTTCAGTTGGGTTCTTGATATTTAATAAGATTCCTCAGGCTTTGAGGAAGGATATTTAGTCTCCCAAAAAGAAAGGATCTGTCACTAGACATTCCATGTTAGAATAAACATATACTAAAAGCATCATTATTTGTAATCTTCCTTGTACTTAATATTTCCTTCTTAAGTCTAAAATTCATGCAGACTTTTCTAGCTAATTGAGTTAAGTGCAAATTTATGTCTACTGTCACAACACTTAATCTAGCTTTGCACTATGGTATACACAAATGTACTTGTGAGTATGAGGAGGCAATGGAGTTGGAGGAGAGGGCCATGTATTTATGTGGTGGTGAAGGATCTCTGTAAGACTGTCATCACTCAAAAGCCACAGTCTCCTTCAGAACAAATTACCCCATCGCTAATCAAATATTTTTTAGTGAAAAATGCTGATTAGTTTATAACACCCACACTAGGTAACACAGACATCGCTCTAATTTCTTCACATAGCAATTTATATTCTAGATTTTAAAGAACTATTGTGGAAAGTCAGCAGTTAATTGATCATATTCTGATTATACACTACTTTCATTAACACTTAGTGTAGTCCTATATTGACCTTTAAAAGTAAATCATTTAAGTAGATGAAACATGTTTGATATCCATGTTTATCAAAATTCCAAATTATATATCAAGGCTTATAAAGGGCATAGCTTCTGTGTTTTTTTAAATAACTGTTGCTACAGTAATCACAAGGCTGAATATGATCTTGAGAACCACCTCAACATTCCCCTGTCTAGAGACAAGCCCATACTTAACCCAGAAAGCTAGCTGTTCATCCTGTTTTTTAAAAGCTCAGAGGAAGCATATAGTCCTTAGATTATCATGGTAACTATTCAATATCTGTGAGTAATAATACAACTGCCTTTTTATGGCTACTGCATTAAGAGTATTTCTGCTCATTCCATTTTAAATTCTGTTCAAATGTAAGTGTGAATTCACTGTTAAACAGATGTAAAACCTATGAAACTCAAAGAAGAATAGAGTTTCAAAGAATGAAAATTGTTCTACATGAAAATCTTGTTCTATTACTTTGGCAGTATTAGACCGCTAAATTAATCAAGATGTTCAGGTGTAATTCTCTTTACACAGTGAAATACTGAAAATGCCTGTAAAGGGAATGATATTGAAAGCTCTCTGTTCAAAGGACCCATGTAGGAAATATTTTAATAAAATAAATATTTTTATGAATTCAAGTATATATTTGCCTAAAGTGATACTCACCTGTATTCAAGTTTATTTTCATATTCAAATTAACTGTCACACCAAATTGTATTGATCCCTTTTCTACTGGGCCACGAGGAAGTCAAATTTGAACCTACAAAAGGGATACTAGAGATACCTGTGCACAGAGTAAATTTTCAGCCTGATAATTTTTTATTACAGAATTGTTTTTAAAGTTATTTATGGCCGGGTGCAGTGGCTCACGCCTGTAATGCCAGCACTTTGGGAGGCTGAGGCAGCCAGATCATCTGAGGTCGGGAGTTTGAGACCAGCCTGACCAACATGGAGAAACCCTGTCTGTAATAAAAATCCAAAAAAAAAAAAAAAAATTATCCAGGCATGGTGGCGCATGCCTGTAATCCCAGTTATTCGGGAGGCTGAGGCAGAAGAATCACTTGAACCTGGGAGGCGGAGGTTGCGGCGAGCTGAGATAATGTCATTGCATTCCAGCATGGGCAACAAAAGCAAAACTCCGTCTCAAAAACAAAAATAACAAAATAACAAAGTTATTTATTTTTTACAAAGTATAACATTATATGATACAAAATGCAAAAAGGACAAATGAGAATAGAGTGAAAATTAAGTCACTCTTTGTTACAGACTGAATTTTATCCCTTCCAAAATTTGTATGTTGAAACCGAACTCCCAGTGTTCCTCAGAATGTGACTACTTGGAGGCAGTAAATTAAAATGAGGGCTTTAGGGTGGATCCTAATCCAGTCTTACTGGTGTTCTTATAAAAAGAGGAAATTTGAACCTACAAAAGGGATACTAGAGATACCTGGGCCCAGAGGAATGAGTGTGTGAAGACCCAGCGAGAAGGTGGCCATCTCTAAGCCAAGGCAAGACCTCAGAAGAAACCAGACCTGCTGACACCTTGATCTTGGAATTCCAGCATCCAGAACTTGTGAGAAAATAAATCTATGTTGTTTAAGCCATATCTGTTGTACTTTGTTGTGGCAGCCCTGGAAAACTAAGACGTCATTTCACCACCGTTTCTCAGCCACATAATTGGCTGGAGGCAACAACTTTTAAGACTTTAAATATTATTCCAAGGAGATTTTATGCAATATACAGGTAAATATAAGACACATGCATATGTAATACCATACATTCTGTTCTGTATCTTCCATTTTCACTTAGTAATCTGTTTGTATGATCATTTCATATCAAAAGGTACTATTTAATGGATACATAATGTTCCCTTGTATGAATATACTATCGTTTATTTAACTACTCCTCTATTAATGGAAATTGAGATTGATTCCAATATGTTGTTATTAAAACACAGAGTACAGTGGATATTATACATGTGGTCACATTTGTATGAATATATTTGTAGAAGATATTTCTAGAAGTGCAGAGCAAAAGATAAGTGTATTTAAAATTTACAACAAATTGCCAAATGCCTACCATAGAAATTATAGTAATTTAGACTCATACGGAAACCATATGTGAGAGTGGCTATTTCCTCACATTCTCATCAACATTGGGATGTATAAAACTTTATATATGGTATCTTATTATAAGTTTAAGAGTATTTCTATTATTATGAACAAGAAAAAGCTTTTAAAAAATCTTTTAAGCACTATTTGGATTATCTTTTCCGTAAGCCATTTGTTTATATTCCATTCACTTTGTACTATTGGATTAATTTGATAAATTCCTTATATATTAAGGATGTTAGCCCTTGTTCTATAATATGTGATTACTAATTATTTTTTCAGAGTTTATTTATTTTTGTGTATGTTTATGATGCTTTTCTCATGTACACTTTAAGGCAAATTTTTCAAGACTTTCAGGTTTCTAAGTTATCTCACATTTAAAAAGGCATTCCCCACTCTGAGATTTTTTAAATCTCTATTTTCTTCTAATAACTTAATGGCTTCAACTTTTTCATTTAGATGTTTGATCTATCTAAAATATATTTTGTTGAAAGAAAGGCGGTAAGTAGAGCATGGATAATTTTTAAAGATGTTTAATTTCATTGTCCCAATACCTCTTATTGAATAAGCTACATTTTCCTCATTGTTAAGGAACTTCACATTTATTAAATATCTGTTTTATTTGTATCCATTCATGAACATTTGTTCTGTTTCATTTCTCTGTGCGTATACTCATTTCAATGCCTAAGAGTTTTAGTTATTGTAGCATTATCATCAGTTTCAACATTTAGGAAAAGTACAAATCTCCTGATGACTTTTCTACTTTTGAATTTCCCTGACTTATTTATGTATATTTATTCTTCAAAAATGTCTTTTACATCAGCTTGTCTAGTTGCCAAGAAACCATTTGGATGCCATTAAATGTACTGATTATTTTAGTAACAATTGATACCTGTAAGATTGAGTCTATGTAATATTGAAAAATTCCTTTCTAGTTTGAGCATTTTAGCATTTCCACTTAGTAACATGTCATTTCCTTTATATCACTCTTACATATTTATCGTTTAATTTACTGCTAGGTATCTTACCATTTTGTTGCCTTTTTAAATTGAAAAGTTTTGAAATGTTCATTAAAAATACTGAAACTAAGACAGAAAAGAGATTATAGATAACACTTAATCACACAAACAAAAATCAGACCTCTTGTTTGCAGCATTTGAAGTCACAAAATGCTAGATGTCAAAAAGAGATTACTGATGGAAAAACATTAGTCATACATCGGGAAGAAAAACCATTTTAGACTATGAAAAACCAGAGAGGAATCACAGAGTCACTCGGTGTCAAAAATAAATAAATAAATAAGGACTAACCGAATACAAATGAGCCAAAAATCAGACTTTGTAATGATGAACAATGAAGAAGAGAAGGGAGCATGACAATATGTGTCAAATGATAGATAGATAAATAGACATAAACACTGAAAGGTGACAGAAATACGTTATATGAATGTTTTTATGTCATTTAAAACTGAAAACAGAACAAAAAAATACAGTCTAGAACCCACAACCCCACTAAAGTATCTAATTGAAACTTAGAAAATGGGTTAAGTAAGAAGTAAGAAGAAGAAGACACAATGTTCTAAAACTTGGCTGGGGCTGCAGGTGTGGGGATGAAGGGAGGATGAGAGAAGTAAAATTATCCCAACAGTTTCACTATTTGGAGAGGTGAGAAATTAAAGGAAAATAGGGTATCTTGCTGAATGAAATGGTATCTTGTTTTCAAACAATAGTAGAAAAATATGTGCCTGAACATGAGAGCTGGGAAGGGAACTATAACTTACATGGAAAATCAGAAGAACTTCAAAATTAACCATGATGAGCAAAGAGAATAAATAACAACTTAATCCAATCACCAAAAATTGGATAGAAAAAAATTAGGGAGAAAACAGGTTAAATTAATACATAAAGTAAAATGAAAGGCATAAAATACATCAAATTGGATATAGAAGTAAGTAAGAAGTAAGAAGAAGAGGACATACATGTTGTAAAACTTGGTTGGGGCTGCAGGTGTGGGGATGAGAGGAGGATGAGAGAAGTAAAATTATCCCAACAGTTCACTGATTAGAGAGGTGAGAAATGAAAGGAAAATAGCGTATCTTGCTGAATGAAATGGTATCTTGTTTTCAAACAATAGTAGAAAAATAAGCCCCTGAACATGAGAGCTGGGAAGGGGACCATAAATTATGTGGAAAATCAGAAGGATTTCAAAATTAACCATGATGAGCAAAGAGAATAATGACTTAATCAAATTGACAAAAATCAGATAGAAGAAAATGAGGGAGAAAACAGGTTAAATTAATACATAAAGTAAAATGAAAGGCATAAAATACATCAAATTTATCATTACACTACGTAGACCAAATCACCAATTAAGAGACAAAACCACCAAATTGGATCTACAAAACAAAATCGGTTCTATGCAGTTAATAAGAAATATACTTAAATTTGGAAAGAGACATGAGGCAAGTGCAAACCAAAAAATAAATAGTGCTATGGTTTGAATATGTCCCCTCCAAAAGTCAAGTGTTGCCAATGTGCTGATATTAAGAGGCAGGACCTTCAGGAGTAGCTAGGCCATGAGAGCGCCTGCCTCCTTCATTAATGGGATTAAGGCTCTTATAAAAGAGCTCCATGCAGTGTTGGGCTAGCTTGTCCTTCCACCTTCTGCTATGTGAGGACACAGAATTCCTACCCTCTGGAGGGTGCAACCCTCACCAGGCAACTGAACCTGCCAGCACTTTTGTCTTGGACTTCCCAGTCTCCAGAACTGTGAGAAAATAGACGTCCATCATATAAATTACTCAGTCTCAGGTTTTCTATTATAGCAGCACAAATGAACTACGACAAGTAGTAATGGCAATATTATTATGAGATATGCTGGAATTTAAGTACTTGAATCGTTGTAATACACTTAGCTTTTGTTCACATTAGTATGGGAATGGGCTAACTAAAGTTAAGCATATTTTAGGTTTAAGATATCTCTCTCAGAACCTAGAATATGCGAAAGTACCTGGTCTATATACCTGGGAATGCATAATTTCGCATTTCCCAAAATCATTTGATAACTTTCGTGGAGCAAAGGCAAGTAAACTGTGGAATTTCCTGATTTGGGGGATGAGGAGTGACAATTGCCAAACGCAATCCTCTAAGTATGAAACTGCAGTGTCTGTGGTAGTGCTCAGGTTGTTTTCTTTTGATAAATTTCTTGGATCTTTTAAGAATTCCTTCTTTTAAGATCTTCTTCTTTTAAGAACTACCACAAGACCACTTTTGAGTTTTAAATTTTGTGGCTCTATTTTAGGCCTGGTAAAAATGACTTGAAAAGGTATGGGAAGTGTTTAGTACTCCATATTTGATTTTTTGCTGGGATGGTGCTGAAAGGAAATATCGGAATAGGTGTGAACAAACACACAATTTAAAAATCAATAGGGGCTGGTTGTGGTGGCTCATGCCTGTAATCCTAACATTTTGGGAGGCCGAGGCAGGTAGATCACCAGAGGTCAGGAGTTGGAGACCAGCCTGGACAACATGGTGAAACCCCGTCTCTACTAAAAATACTATATATATATATCAGCCAGGCATGGTGGCAGACATCTGTAATTCCAGCTACTTGGGAGGCTGAGGCAGGAGAATTGCTTGAACTCGGGAGGTGGAGATTGCAGTGAGCCGAGATCAAGCCATTGCACTTAGCCTGGGTGACAGAACAAGATTCTGTCTTCAAAAAGAAAAAAGAAAAAGAAGAAGAAAATCAATATGGACGTATACATTGGATAAAAGTGGAAGTAATTCAGCACCAAAAACAAGGAAATCCAAATCCCCATGCTACCTGCCACCAAGTAAAAATGGAGCTATTTTAGTCTGGTATTTTCCCCCCACTGCTTGGAATATTGGACAGAGTTATCTTAGAGCAGCATCTCTAAAAACTCTGGCTGGAAAAAGCACAGGAGCATGATCAACCAAGCAGCAAAGACTTCAAGGATGTACGTTTAGGTAGGGGGAGAAAAACAAATAAAAGGCAAATGGCTCATGTAAAATATTAGATTATTTCTTAATAACCAGACAGTTTAAGGCAGGTCTATTTCTTCTTAGCTGGTGGCTCCCTACTAGTGATAATTCAGGAAAAGTGGTGCCTTCCACTTTGCGGCTCCACAATCTTCTAAATCCCTTTGGCTATTTGCATTTAGCCAGCAGAAAGGGGAAGGAGGGCATGAAGAGTACATGCCTGCTTCTCAAAAGCCTTGGCCCAAAAATGGCACAGATTATTTCAACTAACTTTTCACTTACTAGAACCCAGTCAAATGGCTTCACCTAACTGCAAAGGAAAATGAGAAATGTATTCTGCTTAGGTGACTGAAAGAAGAAGAACACATAGATTTGGTAAGCAGCTAGCAGCCTTTGCCAAAAAAAGGCAATGAATCTTCTATCAAGCGAGGTATCAAGGTTCTGCATGGTAATCTGCAAGATGTAACTGAAATAGCACAAAAGAGTGCCTGGAGAATGGTAAAATGGAGATCCAAAGAGAAGCAAAAAGTATATTTTCTTTTGTTTTATTTTTCCTACAAATTAGTTCCCCAGACAAAAAACTCTTCTATTTCTTCTTTATTTATTGTAATTGACAAATTAAAATTGCATATATTTATGATGTATAATATGATGTTTTGAAATATGTATACATGTGGGTGACTAAATTAATTAAATATGCATTACTTCATTATGCTTACCATTTATTTGTCTTGACAACACTTAAAATGTACTCATCAATTTTCAAGTATATAATACATCGTTATTAACTGTAGTGCTCACGTTGTACAGTACATCTCTTGAACTTATACATCCTATCTAACTGAAATTTTGTATCTCTTAACTAACATCTACTGACCCACCTCCCCAGCTCTGGCAACTATCATTCTACCCTCTGCTTCTATGTGTTCAACTTTTTAGATCCACTTTCAATGACCAAATAAACCAATAGGAGCAATTCTACCATGAACAATAAGTAAACCATCCAGATTCAACTGTGCAGGTGAGGATAGTTACCACCAACACCTCCAAAGAAACCACAAATCAGCTTCAGAAGATACTTAAGTACTAAAAAGAACTGCCTCTGTGTTGCACTGAGGTTCAAATTTTTTATTAATAACATAATGAAAGACCCTGGTTACTGTCTATAAGATCAGTTAAGACAAGAGCCAAGGAAAAGGATAGACACAGATGTTTAGTAGCATTAGTTTTATGTCCACATTTTAAACAAATATATCAATATGAGATATATTTCTTTAGCAATAGTTGATACAAAGAAGATCAAGGACAACTGAAACAGTCATTGTCAAACTTTCTTAAAGATTAAAAAAAAAAAAAAATCCACCCTCCCAAAAAGTTCCTGGTGAAACTTCTAAAGTTTAAAGGGAATTTAGATCTCAGAATCTGGCCCAAGGTCCAAAAATATGGGACCAATGGATCTGGGAAATATACTCATCTGGTATCACTGTAAACATCAGGAATGAATAGGTTGTCCTCCTGACAGAAGAAATCATGAAGAACTACAGAAATGGATCAGCATGACTACACACCCCATAACAGTTTATTTTCACCAGGATATGGTGGGGATCTCTGAAGAAAGCCCAGAACTTAAGAAGAAACATGGGGTTTTGCTGACACTTTTAGGTGAAGGGGAGCCCCAAAATTTTTGCAGGATACCAAAGAAGAAGAGACAAAATATCTTGGTTTGTACTCATGTTCAAGACAGGGTGTTGCCTGCTCTTTTGACCAGTTCAACTCTCTCCAATCACTTCCTAACAATGTGACCAATCCTTGCTAACGCTGGTGGGCTTCTATCTCCAACAGATAAGCCAGGCAATGGTTCTTGTCTCCTTTACCAGCCTGCATCACTGACACTACCTTTTGGAATCTATAGTAGGCTGGCTTGATTCCACCCAAACCCTCATGGTATTCTTCTCTACATTTTCTATTCTCAATATTGTGTATAATAAAAAGAAGTGGGGTGAAGGCAAGAAGTTAAAAGAAGTAGGCAATTAAAAAGAGCTCATACAGCACCCAACCCATTGACTCTAGGGATTAAAGGCTCTATCCATATATTGTATATTTGTATATTTGCCCTATACTCCAGTTCTGACTAAATGCACAATATTATTTGACTAACTGGATATGAACTACCAAATCGAAGAAAGAGTCTAGTCTATCAAAAACACAGCTTGACTCTTTTGGATTGATTCAATCATTCAAACTCATATGATGCATGTAAATGGCATTTCAAAAACACATAAGGCTTGGCTTTCAGTTTTAAATCAGGGATGTAGAAAGCTGGAAAGAGAGTTATTTCCACCTTTACAAGATAAAAGCTGAAAAAAAGGCCGGGTATGGTGGCTAATGCCTGTAATTCCAACACTTTGGGAGGCCAAGGTGGGCGGATCGCCTGAGGTCAGGAGTTCAAGACCAGCCTGGCCAACATGGTGAAACCCCGTCTCTACTAAAATACAAAAATTAGCTGGGCATGGTGGCATGCACCTGTAATCCCAGTTACTAGGGAGGCTGAGGCAAGAGAATTGCTTGAACCTGGAAAGCGGAGGTTGCAGTGAGCCAAGTTCGTTCCACTACACTCCAGCCTGAGTGACAAAGTGAGACTCTGTCTTGAAAAAAAAAAAAGAAAAAAAAAACTGAAAAAAAAATGACTTCTCTATAACTCATCATAGCACTCAGGTTGATGGACAAAGGACTGACAAATCTAGAGAGAGACATGTGCTTATAGGAAGAAACAGGAACAGAGCCTTGTTTACCTGGAAAATACATCCCCAATCACTATATAAACGGGAAAAAAGATTAGGCTAGAACATTTCTAACAAATGCTGAGGGCTTAGTGTGACCTAGTGTGTGACTGCAAAATCCCAAAAAGGATCACCAACATAAGGGAGCTTGTACCTTCTTGCAAATTTTTTCTCTAGGAAACTCATAAGGAAAGTTAAGAAAAATTCTGAGAAATCTTGTCCTATGGTTCTGGTTGTGGGAGAAGAACAGAAGCCACTATTAAACCTTCCCAAAACCATCTCCCCTAAGGAAGAGAAGCCTCAGTATGCAATAGGAAGGCCATCAGAATTGTAACATAAAGACAATGACAGAAATCCACTGCAACTGAAGTAGAAGAAGGAGCAGAGGAAAAACTCCCTTCTTGGGGAATGTATATGAAGAAGATATGCTAGACCTAGCATTACATCTAGACCTCCCTAATACTGAAATTTAATCAAAACATCAGAGAGTGTCCCTCCACGACACCCACCACCATATATTGAAGAAAAATAACAATGAAATATAACTGAGAGAGCTGCAAGATAGACTGTCCCTGACAAGCAGCATACAGGGAAGTCCCAAAGCCAAAGGGACAAGCAAGAAATCGCGTAGGGAAATTTGATGCACTGAGGATAACCACAGCCATAACAAACTTCATATCCAGTCTAAATCTTGACTAGAGTAACACAAACACCCACACTAAAGTCCTAGCAAAAGGAAAGCCATGTTTATCTCTATATTAAAAAGATTACCTAAGTATTTATTGCCCTATACAACATGTTTAGTTTTCAACAAAAAATTATAAAACATAAAAAATTTAAAAGACAAGGAAAAACAAAAGGGACATTGCAATCATCAGAACCAGACTTAAATATGACCAAATATTGGATAAGGAATATAAAATGTATATAATTAATATGTTAACAGCTCTAATGGAAAAGATGGATGACATGCAAAATTGGATAGGTAATTGTAGCACAAAGATGAAAAATTCAGGTGCTAAAAACATTCTAGAAGTCAAATACATGGTCACAGAAATAAAGAATTTCTTTGATGGCTTCATAAGTAGACTTGACACAGCCAATGAAAGAATGAGTGAGCTTGAAGATATGTCAGTAGAAATTACCCAAACAGAAACACAAATAGAAAAAAAGAACAAGGAGCAAACAAAACTGTAAATCCAAGGTCTACTGGATAATTTCAAATGGTCTAACACATGCATATTTAAAATCCCAGAAGGAAGAAGTAGCAAGGGCATTAATGGGACAATGAAAAAAATATAAAGATATAATAGCCAAGAATTGTCCAAAATTAACAAGTGATGTCCAACCCACAGATTTAAAAAGCTCAGAGGATATCAAGCAGGATAAAAAAAATGTAAATGAAAACATACCTGTCATGTCATATTTAATGAAAGACAAAGAGAAAATCTTAAGAGTAGTCATACGGAGAAAGAACATTAGCTATAAAGTAACAAGATAATTATTACAGTAAACATCAGAAAATAAGTTAAGAAAGGAGACAATGAAGTTTTACATTTAAAATAACTGTCAAGCCATTATTTTATAGTCCGTAAAAATATCTTTTAAAAAATTAAGAGTAACTAAAGAATTTCTCAGAAAACAAAGCAAAACACTGAGGAATCCATTTGCATCAGACCTTCTCTAGAAATTTTAAAGGAAATAGTTTAGGCAGAAAGAATACATCACTGCAGCATGATAAGGAAAGTTTTTAATAAAAACATTTTAAAAGAATATGATATAGGACAGAAACTTAGATATACCCAAAGAAATTTTTTAAATGTCAGTAGTAAAGGTAGTTTTTAAAATTTCTTCTAGTTGCTATAAAAGTTAAATCACTAAATAATAGTCACAATGTTTATGTATTTGTATCATATGTAAGAGTAAAGTGTATAACAACAATGGCACAAAGGTTGGGAAGGAGGAATTGGGAAAACACTGACATAAGGTTCTAGCAATAAACATGAAGGACTATAATATTATTTGAATATGGACTGATCTAAATTAAAACTTCGTATCAGTCCATTCTCACACTGCTATCAAGAAATACCTGAGACTGGGAAATTTATAAAGAAAAGAGGTTTAATTGACTCACAGTTCCACATGGCTGAGGATGCCTCAGGAAACTTCCAATCATGGTGGAAGGCACCTCTTCACAGGGCGGAGGAGAGAGAATGAATGCAAGCAGCGGAAATGCCAGACCCTTATAAAACCATCAGATCCAGTGAGACTCACTCATGATGATGAGAACAGTATGGGGGAAACTGCCCCCGTGACTCAATTACTTCCACCTGGTCCTGCCCTTGACACGTGGGGATTATGGAAATTACAATTCAAGGTGAGATTTGGGTGGGGACACAGAACCAAACCGTATCGAACTTTTATTGCAAACCCTATTAAAACAACTGAAAAGTCTTTTAAAGAAGCATAAATAGTAAATAGAGGACATAAAATGAAATTATAAAAAATATTTAATGAAACCCTGGAATACAAAAAAGAGAAGCAAAGAATTAATAAAACAAAATAGTAAAAAGCCAGCAAGTTGGTAGATTTTAATCCAGCTATATCAATAATCACTTTAAATCAGAATGATCTAAACACACCTGTTGAATAACAGAGGCTGTCAGAATGAACAAAAAATGCAACACAAAGCAATATGCTGTCTCAAAGCAACATACTTTAAATGTTAAGACGCAGATTAGATAAAGTAAAAGGATGGTAAAAAGTACAGCATGTGACCACTAACTAAAAGTGAGCTGGAATGACTATATTAATTTCAGATTAACTTCAGAACAAGGGATATTATTGAGGATAAAGAGGGACAATGGATAATAATGAAATCAATTCTACAAAGGACACAAATTGTAAATATGCATTAACAATAGAACTTCAAAGTACACGAGGCAAATACTAAGAGATAGGGAAAAAAAGAAGTAGACAATAAATGACCTAACAACTACAGTTAGGAACTTCAATATTTCACTCTCAGTGATTAATAGAATAAGTAGGCAGAAAATCAGTACAGAAATAAGAAACTTAACCAACACCATCAGCCAACTTAACCTAACAGATATTTATAAAATATGCCACCCAACAACAGCAGAGTACACATTCTTCCCAAGTGCATGTGAAACAGTCACCAAGATAGATTTGGGTTTTGTTTTTGTTTTTTTTTGGGGGGGGCGGGGGGGGACAGGGGGACATGAAACAAGAGAATAAACTTGAAGGAATAGAAACTGCAAAATGTGCTCTCAGACTATAATTGATTAAACAAAACATAAATAATGGAAAGATACCTGGAAATGACCAAATATTTGGAAATTAAACAGCATGTTTTAAAATAATCTGTGAGACAGAAGGTTCAAAACAATTTAAAATATTGTGAACTAGGCCAAGCACGGTGGCTCAAACCTATAATCCCAGCACTTTGGGAGGCTGAGGCAGGTGGATCACCTGAGGTCAAAAGTTCCAGACCAGCCTGGTCAACATGGTGAAACCTCATCTCTACTAAAAACACAAAATTTAGCCAGGCTTGGTGGTAGGTGCTTGTAATCCCAGCTTCTCGGGAGGATGAGACACAAGAATCACTTCCAACCCAGGAGGCAAAGGTGCAGTGAGCTGAGATTGCGCCATTGCACTCCAGCCTGGGCAACAGAATGAGAGTCCATCTAAAAAAAATTGTGAACTAAAAGAAAATAAAAATACATGTCAAAGTTTGTGGATGCAGCTAACACAGCATTTAGAGGAAAATTTATAGAAATAAATGCTCATATTATAAAACATTTAAAGTGAGTAACTGATAATATTAATGCAAGCAGAGGGCAGAAAAATATAGAATCGCACACCATTGTATTCAAATGTTTTTTTTTTTAAACTCAGCTAGGATGTTGAGGGATTCAGGATGGAATGCAGACTGTAAAAATTAGTCTAATTGTATCACACATGTCCATGATACAAACTCACTAAAGTGCAGGGTTGGGGAGTGGGGCAGGAGAGGAGGAGTTGACCTAAGCAACTGTAGAAATGGTAATTTTATTTGATATGGCAAAGCTAAAGATAAAAAGAACTGCACACAGTCATTGTTCTCTAACCATTTTTCACACCGGGAATGGGTTAGCAATTCTAAAATTATACATATGTCATATGCCTTACTTATTTGAATGTATTTACTAATATGAACAAATAAATAAATTATGGATAATGGGAGCCAGGTTTCTCATTATAAAAGGAAGAGATTGCAAATAAACAAAGCAGAGGGAGAGATTTGAGTGAACCATGTTATGCTGCATTAGAGTTACAAATATCATTATAAACTCATGTTCTTTTAACATATCACTAGAAAGATATAGAAATGTAAATGTGTATGTTAGTATACATAAAACATTCCCTAGCACTATTCACTGAGAGGGTCTAGACACAGTGAACCCAGGTAATAATGAGCACACCTAGCACCTAGATTTTGATTTCTAAATATAATTCTTCAATAAGAAAATCCAGGGCTCTGTAGAGAAATGGGTGATTTTACAATTGGAACAAGAAAAATGCAGGATGAATCTGGAGCACCTTGTAGTGTCAAAAAGGAAGTAAGTATTCAAAAATCTAAAAATAAGAGAGGATGGAGACATGTCAAAAAGGTATAGGAGCTAAAGTACACCTGAACACTCGTCCTGAAGGTCTGAGGACGGGCCCATTCAACCTACTGCTGCCGTCACAGCTGCCACCCACCTCAACATGCCACCTGCAGGAGACTGGCTTACCCAGCTCATCACAGCCACTGCCGATACCAGCACAGGATGCTCGTAATCTAAAAGGTTTTCCTGCCACTGTTTCTGCCATAGCCCACACCACACCCACTGCCCAGGAGTCCAAGGACCTGCTCATTTATCTGGCCCACTGCTGCCACTGCCAGCACGTGAGCAAGATGCCTGAAGACCCAATAATCAATCTGCCTGAATCCACTAACACTGTCCTTACCATATGTCATCCTGTGGCCCAAGAAAGACAGGCGGAGATCATTGCTCCCACCACTGGAGCCCCAGGACTGGCCCACCTGGCATCCCTATCATCAGCAAAAATTCACCGCAGCCTCCACTAACGACCACACCATAAGCCACTGAGAAAATTATAGACAACACTGACACTGTTTACAAATACCAAAATATCAAATGGACCTTATAAATATATATATATACACACACACATATGTGTGTGTGTGTGCTATGTATGCACAAAAATTAAAAATTAAAAAGAAGAAACCTTAAAGACCAAAAGAAAATGGGATGATATATTCAAAGTGCTGGAAAAAAATTGCTAGCTAAGAATACTATAACCTGCAAGGTTATCCTTCATAAATGAAAGAGAAATAAAGTCTCTCCCAGACAAGCAAAAGCTGAGGGAATTCATCACCATTGGACTCATCCTGTAAGAAATGCTTAAGGGAGTCTTAAACCTGGAAGCAAAGGGACAAAATCTATCATCATGAAAACCCATAAAGGATTAAAACCCACTGTTAGAGTAAACACACAAATAAAGAAGAGAAAGGACTCAAATGTTACCACTACAGAAAACCACCAAACCACAATGTTAACTGAATAATAAGAGAGAAAGGAATTAAGGATATGCAAAACAACCAGAAATTAATTGAGAAAATTACACAAAGAAGCCTTCACATATCAATAATAACCTTAAATATAAATGAATTGAACTTTTCTCTTAAAAGATATAGACTACCTGAATGGATCAAAAAACATGACTCAACCATATGCTCCCTCCAATAAATGTACTTTACTTGTAAAGACACATATAAACTGAAAGTAAAGGAATGGAAAGATATTCCATACAAACGGAAACCAAAAGTGAACAGGTATAGCAATACTCATATCAGATAAAACAGATTAAGTAAAAAAAAGCAAAAAAAGGTCATTATATAATGATAAAGGGCTCAACTTAGTAAAAGGATATAATACTTCTAAACATGCATGCACTCAACACCACAGCACCCAGATACATAAAGCAAATATTAGATCTAAAGGGAGAGAAAGGCTCCAATACTGTAATAGTTGGGGACTTCAATACTCCACCCTCAGCATTAAACACATCATCTAGACAGAAAATTAACATAGAAACAGTGGATTAAACCACACTTTATACCAAATGGACCTTACAGACATTTACAGAACATTTCATTAAACAGCCATAGAATACACATTCTTCTCATCAGCACTTAGAACATTTTCCAGTTTAGACCATATGTTGGGACACAAAACATGTCTCAACAAATTTTTAAAAATCAAAATCATGTGAAGTATTTTCTCAGACCACAATGTAAAACTAGAAATCAATAACAAGAACAACTTTGGAAATTGTACAAATGCATGAAAATTAAATAGAATGTTCCTAAATGACCAATGGGCCAAGAAAGAAATTTAGAAAGAAATCAAAATATTTCTGAAACAAATAAAAATGGAAACACAACATACCAAAATCTCTGCAATACAGCAAACGCAGTGCTAAGAGGGAATTTTATAGCAATAAATGCCTACATCAAGAAAGTAGAAAGATTTCAAATAAACAATCTAACAATGCATCTCAAGGAACTAGAAAGGCAAAAACAAACCAAACCTAATGTTAGTTAAGTGGAAAGAAAGAAATAACAAAGGTTATTTGTTATAACCTTTACAAATAACAAAGGTTATTTGTTAGTTCTGTTAGCAGAACTAAATGAAACAGAAACTAAAAAAAAAAAAAAATACAAAGAATCAACTAAACATAAAAATTGGTTTTTGGAAAAGATAAATAAAATCAATAAGTTGTTAGCTAAACTAAAAAGAGAAAATCCAAATAAACAATCAGAATTAACACCACAGGAATACAAGAGATTATCAGAGACTATTATAAACAACCACACACTAAAAACTTGAAAACCTAGAGGAAATGGATAAAATTCTGGACACATATAACCAACCAAGATTGAATCAGAAAAAAATAGAAAATCTGAACAGACAAATAACCAGTAATGAAATTGAATCAGTAATACAAAGTCTCTCAACAAAGAAAATTCCAAGACCAGATGGCTTTACTGCTGAATTCTACCAAACTTACAAATTGGTGTTAGACACCAATTCTCCTTAATGTATTTCAAAAAATTGAAGAGGAGATAATTCTTCCTAACTTAATCCACAATAACAGCATTACTCTGATTCCCAAACCAGACAAGGGTGGAACGAAAAACAAAACTACAGGCCAATATCCCTGAGGAACACAGACACAAAAATCCTCAACAAAATATTAGCAAACTGAATCCAACAGCACATTAAAAATATAATACAGCATGATCAAGTGGGATTTATCCCAGGCATGTAGGATGGTTCCACATATGCAAATCAATAAACATCACGTATCACATAACAGAATAAAGGACAAAAATCAAATTATCATCTCAGCAGACACAGCAAAAGCATTTGAAAAACTTCAACATCCCTTCATGATAAAAACTCTCAACAAACTAGGCATAGAAAGAACATGCCTCACCATAATAAAGGTCATATATATTACAAACCCACAGCTAACATCATACTGAATGGGGAAAAGCAGAAAGCCTTTTCTTGAAGAACTGGTTGAAGACAAGGATGCATACTTTCACTCCACCTCTCCAATATAATACTGGAATTCCTAGACAAATAAATCAGGCAGGAGAGAGAAATAAATAGCATCGAAGTTGGAAAGAGGAAGTTAAATTGTCCCTCTTTGCAGGTGACATGATCTTATATCTAGAAAGACCTAAAGACTCAGCCAAAAAATTTCATGTATCTGACAGATAAATTCAGTAAAATTGCAGGATACAATATCAACATTTAAAAATAGTGTTTCTATACACCAATAAATAACTAGCAGAGAAAGAAATCAAGAAAGCAATTCCACTTACAACAACTTAAAAAACTAAGAATAAATTTAACCAAGGAAATGAAAGACTTTTATGAAGAAAACTACAAAACACTTATAAGATAAACTGAAGAGGATACAAACAAATAGAATGACATCTCATGCTCATGATTCACAGAATTAAAATCATTAAAATGACCATATTACTCAATGCAATTTACAGACTCCATGCAATCTCTATCAAATATCAATACCATTTTTCACAGAAATATTTTAAAAATCCTAAAATGTATATGGAACCAAATGAGTGCCGAAATAGCCAAAGAGCCATCCTGAGCAAAAAGAATAAAGCTCAAGGCATCACATTACCTGACTTCCAAATACATTACAAGGCTATAGCAACCAAAAGAGCATGGTATTGTGTAAAAACAGACATATGAAACAAAAAAATGGAATAAAGAACCCAGGAATAAATCCATGTATTTACAGGCAACTGATTTTCAACAAAGATGCCAAGAGCATACATTGGGGAAAGAACACCCTCTTCAATAAATGGTGCAGAAAAATTGGATATACATGTGCAGAAGAATGAAACTGGACCCCTATCGTTACCCCTACAAAAATCAACTCTATGTGGATTAAAGACTTAAACAGAAGACCCCAAATTATAAAACAACTAGAAGAAAACATAGGGGAAAAGGACATTAGTCTATGCAAAGATTTTTATGTTTAAGACCTCAAAAGTACAGGCAACAGAAACAAAAATAGACAAATAGGACTGTATTAAACTAAAAAACTTCTGCACAGCAAAGGAAACAATCAACAGAATAAAGATACGGCCTGTTAAATGGTAGAAAATATTTGCAACCTATTCATCTGGCAAGAAACTAACACCCAAAATATACAATAAACTGTTGGCATGAATGTAAATTAGTACAGCCACTATGGAAAACAGCATGGAGATTTCTCAAAAAGCTAAAAATAGAACCATCATACTATCAAGCAATCCCACCACTGGGTACTTATTCAAAGGAAAGCAAATCAGTATATCAAAGGGATACCTGCACCCTCATACTTATTATAGCACTATTCACAATAGCAAAGAAATGGAATCAATCTTAGTGTCCATCAATGACAAAAGAATGAAGCAGCTGTGGCATATATACACATGAGTACTATTTGGCCATAAAAAAAGAAGGAAGTCATGTTACGTGCAGCAACCATAAATGGAACTGGAGGTCGTTGTGTGAAGTGAAATAAGCCAGGCACAGAAAGACAAATATTCCATGTTCTCCTTCATATGTGGAAGCTAAAAAAGTCGATCTCATGGAGATGGAGGGGAGAAGGAAAAATACCCAAGGCTGGAAAGGGTGAGTAGGTGGGCTGGGGAAATAGAGAGAGGTTGGTTAATGGATACAAACACACAGATTAAAAAAAACGTAAGTCCTAACGTTCTGTAGCAGAATAGGGTGACTAGTTAACAATATATCCATATATTTCAAAATAGCTAAAATAGATGACTTGAAATGCTTCTAAAACATAGAAATGATAAACATTCGAGGAGATGGATCCCTAAATACATTGATTTGATCATTACACATTCTATGCATGTAACAAATTTCACAGTACTCCATAAATATGTACAACTATTATGTATCAATAAATAAAGGATATAGGAGCCAACCTAAAAAAGCTCCCACAGGTCAAAGCTGTTGTTTGAGTATCAAAATTAACAAAAATAGTATTGTTTTATAACCAAAAGAGTAAAATAAATACTCTTGGGTCAATACCAATATAAAGACATGAATTAATCAATTAATTAAGAAATGACAAATCTTTACAGAAGAGATTCAAATAATATCTGCAGATACTCCTCCCTCCAAGAGATAGAGTTTAGTTTCCTTCCACTTGACAATAAATTGGACTCAGTGACTAATTGCCAATGATTAGTGTGGAAAAAAATATTAGTACTTTTACAATGGAGAAATTGAGCAGACATCACCTTAGCTAAGTGATCAGGGTTAACATCAATATTGGTAAGTGATGTTGGTATCATATATGTCCTTATGTGATAAGAAGGGTATTTCACCTCTGTGGTATTCTTTCAAAAACTCATAACCCCAGCCTAATGATGAGAAAAAATCATTCAAATCCAAATTGAAGAATATTCAAAAAAATCCCTGACCAGTACTGCCCATAACTGTCATTGTGGTTAAAAAAAAAAAAAAAAAAAAAAAAAAA
>NW_012123709.1:5261646-5280270 GCF_000951035.1 Colobus angolensis palliatus
CTGTTCCTATGTTAGCTTGCTTTAAAAAAAAAAAAAAAAAAAAAAGAATGGCAGGGGGAAATTGCCATAGGGATTAAATAAAGAGATAAAGATTAAATATACTATGGTACACTGGATTTGATGATAAGAAAAGGACATGCTGAATTCTGAATAAAGTCTATTAATTATAATGTTCCTATGTAAATTTCTTAATTTTCACACATGTACCATGCTTAAGTAAGGTGTCAGCATTAGGGGAAATTAAATGGAGAGTACACAGGAATTCTATGTACTATCTTTGCAATTTTCTGTAAATCTAAAATTATTCCAAAATTAACAGATTTTAAAAATATCTGCCAAGCATGACTCTATAATATCTGAGTGGGATTTTATATAATAAAAATGCTAATACTTTATTAAAGCATATGAACATATACACACACCAGATATTGCACAGAAAGAAATGTTATTTTTTGGAAGAGGCTGCTTATACTCTAAAGTTACTTTTACACTTCTAGAAATGTTCACTGCAGTGTATTGTTTAAAACTAACACGTGTGTTTGTTCTTGTGCTGATATGCTCCTTAAAGTCTACATAGTGAGATACAATTCTTGTTTTTTTTTTTTTAAACCTTGCTGGGATTGCATGCAGGGATAGAGATGCCTTTAAGAATGTTTCACAGATGCTTCAAATCATTCATTTCTCATAAACATATGGGGTCTATTCTTCCGTCACTGTGCGTAATTCCTATTGACACTAATGGGAACTGTGCATGCATTTCACTATAATTTGTCCCCAAACAAACTGAAAATCATCACTGTTGAGATGAGAAGCAAAGCAGCAACCAGAGGTACTGACTCCCTAAAACTCAGATTCTAGAATCTCTTCTCTCAAAATTCCAGTTATAGAAAGTTAATCTGTCATGATTTCAACATCATAAACTATAATAAGTCAAAGCATAGTACTTACAGATATTTTATTTGTAGGGCACAGTATCTTCCTAAATAAATTACCTTTATTCAACTACAACAGAAATAGCTCAATATTTTGGAGTATAACTGAAGAAAAATGTCAGTGCTACAAAAATAGCTATAAGGTCCTACTTGGTAAGAGTAAGTGTTATGCATTTTGAAGACTTTTATTCATATCTCTATAAATTGCTCATTTTTTCAAATGTCTTTTTAAGAAATCATTTCCCCATTTTTAAACACTAAATGTAGATTTTTTTCTATTTAAAATTTAAGATTATAACATGTATCCACCAAGGAGGAGAATCTTAAATTAAGGAGATTTGTTCACTGTTCCGTGGTCCCATTTCCACATCAGAAAACATAACAAAGTTCCTACTTGTGTATCTCAGCAGTGTCATTTTGGCCAGGTTCCAAGACGTAGAGGGTTGCTTCAGATCTCAGTGGGAGGCAGCCATTATGTGTTTGGGGGAAGCCATTTGAAGCTGGCAGGTGAGCCAGTTCTATCACCGAGGAGAAAGTACTGCTAGTAAAGTCACCTTGTGACAAGTGTCTCCCTGCTGTGGGTTAACTTCCAGAAAGAAGGTTTAGAGAACACATAACAGTTCACAACAAGGAAATCAAACAAAATAAATTGGGCATAATTTGACACTGTTAAAATAAGAAGTGTCACTAGTGCTGCTATGAAGTGGGAGTTATGAAGAGCTTCTGCAGAGATTAAACATTTAGTTAGACAATAAAATAGCTTGCTGGTCAAGCCAAAGACATTATTCTTAACGCTTAAACTGATGGAAACTAGTGAATAAGTCTTTTTGACAAGCAGGGCTGCCAGAGAGTAGCAACTGGGTCTTAAGAAGCATGCATGTGTTTATGTAATTGATAAGTCCCAAGCAGAGAGAAACAGCAACATTATAAAAGATAAAAAATAGAAGATGGCGTTTTAAAAAAAATTTCCAACAAATTGCAGAGAACTGGCCAGAAAAATTATTGTACAGAAACATGATTTTCTTTTCCAAATCCACCTGGATCTTGGTAGACTAAAGAGAAATATTTCCACATTATAGTTTTTCTCATACCAAAATACGGTCACTTAATTTTCAAACAAATACTTCCTCAGCATGTTCTGAAATGGTTTAAACTGTATGTAAGGAATGCCTAGTGGAAAGAGGATGAAAGTAATATGAAATAGTTCAAACAGAAATATTGGCAGAAATTAGCAAAAAGTAACAGCCATAAAATATAGTGAAAGCATATTCAGTGTTTTTTTTTTCCGCCTCTGCCTATCCCTCTCCCATTTAGTAACAAAAAAAATTCTGTATATGCTTTTATTCACAGGTGCCTAGTATTGGCATTCAGGTTTTGACTCCACCAGTGCACACCTACTTGGGACAAAACCTTATGCCTCACCTTTTAACTTTATTTATTAAATTCTAGTTTACCTATTAGAATTCTGAAGAAATTACTCTTAGAAAGAAAGCTATTACATTAAATGAATTCACACTAACATACGAATCACTACCCCTGTAAATTGTCTGCTATCTAAAACAGTGTTTCTCCAAGTATGGTCCCTGGATCCATGTACCATGCTAAACACTCAGATTGTTGAGCCCACTGAATGAATCAAAAATGCTACCTACCAACCCATTTCCCCTAGGTGATTGCTATGGCACAAAACTTGGAAAATCAATGACATGAGGAATCAATGTCAAAGAAAACACTGATAACTCCAAAGGCTGGCCTCTAGAATTTCAAGAGTAATTTGGGAGGAGGTATTTTGTGAAAAAGATCTTTGGCACTTTTCAGATCATACCAGATCTCGAGTATATATGGCCTTGGGTCTGGGTGAGATAGACAATGTTATTAATAAACTATGGCTAGCATAACTCCTTCGGCACAGATTGTGAATGGTCCTTGAAATCAAGGAAGAAGAGTAAACCAAGACTTACATTTGTCCTGATCATTTAGCTTGTAGATTTCTAACACTGACTTTCAAATGCATATCGAATAAATAAAATCATAGCCTTTTGCCACATAGTGATACCATAAGATACAATAAAAATTACTCATATTGATTTTCTTTGACATGCAAAGAAAATGTGAACAAGAGCAAAGTGTGCTCTATAAATATAACTTCAATTATCAAAACAAGAACTCTAAGGTTATGATTTGGCCAACTGAGATGACGTTTTCCCAAATGCATTTTTTCAGGCATTTGTCCATGCTTTCTCCTCTACCTCGCTAAATGCTGCCTACCAATTGAGAATCCTGCTTGAATGCCTTTTCCTTGTCTTGAACCTTCAGCTCAGATTCATCCTCCAAATTCTCATAGCATTCGATCATGACTATAAAGATATGTAGTACTTTCTAACTTGTATTCACATTATATGTGTGTATGTATACATATTGTTATATGTGTACATATACATGAATATACACATGTGTAATATACTCATGCACATATACACACTATATATGTGTATTAGTCCTTTTTTACACTGTTATAAATAAATACCCAAGACTGGGTAATTTGTGAAGAAAAGAGGTTTAATTGACTCAGTTCTGCATGGCTGGGGAGGCCTCAGGAAACTTGCAATCACGTCAGAAGGGGAAGAAGCATGTCTTACATAGCAGCTGGCAAGAGAGAGCAAGTAAGAGCAGGGAAAAAAACTGTCTTACGAAACCACCGTATCTCTTGAGAAACTCACTGTCACGAGAACAGCATGGGGGAAACTACCCTCATGATCCAATCACCTCCCAACTGGTCTCTCCCTCGACATGTGGGGATTACGGAGATTACAATTCAAGATGAGATTTGGGTGGGGACACGGAGCCAAAGCATATTAATATGTAAATACAAATATTAGTATAAATACATTTTTAAATCTTCCATATTTGAACATGAGCTGCTGAAGGGAGGGATTCGGCTACGCTAGATGAATTAGATACAGTAAAATGAAGCACATTCTAAACAATGCCTAAGGAAGGAAGTGAGGGGGAATAGGGAGAGAGGGAGGAAAAGAGAAGGGAAGGAGAATTTTCACCAGAAAGGCTGCAAGGATTTTAAAAGTTTGTTAGTGCAAACTTTGCTTTTAAGCCAACTACCCATTAAATGAGGAGGGTGGGCTTCTATGTATTTCTTCCTTTCTCACTTTTTAGGAATTTGGCTATACTGCCTGTATTCATCTCTCTGAATGCAATAACTTACTCTATGTGGAATATTTTTTTCTTCCAAGCTAGATCTTTCTTTCTAATTTCACATTTCCATATATACAACTAAACATCTCTACCTGATTACCCCAAGAGAATGATAAATGCATATTTAATTCATTCAACTTTTATGGGGCACCTACTATATGCTAGCTCCTCTTCTGAGCATTGGAGATGCAGCAGTGGATGAAACAGGATGAGCTGTTGCATCACAGAGCTTACATATTTATATGATGAAATTCACATAGTAAAAAATGTGATGAAGAATTAATTCAGAAAGAGAGTAGAGGCTGCTTGGGGAAGAGGGTTTGCTAATTTTGCTAATGCAAGGAGGTGACTTTTCAGCTGACGCTTGAATAGAGGAAACAAGGCAAGTGCGCTACAGGAGGGAAGTCCATTTCAGACAGAGAACAATAAGGACAAAGCTCCTAAGGAGACAGCTGGAAAGACATTGTAGCTGGAGAGGATGAGTGAGGAGGAGGGTTAGAGAGGTATCCAGGGAGACCATGTGGAAATTTAGAAGCCATGCTCAGGACTTTGGATTTTATTCCTTAATAGGAAGCCACTGGAGGGTGTGAGCCAGGGTGTGACATGTTGTGGCTTATGATTCAAAAGAAGCATTCTGCCCGCTGCAGGTGCAGGGCATGTGGAGAAGCAGGGACACTTGTAGTCTATTGTAATGATCTGAGGAGAGATGACTTGGGTGAAGCAGTAGCAGCAAATAGTAAGATGCAGCATATAATTTGGAGGTAAAGCCAATAAAATGTACTCATAGATTGGATATGGAGAGCAAGAAAGAAATCTAAGAACTGGATAAATAAAGAGCTAGATAAATAACACAGGGAACACTAGAAAAAGATCAAATTGGTGGGCAAGCAGTTTTTAAAGTTTTCTGTTTTGAATATATAAAATGTGATATTAAATACCTAGGTGCAATATTAGATAGGCAGTTATATATGATTCTAGAATTCAGGGGAAATGTCAGAGCTAAATAAATATGGTAATCACATTAATATAAATGGAATTAACAGCCATGTAACTATGGGAGACAACTTAGGAAGTGAGAATACCTAGAAATAAGAAAAGAACCAAAGAGCGAGCCAGAAACTCATAATTCTGACACACAACCCTCTCCTTCTTCTGTATTTCCCATTTATCCTTCAAGTCTCAAATAGTAGCTTTTCTAGCAAGACTTCTCTACTCTCTCTTCTCCTGTATCATTCTATACAGATCTTTGCAATAGTGCAAATGACACATATGGGTGGGGTTTTTTTTAGCATACTAGCATACTGGAAACTTAGGACTGTCGTTTGTTTTTTTGTTTTGTTTTTTGTTTTTTGTTTTCCGATTTTGGGGGGTTTTATTGTTTTTTTTTTTTTTTTGAGAGGGAGTCTCGCTCTGTCGCCCAGGCTGGAGTGCAATGGTATGATCTCAGCTCACTGCAAGTTCCACCCGCCAGGTTCACGCCATTCTCCCATCTCAGCCTCCGAGTAGCTGGGACTACAGGCGCCAGCCACCACGTCCGGCTAATTTTTTTTTTGTATTTTTAGTAGAGACGGGGTTTCACCGTGTTAGCCAGGATGGCCTCAATCTCCTAACCTCGTGATCGGCCCGCCTCGGCCTCCCAAAGTGCTTGGATTACTGGCGTGAGCCACCGTGCCCGGCCAGGACTGTCTTAATTATTATTATATCCCCACTAAGTCCTTTGTTAGCCAAAATGAATGAATGAGCATTTGCTACCCCCATTAATTAAATATGTGTGTGTATGTAATTTAAAGATTCACTAGTGTGAAGCAGAATCCTTTATCTATTTTCTTTTAGCTTTGTTCAAAAACAGCAAAGAATTTCTCATATCATAAACTCATAGATGAATAACATTCCAATGAGGTACCTATAATTTTTTAATAGCACACAAAGCCCCTAAGGGAAGAATTAAAAATAAATCTGTAAAGATGTCCTAGTACCCAACAATTACTTTTCCTGACCCTCTCCCTCCTCCTACCCTCCACCCTCACGTAGGCCCCTGTGTCTGCTGTTCCCCTCTGTGTGTCCACGTGTTCTTATTATTTGGCTCCCACTTATAAGTGAGAATATGCAGTACTTGGTTTTCTGTTCCTATGTTAGCTTGCTTTAAAAAAAAAAAGAAAAAGATGTCCCATCAGAAATCCAAAACAAATTTGGCTAAATATTTTCGCAAGGATTCTAAGCACAATGAGTGGTTATAGTTATAGGCAATGAGAGCAAAAAGTCGTAGAGACCACACCTTGAAGCACTTTAAAAAACTGATAACAATTTGATCTGTATTTTCCCTTCTTTTTCTATGATTAAAATAGTCTGCTTTATTTTTCCACTATTATGGAAACAAAGTAAGTGTATAGAGTTGTCCTTTTATAGGAGAAACTATAAATGTCATAATTTACACAAAGCCTTCTCTAAAATCCGTACATTTTATCCTAGGACTATTTTAAATCTAAAATTGATATTGTGAAGCATTGATTTATATAAAGCTTGAAATCTGCTGTTAACAGACATATAAGAGAAGAAGTGAATATTCCTGGCATACAACAGCAGATTGAAGGAAAATGGGAGAATAGTGTCTTACTTCTCCTATGTTCAGTAGGAGATTGAAAGCCTCATTTGAAGTCTTGGGGAAGTTGTTAAGACTATAAGGACAAGTAATGAAATGTCTCTAGACAGTGTGGTGATGAAATTTTAAGAGACAAACATAAACAGATAACTTTCCAAATAAACATTAATCCATTAGGGTAATTGTTACTCAATTATTGCCAAATATTACAAAAACAAAAATAGATGGACAGCTCTCTTGTCTTTTCTTCTACCACTTGCCTTCTTCTAGTCATCCTCTGACACATCAAAGCTACAGCCCTTCCCATTCCAAGCCCCACTGCCCACATTAAAGTTGAATCACTTCAGAGTGGTGAGAGGAGTAAGTCATAAGCATCTGCCTTGGACTGTGTGATTCTCTCACCAGGTCACTGCTTCATAGTCAGTTTATCTTAAAACAATAATATATTTTCAAATGTTTGTAGGTGTTCTTGAAAAGATAGTTCCATAGTCAAAGGGTAAAAAATACTGAAGTGAGCAAAGTTAAACAGGTTGGCTTATTTATTATATGATAAGATATTAATTCTTATAATATCTAAGATATTTTGAGCATTTCCTGTGTACCTGGAACTATGCTAAATGCTTTTACATAAAATATTTTATTTAATCTTCACAACAACCTAGGAAGGTAGATACTACTATTCTCCCTATTTTATAGTTGAGGAAAC
This sequence comes from Colobus angolensis palliatus, assembly GCF_000951035.1. Lineage (NCBI taxonomy): Eukaryota > Metazoa > Chordata > Mammalia > Primates > Cercopithecidae > Colobus > Colobus angolensis. Next base: position 5,269,094 of record NW_012123709.1, read on the forward strand.
CAAGGGTAGAACTGTCTTAATTATTAGTTTGATAGGTTAAGTAGCTTGCCTAGTTTTGGGGAGGGCTAAGGTTCAAACTAGGATTATTTAACTCCAAAGCCAAGCAATATATTTAACCAGTTTGATATATAGTCTCCCTGCAGGATTTTATCAGAGCATTTAATAGGCTAGTGTGATTGTGAATTTCCAAGAGGGAGATGCAATAAACAGCATTTCCCACTTATTGGATTCTAACCTGCCTTTTTTCTACAGAATCCTGAGCCACCTGCAGAACACTGTTTCCTATTCTACCCCTAAGGTGAGGATAGAATTTCTCTTTTTCTCTCTCATTCTTTTTTGTTCTTCTCTTTTCAAGAACAGTTCTACAGTTGTGCATTTTATACTCCTTTAGGACCTAATTCCCAATTAAAGAAGGATTTCTCCCTGCCTCCGAAGCCAAAATATTCATATTTCTTAATATCTTAGTCTTGGGATAATATGCCTTGTGCCTCTGACTCCTTCTTGGAGTAGTAGAAGCTTCTCATGAAGCTTTTATTATTTTTCCATGGCCCGAGGGCCCAAGAGAAGTCAGGAACTTCACCTTTTATCATTAGTTAACATTTCCTGTGTCTATGTCTAGTCTTCTGTGGGGACAGATACTGTCTTTTAGTACATTTCATAATGTTTACCAGTGCACTGCACACAGTAGGCATTCAAGGGTAATGAGGGATATGACTTCTTGGGTCCTTTCCAGAACTAGGGAATCTATGTTCATATTTGAAATATAATTTATTTTTCATGCATTCTATCTCAAATGCATTTCATTTTGAATGCAAACCAAATACATCAGTGTTTAGTTATGCTTTAATTGGCCAGCTTTCCAAATACCCAAAGAAAGCAGGAGAAAGCTCTCCAGTAGCTAACTGTGATCATATTAAACTCCAGAAGTAGAAGTTTTACTGAAATTTGCTATTTCATTTCCTCTTATTTCCTACAATTTATTGGAACTGACACATATGAGTATTCATGTTCTTCTTACACAAATTTTAGTGCAAGTAAGTACAGTGTGTTTTCTACATTTGTCACCCCTTTAAACTCAATCTTCTGAAAATCCATTAATGAAAAGCTGGCTAGACAGAAACTTAACAGGGTTCCTTTTCTTATCCCACTACACATGTGCCTCTTAAAATAGATCTTTATGTAGGCCTAATTGGTAATGCACATGCAGATGCATAGTTAGTTGCCCAATTGCCCAAGCAACCAGGTCGCAATGGGTGTAGATGTATTTTTCTTAGGATATCTGCTGGCAAATAGCTTCAGTGATTTAGCCTGTGGAAAACGAGCTCTGTTTTGCTTAATGTTTTAGGTTAGGGAGTGGCTGGCAGCATTCTGTGAAAAAGTGACACTTTCAACACTGTAAGTGATTTACTGACTTTATTTAACAATATCTAAACCATTTTAACCAACAGTATCATATAGCTTGGCACATTATACCACTACAGATCTTCCGGAAAGGATGAAATGGCCAAATATTTACATGCATTCCGTTTTCTTTACATATTTGTATTTCTACCATTTTGAAAATTAGAATATAAACATTCTGTTTAAAAATCTGTTCTCCCCCACATACTACATATTCAAAGAGCAAACACACTTTTTCCCTTTGATGTGTGTGTGTGTGTATATACATATATATGTAGGTGTATCTGGGTTTCCATACACTAATATCTACGTCCGCCTAATAGCCCCAACCCTTTGTTTTATGATGTGGAGCAAAATTATAAAATCTGCTGTCCCTGTAATTACATTGCCCTTTGTCGTCTCTTAAAAAAAAAGAAAAAAGAGAAAAAAAAGGTTGTGTTCAAATTTTCCCCCTGTTTTATTTGCACCCTATTAACAACTGTTACTGGAGCTTTAATTATGCCCTGGTGATTGCGGAGTTGTGGCTGACTTGTGTCATTTTCCTCCCAGGGGATGCTTTATAATTACCAGCATCCATCGTGGCTGCCTGTAAGCTGATGCTTTTTTATTACCAGTTCAATAATCACTGCATCCTTGCGAACATCTGCTCTGCAAGCCATGCATCGGGGGTCCCAGCGCCTGTCACTTGATGTTCCCTCACCACCGTGACCTTGGTGCCCTCGCCTTCGGTTTATATCTAATTTGTTTACCAGAGGCTCTGTCCAGAAAGTCTCCCAGGAATGCAATTAATACACTAGATTTGCAAACAAAAGAAAATTTTGCCCTTTCTCTCCTTTCTCTTTTTCCAGATTATTGTCTTACTCTTAGATTCCATAATTCCTATTCCTAGGAGAATGAATCCATTTAAGACTTGCCAGAACAGAGAGAATGAGACATGAGTTTATTTGGGAGCTATCCTCCTGCTTGTATTGAAAGTAAGTAGATGTTTTCATGGTAATTTTACCCCTGAAAATATAGGATGGTGACTAGTGAGTTTCAAGAGGAAATATTATATTGTATATTTATATTGAAGTATATTTTATACTTCATTCATGTGAAGGAGAGGACAACTCGTTTGTCCCCATTCTGATTGTATTTTCCTCCTGACCCCGTCTCATCGTTTTCTTTCTTATCTTAAATAAGCCTTGCTGCTCTTTGTTTTGTGGAATAATTCCTTTCTCTGCAACCATTCTCCCTGTTTTGGGCCTTTTGGGTTCCTTCTTCTGTCTTTTCCTTCTTGCTTGTCTCCTTACTTTATCAAAATAATATAAGTCAAAGATAAAAATGGGTAAAAACAACACATCTCAGGCATAGCTTCTGGTCCTCCTGATGGTGCTTCTCCCTTCTGATGCACTATTTATTACTAATACAGCTAATCTGGGCACTGCTTACTAATCCTGGCTAGGTCTGATTTCTTTAAATAAAAACTAAAGTTTCAAAGTTTTAGTTATTTTCATAAGTATATCAAAAACTGTGCTGCTATATTTGGAGCAGGCAACAGAACATTGACCAAATCTATACAGTCATCTGACATGCACACATGGCCCTAACCTTTCACGTTTGTAGGTAAGTGACATTGCAGATCTGGTGAGACTGTTTCGTGTATGTCCAATATAATGCATGTATTTGCTGAACCACCTAAATCATAGCAATTCCTAAAATCTCAAAAGTAGAAACAGCATAGGTTAAACTTGCCACAAAGTCAGAGAGAAGGAAGGCTGTCTATGCTGCCTCTGCCACTGCCCTAGATGAGCATTGAAGAGAAGGCTCAACCTCGTTCTCTGTACCCATAGGACCTAGTGTTCTACTTAGTCCATAGTGTTCACTGACTAAATGTTCCTTCAGTGGTCGGATTAATTACTTGTAGATGAAATTCTATTGTAGTCATTAACATAATATACCACTTAGTCCCAATCTGGGATGAAAAATAACGACATGTGCACGTGTGCTCACACACACACACAAAGAGAATTCCATAAGACCTTGAGACTACTGGTCAAGACCATCATTCAAATCCATGTTTTAGGCACCCCTCAGACACGGAGTTTAGTTGAACTTCTACAGAGAAACAGAAACTAATTGCACTACCAGGAGATGAAAACAAGGCCAACTGCATAAGAACAAGTATTAAGTAGGACTCTCTTATTCTCTTACCTCCCACATGACCAAATCTCCACTCAAGAGTCTGAATAATGCTTCTGTTGACTGCAACTAAGAGCTACATTTACGGGGAGTAAAAGCAGACAGAGTCATGCTGCCTAAACCTGGCCCAACTCACCAACTAGCTTAGTGATGAGATCTAATATCTATTCTAGTATCTAATGGAGCTGTGGAATATCCGCCCTGAGTTGCTAGTGTAAGACCTGGATTTGAACTTCAGGACCTAGGAGATAAAGTGGAGACAACTACAAGGCAAGTAAAAAAGAGAATGAGCATGGAGAAAAAAGAAAGGAATGGAGGGAAGAAGCAAGAGAAGGAAAGAACAAGAAAGGGAGGAAGGCAGGTAGGCCAGACACAGCCAACAAAATTCATAGTTGGAAGATTAATTAACTACAGATAAAATGAACACAGTAGCACAATCTACAAATTTCTTTTCCAAAAAAGATTATGGTTAGGACTCAAAGAATTTTTGAAAAACTAACCCCAATCCCAAATGTTTAAAAAGAAAAGATATCATAAAAGAAAATAAAAGATATCATAAAAGAAAACAAAAGTAAATAACGTTAAGTGAATGTGAAAAAGAAACAATTAGAAATCCAGAAAATGGAAAATGATATAAAATAATTGAAATTTTAAATCTCATGAATTAAACTTTAAACTTCACATTGTTAAATATAGAATGGGTAAGTTGGAGGGTGGGCTGCCCCCAGTGTGGGAGCCGGCCTGGGCTCACTTCTCCAACACCACCTGGTGGCTCAGCTTGCCGCAGACAGCATTCAGCTTCAGGCCGCCCTTGAGATTGGCCACCGTGGCGGGCTTGCCTGCAGGCGGGTCTGTGCACCGGGCACCCTCAGTTGCAGGGATGGAGGAGGGCATGGAGTTCAGAGGCATGCAAGCCCAAGCACAACCCACCCTCCTGAACAGCCCTGCATCCCCCAAGCCACAGGCCTTCCCCGTCGACTACAGCTCCATCAAACTGTCCTGAGACTGCCTGGCACATGTCTGACTGAAAAATTGCTCCAGCATGCAGCACCAAAAGATTAATAAATTAAATAATATGAAACAGTAGTTGAAACAACAAAATTAACTTATGAGGATCCAATGTACATTTAATATAAATTCAAGCAAAAGAAATCAGTGGAGCGGCAGAGAAATGAAATTTAAAAAGGTAATGCTGGAAAATATTCCAAGTTTGAAGACAGACAGGTGCCGTACAGTTAAAAACATCAAGGGTTGGAAAACTAAACTGTCTATAACACTATATTTTTCAGAATTAACATTATTTTGAAGAGTTTTAAAATGTTCCAACAATAGAAAAGTCATGAATAATAAATGCGAAATTACTTATGTAACCCTTCTAGTCCATCACTGAATATACTTGACATGTGTTCAATTTTATTTTTTCCTTTTTAAAAACTTTTTCTTACCATTTAATTTGTTGAATTGTCTTTACAACGCCACTTTTTAGAGAACATGAAAGTCATTTGAAAGTAGAGACCCACTTTAGATACTTATCCCAATTTTCAATGTATTTAGCATAGAACTTCATTGGTGTTGCAAACTTTAAATCCCAGAGAGTCTGCAACACACACTGACATTTAAGACAACAAAATACAAGGCAAAACAAATTTTCACAGCTACAGTCTATGATGGAGATAGGACAGAAAATTGGTCACTCTTACTGCCAAATAATATTATTTGCTAAAGCTCTTAAGATGCTTCCAATGCATATGCAACATCCTAACGAAATTTTTATGGAGAGAAAACTGGCTAGCAGAGATTAATATTTGTATCTATTTTTTAATGAGATCATAAAACTCAGTTAATACAAGTATAAACCGTAAATCAACATACGTGGGTTGAGGGAATCCTAAATTATAGAAAGTGATTAGTTCCTAGGCAATTAGCATTTTATTTCAGCGCAGGTGAAGGTCTAGGGATTTGTTGTGATGTTGTTGCCTACCCATGAAGGCAGACAAGCAGCATAGTTACCTTCTGCCCCAGGACATGGAGTAAGGGAAGATGGACCGAAAGAAGGACAGGACAAGCCAGCAGCACCTATTCTGGTGTCAGTATGTGAATGGGTAGCTGAAACAAGTGATGGACTTGTCCTGTAGCATAAAGTTAGGATATGAAGCCATATCAACAGCTGACGTCACCATAAGTGGGATCCAATATTCCTTCACTTCAGCCCTTAATGCCTTCCCCCAGCCTTCCCTACTGTGCTACTGCTACTACTACTATAGATTCCTGACTGCTTCTGATCGCCATAGCACTCTCTCTGCGTCCTTCCTTTGTTCTCCAGTTTAGTGTTCTGCCTGCCTTTGCAGGACTGCTGGATGTACATTGCAGTCCTCAGGATTCCTTGCCTCTGAGTAAACCCATAAGGAGTGCTGCCGTCTGTTATGTCAAGCCCAATGCCAAAAGAGGGCTCAATTTCTTCAAGAGAAACTAAGGTCAGAGCAGAAAGGGACCAGAGAATGCCTCAACTGCAGTGTGGTAGAGAAAGCTATTCACAGGGAGGGGTACTGGGAAAGTTGTTGGACACTGGTTCCTGCTGACCACAATACCCTGTCGAAAGCAGGTGCTGGAGAAGCAGCCATGTCACAGAGCATGGCATTGGAGAAGCTGCCTTGAGATAAAGGCAGAACTGGCTAGATAATTGCAGGGCCTAGTTCAAGATAGTGACAGCAGAGCACTAAGCAATCATAGGACCTTGAGTGACCGCACAGGCTACATGCCCATGAAGGTGGTCCTGGGTGTAGAAACTGGGTGCTGGAGAAGACACTTGTGCTATAGGAACCAGATGCTTGAGATGCCATCTTTGCCATAGGGGTCTGCCAACAGGAACCAGGAAGGAAAATTCCTTCCTCCTGCAGTGTCTTCCTGGTGCCCTCAATAAACACAGCTTATCATGGTGCAAGCAAGAAAAGGAAAAATATTTAAAATGCTCACCTACATTTTGCAGATCAGTCAGTAATAAGTGAATTTGGAACTGAGGGACAATTCACTGATAACTGGCACAAGTAGCTAAGGCCAGTGGCACCGAAATGTGGTAAAATTCTTGGCTCATATCAAACTCAAATTCACAAATTTGACCTCACAAACATTTCTCTATTCACTTTTTGCTGAGAAGGAAAAAAATACATTTAAAAACATTAGTTGATTGATTCTGGTTTCCATCGAGGCGTAGTCAAAATATTACTAAGGCTCTAACACACAGTTTTCTTGACCAGAACAAATACAGCCTTAGGTCCAATTGTCTAATCCTTCAATTAGTCTAAATAAGCATACCTAGACTATGAAGTTCTGCCAATTTAATGTCCTGCCCTTTATTCACCAGATGCATTTGTATTTCTAATAGTTTTCTGTTTTTAAAATAAGAGAAAAAACGTTGAGTCACTCATTCTGTGGTTGTTAGTTGGCTCAAAACATTTCACTGAAACACAGTATTAGGATGCATTTGACAGACAAACCCATTAGGTTTTTGCCTGCCCTGGGCACATTCTTGGCTTCTAGTTCTGTTACCCGATTGGCAAGTGATTGAAACTGATTGACGGATGTGGCAGTGAAAACCCCAGTGCATCAAACCCAGAATGTGTGGTTTTACAAAACACATCACTTAGACTAAGCGCAGGGATTCACCACAGGCTGACTGTGATCAGTCAGAAAGGGTGCTGCCCTCACTGCTAGCACGGTGGTTCCCTGCATCATGACACTTGGAATGTACAGACTGTAAAGGAGAGGCTGGCAGTGAAGCTGGTCAGGCCTTAGCCTGGTGTATGCTACCAAGGCACAGGGAGGGGTCCACAGCCATGCAGCTTCTGCCCAGGGAACCTTCCTCATGCTGTACTATTTACAACGTTGATGAGGGTCTAGGGAGAACAGGGAGATGAAAAAACTTCTGGAATCTCTTTCCTCTTAATCTTCATCCCTGAGAGCCATACATGGCAGGGGTGCCCTAAACCTGTTCCCTTTCTTCTGCCTCTCCTTTTATACTTCACAGTGTACCTTAAACTCCATAAAGGCAGAGGGCAGAGATGCACTATTTTGCTTCCTCGGTGTGTTTTCAGATGCTGAAACAGCACTTTGCACTGTGATATGGTGCTATACATAGCACTTTTTAAACCTTGGGCCTTAACATGCTGCTTCCATGAGGACAGGAATTTTCATCTGTTTTGTTTGCTGCTACATCCCCAGCACCTAGGAGGACTGACACTCCTGTGAACTTTAGTAATCCCCTTTCCCTGTCCCCCTTTCTTAAGAACACTTTCCTTTGGACATGACAGTATGGGGTTGCCTGCCCGGTCCCCTCCCTTTTATTTCCCCTTGGATCTACATTGGTACCTCTAATCCCTCAATATCTTTATGGTGAGCTCATAAGCTCATTCCATGACAATGGTTGTTTAGTTCAGAAGTAGCCAATCAGAGTCCTCCTCTGATATATTTCAGTCTTTTACTGAAAGATATATTTAATCCATTCTGGTGGTGGAAGCAGTGAAGAGATAAAATTTAGGATTTGTCTGTAGCCACATTGCCTCACAAGAAAGAAGTAGTACCACCTGGATTGAGAAAATAAAGTCTATACAGAAGAGGTGGAATGAGAAGATTGAGTGACAGAGTCCTCATAGTATCCAGGACTCTGGTTTACAATTGTACCTGAAACCGGCCGCATCTCTGGATTTTCTGTGGGTTCAATCTTCAATTCTTCCTGGGTTTCCATTAATAAGTAGATCTTCTTTCACCCAAGCCAGCTCAAAGTTTAACTACAAGAGTCAGACACTCTTGCCCTCCAAGATCTATTTCCACACAGCAGGCAGAGTGGCATTTTTTAAACATCTCTCTGCTTTATTAGAATTCTCTGGTGGTTTTCCACTGCGTCTGAAATAAAATCTAAACTCCTTAAGATGGCTAACAAAGCCTCTGCCTTCTTCTTTAACCCCACCCTGCTCCAATCTCCCTTTTCCCCCTGTCCTCTCTAAATTCCTTAATCAGGTCTTTGCACGAGCTGGCCCCTTTTCTGGGAATACCCTTTCCTCCATCCTCACTTGCCTCGGTCTTTCTTTTCACTCAAAGTTCAGCTCAAGTGCTGCTCCCTCAGAAAGACCTTTCCTGATTCACCTGACATAAATGGCCACTCAACCACTCCGTATTTCCACACATCCTTTCATTTTTGATAACAGAGAATTATCTTCCAGGTGATATTTTTCTTATTTACTCATTCTTTATTATCTATCCTTTCCATCTCCAGTCTCCACAAGAACAGGGACTTCATGTGTCTCGTTCACCTGCATGTCCCCAATGCCTAGAACTGTGCCTAGCACATAGTTAGTGTTCAATCATTCTGTCCTGGATGAGTAAATTGATAACCCACCTTGTCATCCCAATATCAGCTGTCCACCACGCTTCAAATGAGGAGGAGTGTAGCTCCTCACAAACAACAAAAGGTTTGGGGCCCTATTCATGCTACTAAAGTGCTTTCATAAAAATACTTCACCTTAAAACCACAGTACATAGGACACTCTCTTTGGCATTTCATCCAGTAGAAGGATGCAGGGTAATTATATTGTAAATTACACATTAGAGATGTGAACATGAATAAGACATCATCCTACTCATTCCAAAGGACTGCTCAATTAAGACTGACATAGGCCGGGCGCGGTGGCTCAAGCCTGTAATCCCAGCACTTTGGGAGGCCGAGACAGGCAGATCACGAGGTCAGGAGATCGAGACCATCCTGGCTAACATGGTGAAACCCTGTCTCTACTAAAAATACAAAAAATTAGCCGGGCGAGGTGGCGGGCGCCTGTAGTCCCAGCTACTTGGGAGGCTGAGGCAGGAGAATGGCGGGAACCCGGGAGGCGGAGCTTGTAGTGAGCCGAGATCACGCCACTGAACTCCAGCCTGGGCGACAGAGCGAGACTCCGTCTCAAAAAAAAAAAAAAAAAAAAAAAAAGACTGACATAAAGAGGTATGTAAAATAAAATAGGTTATTTTTACTAAGCCCTTACTACATGCCAGGCACAAGGGTTGACATGTGTCAACTTGTTTAGGCCTCATGAAACCCTATGAGGTAGGTACTGGCCAAGGTCTCAGGCCCAGTTAGTAGGAGCTCCAGGATACAAATACAGGCAGGCTACTCCATGCTCTCGACATTATTCCACACCATCTATATATGCTCTGAGTACACCAGAACCATCAATGACATTTGGGCAACACGAAAAGAGCCGTTATTTAATTATTTGATTTGGTAATTCCATGTAGCCCACAGCTGCATATGTAAGGGCTAGCTGAGATCTTAAATATGTTAAATAGTGAAAGTCCCTGGAACAAGGATAATTTTCTTTTCAAAAACTGTAAACATTTAATGATAGATACCATGCAGCCAGACATGGGGCATTGGGGGAGTAAGGGTACTTCCTCATTCCCATTCTCATTATTCCATTTCAGCTCATGAATAACTGGATGGAGTTTGTGGTCTTCTTTCCAAATCAATGAAATGATTTTCAAGTTAGAAGAGTAATTCAAATTTACTGTCCATATATCCATGTCATTTCTACCCCTCCTCTAAACCTGATATATATGATTATTTAGGCATGCTTCAAGTTTAAAGCCAGTGTCTACATGATGAATATGCAGGTCCTCAATCAAACACTCCGATTAATGATAATGTGATCATTTGTCAATGTTAAGTTATCAACATTCACAGAAGGCCAAGCATGCTGCTCTCCACCCACAACCCCAATCAAAGCTGGCTGGGTTTCCACCCACAAGAAAAACATCAGCCCTTTAACACAGCATGTCAAATCACCTGCTGATGAGTCAAAGAAGTAAGAAAAATTGTATGTGTGTTTGTGCTTAAGTGCTGCCTTATTAAAAATGGTTTCCTTTGTTTCTATATATTGAGGGAACACTCACTTATGGAGAGCAGTTCAATGTGTTGATAAGAAACTAATTTTTGAAAATACTATTGTTCATTTCTCCTTTATGAAACTGATATTTTTGCCCAATAATGTATTTTTGAGCTTTAGTAGCTCAATAAAAAGGAGTCCTTCCTTTTCCACAGCAAGAATCTAGAAAAAAAGAAACATACAGACCATAGCTTTTCTGTATGCACCAGTAATTAAGCCATTGTGAAGGCAAAGTTGGTCAAATATATCTCTTTGGTGGAGAATGTAATTATACCATATCACCACTGACTATGCTAAGTAATTTTCTGAGAACAATTATAATTCATTTTACTTTACTTGATCTCAGTAAATACTGCTTTGAAATTAAAAACTACGGCCAGGCATGGTGGCTCATGACTGTAATCCCAGCACTTTGGGAGGCCAAGGCAGGCAGATCACAAGGTCAGGAGATTGAGACCATCCTGGCAAACTTGGTGAAACCCCGTCTCTACTAAAAATACAAAATTAGCTGGGCATGGTGGTGCACACCTGTAATCCCAGCTACTTGGGAGGCTGAGGAAGGAGAATCGCTGGAACCCAGGAGGCAGAGGTTACAGTGAACCGAGATCACACCATTGCACTCTAGCCTGGCGGCAGCAAAACCCCATCAAAAAAAAAAAAAAAAAA
>NW_012123709.1:5280320-5287413 GCF_000951035.1 Colobus angolensis palliatus
CATATCACTATAATGACTTCATTACACACCTCTGAAATATCTGAGGACAATAAATTCAACAGTATTGCTCAAGTACAAAGATGGAAAGCAAATGATACAGGTTTGATGCATAAATGGCCACTCAACCACCCTGTATTTCCATACATTCTTTGGACAAGTTAGTTTCTTTATTGAGCCTCAGTTTCTTCACCTGTAAAATGATTTGGATACCTAACACATGGTCCTTATAAGTTGTACATAAACATTTATGTAAATCACAGACCATAGTCAAGACTAGCAGATACCCCATAAACATTATAGTAACCATTATTCTTATAATTAATAATGATTTATACTATTATTATAATAATTTATATTCCTTGTGAGAAACTGAAGGATTGTATCACAGGCAACAAAGATTATTTAAAGTTGAACTTCAGTGTGGTCTTTGAAAATTAGGCATTTTTCTCAGCAACAGTCTTATCTATTCTTATTCTTAAACATGTTAAATATTCAAATTGCACTGCCCAATTGTAAATATATTCTTACTACTGAAACACATACATAAATGTAAGCAGAATTAATGCTTAGTTTATGAAAAGAAGAGGGCTATTAAGTAAATATTACTTAAGCAAACTTACGCAACTTTTATTTTTCCATTGCTTTCCATGACTTTTCTATAGGAAATAAGTCTCACAAGTAATTAAGTTGAAACACTGAGATGAGGAATAGCGTTTTCATACTTAGCAGTATCTTCTTGGCTATGGCACCCCCTCCTTGTTTACTTGCCTTTCTCTCCTATCTTCCTTATCTTGATTTTTTTCCAGGCCATAAGAATGTCTGCAATTAATAGCGACCTTCTAACATGCATCTAAAATGTCTAGAATTTACTCTTCTAAACTTCACTTGCTCTAACTTTTTACAAATCAGCAGAGTTGGGATGTGTTCATACCTGTTTTTAGTTACTCATGTCTTCTAATAATCTTAGCATAATGACTAGGAAACTGGGCTTCAAGGCCATACTGTCAGGGTTCAAATCCCAGCTCGGCCACTTACTGTTTATCCTTACACAAGAGACTTCATACTGTAGACCAGGGATATCTCATCTCTAAGTGAAAATTATAACATTAATACCTATCCAAAAATGTTGTTATGAAGACTAAAAGAGTTAATCTGTCTGCTTAGTGGCTGCCACATAAGAATTACTCAATGAATGTTTGCCGTGCCTCCTTTTTTTAGCTTAAGATATTTTTCAGGCACAACAAAATGGTTTTATGACCTTAATTAATGCTACCCTTTTTTCCCAACTTAATGGCTGTAAATTTCTATAAAACTTGTCTACTTAAAATATAGTCTTAAAAGTTTATGGTATTTGCTATGACCAATATTTTTCAACTAGTGAATATCCAGCATCAACTTAGCAGACTAATTCTACTTCGACACGTTTTTTAAACTATGTTTTATTTAACTGATCAATATTATTTATTATGGTTTACTAGCACATGAAATGCATGATTCTTAACCTTGGTAAGGAGAAAAGTGATATGTTTATCATTTACTTTGTCCAACATAGTTAACTGTTAGCAGCAGAAATACCTTTAGCTGACTTAATTGGAGAGGAGTAAGCCACAAATGAAAGGGAAATATTTACAATCTAGAATGTTGCCCTTGTCATTTCTTCAATTACCTCCACCTTTAGAAATGTATCACGGAAATAGAAATTTTAAATTACCTATGAGGGCCGTCAAAATAAGTTCTGTTAGTTTATCGAGTTTTAAAAAGTCTTTGTAACCATAAAAAAAGATTTGAAGCATCTTTACGAGGTCTGAGATGCAATGTTTAGAGCTAACAAACTAGACACTTGGGTAAAGTCTAACCATCCAAAACTTCTGTGAGACTTATGAAATCTGCATAACATAGGAAGACCATCTGCATTCCTGTCATGGAAGTTCCCACTGAGTGTCGTTCAAACACCAGGAAGAGTTTCTTATGATTCTCAAATGGTTTATAAAGTATCATCACATGCAGTTTCTTTCGTATCAGGAGACCAACTTTGCCTGTCTTACCTTTCATCCTAGCATAAACCAGGTCTCTTACAAATCATTATTTGAGATGGTCATCTATCAGCCTTGAAGTCTTTCTTCCAGCTTGGGTGGCCACTTTAGTTAGGATTTGTGCCTTTCATTGGCATGGTACTTTACTGACTACTTTTGTATATAAGAAGATATCTGGATCCTATTAAATTCTCATGGTTTACTAATTAACTTCTGTTCATTCTTCTTGCATTCTTTTTTTGGGTTGTATAAATAATTTCTATTATTTTTATTCATCACCACAAAATGACATGACCTGCTTCTTTCTACAGGCCTGCTGTGTTTCTTAAAATAGAAAATGAATCTATAAAGGAGATATACTTCTCCCTATTAATGCCAGCTTTTCACTTAAGCACCAAATTCTCAGAGGAAACAGAACATGTGTTTCCCCAAACAAAACAAAACAAAACAAAACAAATCTCATTAATAAAGAATATTTTTATCTATGAAAAAGAAAGGCAGAGGTTTCAGAAGATCAGTAACCTCTGACATTAAAAATCACAGTATCACAAAGATAAAAGCAATGGCATCATTTTCATTTCAATGATGTGTTTCTTTCCCAAGTGAAAAATGAGACAATTGAAAATGCAACTTTTTTTTATTTGAAATGCATTAAGGAATGAAAGTCTACTCAAAACTGGTAATTTTATTTATTTTCATGAGCAGAGAAGAGTAGACTCTTCACTAATACACTATTTTTTATCAGGTTAAAAGCAAACTTCATTGAAATTGTAGTATCATTAACCCTTTACAAGTTTTCAAGTTTTTAAAGTCTAGGGAGGATTTTGCTTTGTAGCAGGAATATTAGGTAGGTAAAAAAACATATTTACTAATGAGAAAAAGTTATAATCAGCATTCCTGCTGCTCTCACATGCTTTCCCACTTGTTCTTTCTTCACTAAAAATCCAATGTTATTTACAGTGGACTTTGGTTTGAAATTCATGCAAATAGGCCGGGCGCGGTGGCTCAAGCCTGTAATCCCAGCACTTTGGGAGGCTGAGACGGGCGGATCACAAGGTCAGGAGATCGAGACCATCCTGGCTAACACGGTGAAACCCCGTCTCTACTAAAATACAAAAAAAAAACTTGCCGGGCGAGATGGCAGGCACCTGTAGTCCCAGCTACTCGGGAGGCTGAGGCAGGAGAATGGCGTGAACCCGGGAGACGGAGCTTGCAGTGAGCTGAGATCCGGCCACTGCACTCCAGCCTGGGCAACAGAGCGAGACTCCGTCTCAAAAAAAAAAAAAAAAAAATTCATGCAAATAATGCCATGTTTCCACCATCTGTCAAAGGTAAATAGGCAAACTGCTCCTGAGTCACAAGACTGGTTTTTGACAAATTTATTAAAAGACTTTATATTCAATTTTCTAAGAGATTGTCAGTACTTCTTATTTACAGGAATTTCCTTTCCCAGAAACCAGGCTCGAAAACACTTTCAAGCCAAGTTTTACCCAACATCATTGGTGACTGGTCTAGGACAGACCCACAGTCTGTTCTGCGCTTGAGGATCACCATGAAAGACAATTCACACTAGGATTAATTTTGCCTTTACTCTGGTTCATAACTGAACCAGCAAGGAAGTACTGGAAAGGATATATAAACTAAGAAGATGAGCAAATGTACACAGCTCCCCAGTGCCTCTCTAGCTCCTCACAGATGTGTCCCTAAAGTTCAGTGATCAACATGGACCTCAGATAGTGAGAAACTGCCAAAAATGAGAAACCGATGCCCAGGGACTCAATTCCCTTTCTATAAGTGGTCACATCCACACATAGTAAAGTTACCACAGTCTACTTGACCTCCATGTAAGGACTTCTTGCCATAATTGCATCTTTCTTATTCTATTATACCTGTGTTGGCAGGCCTTTTTTTTTATATATATATATATCTGGCTTAATAAAGACAGATGTACATCCACTTCTGCATTCAACCTATTGTAAGTTGTTTTGGTTGCAGTACACGAAGAAAATCCAGCAGCACACAGATATGTAAATGGAAAAGGAAAGAAAAATATAGTCACCTTTTCAGATAATCATTCTTCTTTGACAGTGATACATCAACAATTGGTAGTTTCTTAAAGGTTGGTGGCATGGAATCTGAAACATATCAATGAACTTTTCATATTGTGTTACATTAAAACCCACTGGTCTATCTTACATTTACATGAATGTTTTATCCATGCATAATTTTGTAATATTACAAACTATTCATTTAGAAAATATTGCTTTACCAAATAATACAGATCTTCCAAATGTTGATATATTTTTGTACAATATCAAAAATCATATTTGACTATGTAACCACCAATCTCATAAGACAGTATGTAAGTATGTACGTATTGGAAAGCAGTTAAGCTCATTGTGGAGAAAACGAACTTCCCCAAATCACACAAGAACTTTTCCTCAAGATAGCCATTGTACTTTGACTTACAGCAGTGTTTTACGCATATTTTTCAAAAATTATTAAAAAACTACTCGAGGATTACAATTTAATAAAACTAATCATTTTTGCCTCACAAAAGACATTATTCAATGAAACATATGTATTTTCTGTGAGCACATGGTGGTGATAAATATAATGACTACTGGTACAATTTGGTGCCACACTCCTACAAGGCACTAGCAGTTTTACCCAACA
The DNA here is from genome assembly GCF_000951035.1 of Colobus angolensis palliatus. Lineage (NCBI taxonomy): Eukaryota > Metazoa > Chordata > Mammalia > Primates > Cercopithecidae > Colobus > Colobus angolensis. The sequence continues at coordinate 5,285,030 of NW_012123709.1, forward strand.
ATGTTTTCGTGCCATAAGTGCAAATAACAAGAAAAGAAAATATTGACCAGGACAAACCATCAGATTCAAAACAATGATTCAATAATTGAGTAACTCCAATGCTTTGAATATTTCAACCACTTGTTTGTTTGACAAACATTCACAAAAAGAACAATCATCTTTGGGTGGTTACTTGGTGGTAAGACCTCCTGGTATCGTAAGCAAAACATAAAGCAAACATAAGCAAAACAGCAAGTCCATCCATAGCTGTAGAAACCCGCTTTTGAGAGGCAAAAGTACAACACTGCCCATAAAATATTAACTCAGTCTTCCAGTTTATAGCTAAATCTTTAATAAAATGAATCAGTTGGCACTGTCATTTTTTTTCTTTTTTACTGATTTTTAATCCAGCGGGCATCCAGCAATGTCTACTGTACAAGCTATTGTATGAGCTTCTCCAGCCAAGGCAGTGTAATAACTTACCCTACAAAATGATTCATTTTTCATTTCTAGTTTGAAAAATTGTAATAAACATTTTTTGCTTTTCAATGAGCCTATCAATCTACATTAATATCTCAATGATGCTGCAACATAGCTGATACCCTAATAATATTCAAAAATATTCTAGTGCATAAGATACAATGACATAATTTCTAGTATGTATAAAGCCAAGGGGCTGGGCGCAGTGGCTCATGCCTGTAATCCCAGCACTTTGGGAGGCCGAGGCAGGTGGATCACGAGGTCAGGATATCGAGACCATCCTGGCCAACACGGTGAAACCCCGTCTCTACTAAAAATACAAAAAAATTGGCCGGGCGTGGTGGTGGGCGCCTGTAGTCCCAGCTACTCGGGAGGCTGAGACAGGAGAATGGTGGGAACCAGGGAGGCAGAGCTTGCAGTGAGCTGAGATCGCGCCATTGCACTCCAGCCTGGGTGACAGGGCGAGACTCTAATTAAAAAAAAAAAAAAAAAAAAGGATGAGATAGCTTTCATCAGATTTTCCTCCCTCTTTTAAATTTTTTTCTCAATTTATTTGGTGTAAATTATTCTTCCATGAGATTTCATCTTTTTCAGAAATTTTAGACAAAACATGCAACTACTTGGGAAGACAAGCCTTCTAATCTCCTTTTTGTAAGCCAACAATTTAAATGCAAAAATATATTACTTATTTCTTTTAATTTATAGGCTTTCTTGAGATAGAACTAGCAAAAATCATGTATGTTTAAAGTATACATGTTTTGATATATGTGTACATTGTGAAATCGTTACCACTATCAAGGTAATCAACATAATTACCTTTTTTTTAGTGATAAGAACATGTAAGATTTACTCTGTCAGTAAATCTCAAGTATACAATACAATATTATTAACTATAGTCACCTTGTTGTATTTTAGATGTGCAGAACTTACTCATCCCACATAACTGAAACTCTGTACCCTTGGACTAATATCTCAAATTGACCAATTTTTTTTTAATTTTAGAATAAATATCTCTAAATACTAAATACAGTTAAGATAAATTTTAACGTTTATAAAATATTTTAAAATCTTTTTCTTAATATTGTCGCAAGGCAAGACACAAACTATACTTCTTGTATCTCTGTATAGATGCAGAGAAACTTTCATCACTTAAAAATAAAAAAATTATTGAACAATAATGAGTTTCAGGGATTACAGGAGGCATAATCACAAATAACTCATATAAACACCATAGAAGTGATTGAAAACAAACAGTTCATATCTAAAACCACACATATATGTATACCCTCAAACCACTCTTTTAGAAAAACAAAAGAATTCATCAGCAACAACAAAAAAAATCTACTGGTTGTCAGATCACTATTATGTGTTATTATGAAAATAGTTCTCTTTTTGCAACATCCTAAAAGGATCTCAAATAACTTTGGGAGACCCTGAGCCCCATTTTGAGAATCATTGCAATATATATTATTATAGACAGAATTATTTTATCATTTGTTTATGAGTTAAAAATTTCGAACAGTGAAGTAGCTTGAACTCTGGCTCAGCAAACTAAATCCTGGCATGATGAAAAACAAGAGTAGAAGTGAAAAACCTAATTAATTTCACCTGGAGAATGGGACCATTACAAACATATTACACTGTCAATCATCTAGCAGTTTTGTAAGCTCATGTGGTAAGTGAACATGAATAAGATTATGGCTTCCCAAAGTTTTCAAGTCTGACACATTTTTTTGAAGATCAAAATTATTTGCAAATATCCCACATGATAGCAAATGTACTGTTTTTTTTATTTTTTTTTATTTTTTTATTTTTTATTTTTTTTATTTTATTTTTTTGTTTGTTTCAGTGGGTGTTCATTCCCCAAATCTCTTCTTCTAGTTAATTTTTTTTTTTATTTATTTATTTTTATTATACTTTAAGTT
>NW_012123709.1:5293093-5317411 GCF_000951035.1 Colobus angolensis palliatus
GCAAATGTACTGTTTTTAAGTTTCCATTCATTGAAAAAGGAAAAGGCAATTGTACAGACTACACGGGATAATATATGTAAACTGCCTAGCATATGCCAGGCCCATAGTAAGTACTAATTAACAATCTAGTCCTCCTCACTCCAAGAATGTCTTCCCCCAACCTAATAAATAATAGAAAATTTACCAAAAATTCTAGGCAAGAATTCAAACTCTGAATCAGTGCCACAAAAGGTCTCCAGTGCAAAATTTAAAGAAATATGTATTTATTGTAGCAAGAGCTTGCAAATTGTTTAGAAAGATTCAAGCTGGTTCCAGATGAGGCAGAGACAACCTTGGATTGGCAGCAAACTTCAGGATTATGTGTATGTAGCTAAGTAAAGAACATCAAAAGTCCCATTTGTAAAAGCCATTGAAGTATTAGTACTTTAGTATTTTCAGTATTATAGAACATCTATGTCTATGGGTAGTTATCTCTTCCATCTATTAAAACTCCAGTGTATAGAGTATTTGCTTCTATAGATAGATGTCATTCTGGCATGTAAACGATACGAGTAAAGGAAGGCATTCTTTCAGCTATTTTCCAAAGGGCAGTAGCAAACCAAATGCGCTCTAAATTTATTAATTTTCCATTTGTGTCTCTCAATGAACCCATCCCCACTGCCCTTAGGCAGACTTTAAAAAAAAGAAATTTTTTAACACAATTAAATCAAAACATGCCACGCAACTGATCAGCAAGACAAACAAACAATAAAACAAATATCAACCCATTCTCAAAACTAATGTCACCTTTTAAAACAAACTTCCCTGTTTCAGCATTGACTTCCCTGTAGCATATGTGCCGGGAAATTGATGGGTCTTGGCTATGAAATTAAAATGCCCAGAATCTGTTAAATACGGGAAACTGGTTCTATAAAGAACTATCTTCTATTTCAAATGGAATGTGTATTCTACACTTCAGATTTTAAATCCATGACAAGCAAGACTTACAGTCTAATGGATGGCTTCAGGGTCAGAAAACCTGGGTTTATGATTTGGCCCTATAACTAGTAGTTGGTTCTTAATAAATATTTATTAAATGAATAAAAAGTGATTGTGATACACTCATAAAAGTCCATGAAATAGTTAAATGACAAGCAATTTAAACCAAAACAACAGCACAGGGGAAAAAGAAGACACCTTATACTGTGGTAAATATGATCTAAAGGGCTTTTAACTAGAGTCCTTTCTAGAGAGTTTCTGCTTTCTGCAGGAGGCTAAATATATATCAATCCCTTCCCACCTCCCAGACATTAGTCTACCCCTTCATGAAGTGGAACAAGGAGGGGAAGTGAGGTGGAAGGCAGGCAAGCTGAGAAAGTGTTAGACTTTCTAGGCCCTGGTGAGTAGAGACAGGGTGAGCACTTTCCATTATCTCCTGAGTACAATGCGCTTAAATCCAAATATAAATGAATATTAAAATGCCCTTCCAGAGACAAATACAAATGCTTAGGGGATTATCTCCCTTCTCTTAGTGCAAGTCTGGAGAAGTTTACAGTATCTTCCTAGCCAGAGATACCTACTCTTGTAGTCCTTACCCTCTCAGAAAATAGCTAGACCAGAAATGCCAGGTTCTGCTCTAAAAGCACTAAAGACTTCCCTAAGCAAATAAAAGTCATTCCCTAAAAACCCTGTCATGGTGAGATTTCTAAATCTAAACAAAACAATGTATTAAACTGGTGCAAAAGTAACTGTGGCTTTTACAGTTTTTGTTGTTATTGTTTGTTTTTCTACTCTTTGCAGATTTAAGCATTTCTGGGTTGTTTTTTTTTTTTTTCTCCTATCTAAACACAGATCTTCAACTAAGTCATAAAAACGAAGTATGTTCACCTTTTACAAGAGAGTTAGTCACTGGTCTCTTACAGAAAATGTCCCCATCTTCAGCTTCCTTCTACTCTTTTGAATATATTTTCTATGGAAACAGTGGCTACATTTAATCTGATTCAGAAACCTATCCCTAGTAACTGGCAAAGGAAAATGTTACAGCTGGGCCAGATTACATGGTGCTCACTTTGGGCATTGTGTATTTTTGTGTGTTTGTGTGTATGTGTATTTGTCTATTTATGTTTAATGAGCACCTGTGGAGAGACATCATAAGTAAGTCAATATTTATTCTCCCATGTGCTTTTAAGAACATTTGGCAGGTTATTTGTTAAGGGGCAGGAGCAAGGGAGATGGAAGAGCATGCCCAAAGCTTTTTAGCATGTCCTACCATTTTTTATACAGAAAGCACTGAACAGATGGCTGTGGCTTCACAAAATTCTAGTTTCAAAGTTGATCGCTCTTAAAGGAGCTTGGATAACTCTTACAAACTCTGGTGATTTAAACCAAACTTTTTTTTTCTCCCCTGTACAGAGTAAATCCAGTTCCCAGTATGCTTTTGTCATTAACAAAAACTCTGAGGGTGGTTTCACAGGGATTTTTATGCATTGTTCTACGTTCTTTGTTTGATTTATAAACTGCTGAGGGGAAATGGGGTTGTAAACCTAATCCAGGTTTATGATATAAAAGGGCAGCACATTTTAGAAACACCTTGTGGTCTTACAAATAGAGTTAACTTTAAGCAATTTATTTAGTTAAGTAACTGACTCAACTATGTATTAAATTGCTGCCAGTTGGAAATAATGGAGCTTGGCAGTTTTACTGTCAAATATAGTGAGTATAGGAAAATATGAGGAGACGAGAGACTTGCAAAAGAACGAGCTGTTGCAGCATTTAGTGATGGAAAAATCAAGTAATTCACCTTGACTACACTCAAAGGGAAAAAATTGAAAAGCGAGCTTCCACTATTAAACAGTTAATTATAGTGTGTTTATGTGTATAGGGCTTGATTGTTAATGCTTAAACTAAGTTGCTCTATAAAGACAAGTGCTTGTTGCCTGGATTCCTATGTGCTTAGAGGTTGATCTGAGTGTTGAGCTGGTCTGTTTTCCAGGGTGTAAATTGATTGACATAAATTTAAAGTCTGGATTTTAGAAAAGAGGTTTTACAGAACGTCTTGAGCAAAAGATAAACTATGAGGGAGACGCACAACTTCAATTGTAAAAGTAAAAATCTACATGTTCTGTTCTGCTATGACTTTTGAAGGAGCATTTCTTAGTCTCTTTATTCAAACCAGTCATAAAAGGAGAAGAAATAAAGTAAAATAAAATAATATTTACATAACCTATTCTGGATTATAAGATTTTACGTTTTCAGAGACTTTGTGACCAGTTATAGAAAATAAGGTCCCTGGGAAAAGATCCAAGAACATATAATAATTTGGGCTGGAGCAAGGAAGGCTGAGGCCTAATATAACAAGGTCTTCAAGTCTGTGAAAATTATCATGCACAGAGACAACCAGCTCTTCTATTTGCACATGAACATGGAGCTGAAATTGGCAGAAGTTGCAAAAGAAATAATTTGGGATGAAAATTAGAAGAATCAATACGTTTTTGTTCTTAAAGTTTTTAAAAATTAGATGCTAGGATTCCACAAATGTCATAGCAGTGTTTCATACAGAATATAGACACATACTTAAATTTTGTATTAACAATTTATGTAAACTTTGGCAATCAAGCCTTTGAATTTGATCAGAAGTATAACCTTCAGAAAAACTATCACTATGATCTATAATTGTTTAAATTGTGTTAACCACAGCATGTAGTTTAGTTAAGCTGTAGGTCTATAAATAACCAGAAGATTTTTAAAAATGGCCAAAAGTAAATCTTGTGTCAGATAAGGCCATTTTGTCCTTTACATTTAGTTAAAATTAGCTCAAGGTCCCTTCTCTACGTCTTTTGGAAGGTCCATGACCTCCAAGATTTCCAAGAATTTCCCAAAGCTGAGGGTCCCGTGGCTTCAGGTTACTTTGAACTTGAAATTCTTTGTCTCACACTTGGGTTTCACATTGCAATTTAAAAATAATGATAGCATTAATGAAATACAGTGTTACAAGGACTGTATGAATAGTAGGCTTTTACATCAAACCAAATTTTCATTCTTTTTAGAATAGCTTTGTAGGCACACTGGTGTTGTCAGACATAAAGTTCTGTTAAGCCAGTGAGCCTTGACTACACTGAGTAGGGATGGTCTAGAGACAAGTGTAGCCGGTTTCTGTAATAAATCCTGGAAAAGTATATCAAGTCAATTCATAAAGCATGTCACCAACATAAAACCAAGAGCAAGTTTCCCCATGCCTTTCTTCTATTGCAGACTGTCCAACCTGCAGAAAAAGGGACATCTGATAGAATTCAGAGGGAGAGTAATTAACCGAAGGACAGCATGCAGTTTTGAAGTAAGTTGTGTCTGGTTCAAATCATAGCAGAGAACAGGGCTTTTTGTTCTTTCCTTCTGTGAACTTCAAGCTCAGTGGTGTAAAAACTGTTCAAAAATGGAGTAGCTCCATTGATGAATTAAGCTAAGAGATAAGTGTGATCTTAAAATGATATACTACCTCAAGAAAATTATTTCATCTTCCCCATTAGTAGTGAAAGTAAATAAAGAGCATACCAACATTTCTTATTTGTAATAGTGTCTGTTTATTTTCTTTTATCAAACGTGGGGCTTTTCTCCATTATTCTTACTAGCTTTCTTTGAGTTAAAAGTATAGCCCTATAAAAAGGGATGAAATCATCTGCTCATTGACTTTCTACTCAGTAAACTTTTTTTATTTTCTTCAACTACGACTCTCATAATTTTCCTAGTCACCATTCTTCTCATCTATTCTTACATTCTTTAGTTTGCATGTCAGTCCCAAATGCCTAAACCCATCAGTTAAATTAGTTCTATTTCTACAACAGCTCACAAAAGGGTTTATAGCTGAAACTCTCCCTCTAATCTAGCTGTTCTTGCTGCATGTACTATTTCTTTATTGACCTTAGTTTAGAGAGCTTTAAAATAATACGTATCAGCAAGGGCTGTATGCTTTCTAATCACATGTTTTCTCCTGCTAATCATTCAGTTACCTGATTAGAAACAGATGCAACCTATTTGAAATGTGAACTTGAGTGAACTGCTAGTAATGGTTGCGTATTTTTTAGATATTCTATATATATGTTATGAAATGCCCTAGAAGGTTTTCAATAATAAGCATTTAGATTATATTTTATAGCTGCAATGTTTTTCCTGCCAAATGAGCCATTCCAACCAAAACAAACTGACAAACAAAACAAAAAATAAGCAACAGCAACAAAGATTCAATCAGCATTGAAAGCCACAATGCTTATAAGTAATCTGCAAACAAGAGTACTAGAACTGCAGTAACACAAATTTTAAAACAGACAAAGCCTCTGCTCTCAAACAGTTTATGATATATTGAAAGAAGTAAACACATCAACCACTATTTATAACTGGAAGCAGAATATGATAATCACTTTCAGTAAAGTACTTACAAAGTGTCATGTAGAAAAAGAAGGGAAAAAATAACTTTCGTCTAGGGGGAATCAGAGAGGGCTTGATGGAAAATGCAGTGTTTGTATTGGATATTGAAGAAAGAGTGGGATTTCAAAGGGCAGAGATGGAGACAAATTCTAGGTTCCAGCCACAAGAGCATCAGCATCAACCTCTAAAAATCCTCATGGTCCATGTCAATTCGATCGGCCCTAATTTTACTGATAAGAGGTTAAATTACTGATTTGGAAGAGGTTGATATTTTGTTGAAGTGGTCCATCTCAATAGCACAGTTCCAATCAAAGGAACTCGAACTGAGCCATATTACAAACTACTTTTGTACAACTCCCAATATAAATATACTCGAATATTTGTTTAATCAGACTGCCAACCAACTACAGTTTTCTTAAAAGAAAAAAAAATGTCCGTGACCCTCTTCAAATCAGAACTGAATCTGTGTGGGTTTTTTTTTTAACTTTTATAAATACAACAAAAAATCAAAGCAACGAGTATGTTCTCCAGATCAAATCTGAGCTAAACCAATATTGATTACATCTGGTTCATATCTGTGGTTATCAATAAAACACCAATTACATGACCAAAATTTGGAAAACAAATTCTAAGTCTTACTAAACTGAGGTTTTTGCAACAGCGATCTGACAATCTGAAGAGTTTTTAATTTAGAAAAATCCTCATCAAGGGCAAAACAAGTACAAAGAGTTCCTGAGCTTAAATTCCTGGTTCAGTATTTAAACTGTATTTTCCTTTGTTTCCAAATGATTCATTCGGACATTGCAAAGTAAATATTAAAACATCCGGGGGGATATTTTTGCTGGGGGTTACTTACTAATAAGAACAATCAGATACCTCAAAATGTGCGGCTTCTTAATGAATAAATGCTTGTCAAGCGACTGCTGAGTTCATCCCAACACATGCTCTTTATACACATTGGCTCCCTCAGTACCATGAGACGCAGAGAGGCAGGGATCTGATGACTAAATAGACCTTTTAATTCATTGCTTTGATCTACCACCAATTATATTTAGTCATCTCTGTTCTGAAAACCAAGTTCCTTTATAAGTCCGAGGGCACACGATGGCTTGTTTTGGCACTAACTCTGTACAGCTAAAACTCTGGGCTACAGAAGCCAAAAGATTTAAGAGCCTCTCACCTCACAAACTTGAATTTCAGGTCAAGGCAGTGACAACCTGTCAGAATCTCGTTTGTGGCACCCAAGCAAACCAAGCACATGGACAGCGGAAATGGCTAGAAAAATCCTCAGACCCTGGTCCTCTTGGTCATTAATTCCATTGATTATTTTGGTGTTTAAATACTGAGACAGGCCCTGGTGCCAGCCCAAAATACAACTAGTCAACTTACATTTCCGTTGGCCTTTCAGAACATGCAGATGTGCCAAAATCCTAACACACAGCTGAGTTAAAAATAAAAAAAAAATATAAAAAGAAGAAGAAGAAAAAAAAGAAGAAAGAAAAAAGAAAGAAGCAAGGGGGAAAAGTGTTCCAAACAGACGAAATGTTGATCTGCCTTTTATTAATTTCATTTTTTATCTTCTTGTGTACAGACGTTTGACAGCTGTGACATTCATGGGCAATGCATTTGAAAAAGAAGACATAAATATTCAGAGACATATTAGAATGCTGTTCAATGTAAGCACCTGTCTACTTAGTGTTGACAGAAAATCATTTACTTTGCTTTATGCATGTTCCCTCCAGAGACCACAGAGGTCCTATTTTATTTAAAGAGCTGGTCCCAATATCAGTGCTTGCTCTTGAAACTGCAGTATATACAGCTAATTATGTTTATTGAGGAAACAATTTTGTTTTATATTTTCAATAATACTTAAACAATTTTGTCAATTTTGACCTCAGGAACGATTTTCCCCAAGGATTCAGTTAACCAAAGACTTCATACAAGGCCTAAAACCAGTGTCCTTACACTACACTGTTGCCATTGTTACCTAGGGAAGTTTTTGAAGCATAACTTTCAGAGAGGACAAGTGTGCCAGGTGAGACTGCAAGATCTCTGTGGGTCTTAGGAAAAACATCACAGTCAATCAAATCCATGCTAGCATCCACATATATGCATTTATTATGTGTTATAGTGATATAATCTGAGAAATTCATATTGCATAAAACAATACATCATTAAAAGTTACATGAATCATGACTTTTAAATTAAATGTATCAAATTTGGTGAACTTTTTGTTTCTTTTCTACTTGCTAAACCTTTGTTTCTTTTCTACCCTGGCCAAATCAGAAGAGTAATCTTAGATCTTGAGTGTAAGGGTGACCGCACATGGAGAAAAGGAAAGGAAAACAGGGAGGGAGGGAAGGAAAAAAGGAGGGAGGGAGGGAGGGAAGGAAGGAGGGAGGGAGGGAAGGAAGGAAGGAAGGAAGGAAGGAAGGAAGGAAAGCAAAAAGGAAGAAAAGGAGGGAGCAAGGGAGGGAGAAAAGGAGGGAGAGAGAGAGGGAAGTCAACGTTTATAGGGACACTGAGATGGCTGTCAGGTGACCTTGTTAGGTGATTTTGATATGGCCCCACGAAGCCATCTAATTTGCTCCCAAGTGATTAAAATAGGCATGCTTAAGTTAAATAATTATTCCCCCAGAATAATTTCCTTTCTTTACTTGGTAAAACGCCTATCTTGAAAAAGTATGGTTTGCCATGGGTTGATGCCTGACTACTGAGAAAACTCCTTTAGCTGAATCTCACGTCAGAAATAGAAATGTACCAAATCATCAGAAATATAACGAAACACAAACGGGAGTGAACAAAGCCTAATTTTTTGGCTACGACATTTCTCTCCATTTTAGTTTTACCTGACATGAGCGTATAGTGATGTTGGCTCCCCTGATGTGGCGCGGGTGGATGAGGCTTGGGGAAAAGGCAGGCAGACACCTCGAGCTCACGACTTCCAAAACCTTACAATGCTGCCACCTACAGGCCGAAACTTCTAAAGCGGATTCCATCAATACTGTGTTCTACCTTCAACAATGAAAAACACACAAGATCGTGGTAGAAGACGAAACCCCAAACCCAGAGTCCTGTAAAGAGTTAAGTCACCAGGTGATACGAAAGAACAGGCCCTTTAGCTGAGCTAGTTCAGTGCCGTTACATAATTTAATTAGGATCATCACACGGCAGCCGAAGCTGTCTAGAGGAATTATGAGCCACAAGTTCAGATCACATGTGAATCCCTTTGCTCAATTAAAGCTAAGCAATTTTTAAGTTTTTTTTTTCCTCTTTGCAGTATATGCAAAGAGCAGTGAAGCGTGGCCTGCATATTTTTTACATTAAAATTATTACATAAAGCCTGTAGCATTTGAAATACTTACGGAAATCAAAATGTTACACTCTGACCTTGGGCATTTAAACTTCGTCATTTTTAAAGCTATTGTTGCCATGCTCTCCTTTGTTCTAAGAAAATTACTGTGGTTAGTTATAATAGCTGAATGAATAATTACTGGGGGAAGAAAAGAAATATGTAATAGTGTCGAAATGATTCTTGAGCCTACATTCTCCTAAACAGAGTTTTAATTCTGTTTTGAAGTCCCAGCATTGTGACTAAAGGCCTGATTCTACTTCTCCCTTCTCTACTGTAACTGCCAGAAAAAGTGATCGCTTTCTTTCTCACTAGACTATTCAGTCTACTTACCTTATATGTCAGGAGAAATTCTGCTAAGAACCGGATAAGAGAAAGAATTTCTGAAGAGTCTGATTCTAGGTTGATCTATTTTTTACGAAGTAAGTACATGTAGCACCAAGCATATTAGGCAAATGTTCATTGTCAAGTTTTTTCTACACTTTTAAACTTCCCTTGGGCTTTTAGCTTTTTTCTTATTAATTATATCAGAAAACAAGAAAAAATGGCAATATTTTCTATTTTTAACTGTGTTTTAAATGTATATAATCAGATACAGAATAATAATTTCAGTATTTTTAAAATTATAGCATGGGATCATATTTGTTACTAAGATTTATTAAAATACATTTTCAAATCAAGCTACCAGAAATTTTTCAAACTAATGGAAGCTTAGAGTTAATTTTTAAATGTTGACTTGGAGGAATAAGTATTATCCTTAATAAAAGAGCATCCTAATAAAAATTGCAGTACAGAGATGCAAATAAATAAATGTCAGTGCTAGAAAATATATTACATTTAGTTGAGGATCTCTACAACTTGGAATACATTGATTGATTGATTATAAAATCCCCAATATGTCCATACATATTAAGATAATTGAAATTAGAATGGACAATGGAACTTCCAGTAAATACTGTGGGAAATTTTTCACTAACTTATAGATGAACGATAACAGGCAAAACTCATTTCACAGTATTATAGTCACTTATTATTTGCAACAAAAACAATTCTGGATTTTAAGGGCACATACAAACATTACATTGGAGTCACATGTTGTTCATTAGTTTCTTAGATGAGAGATTACACACAATGCAAAAATGATGCAATCTTTATTTTTTAAAAATCTGAAAAAGTTAAATCTTTCTGCTTTTGCAACCAGATTACTTGCAGGATTAACAACTCCTTTAGACACTAGTTGGATTTAACCATAATCAGAATACAAATACAATAAGACATTCCTAAGGGGAATACAATTTTTTTAAATTTCCATATTTGCTACAATAAATGTTATGCCTAGAAATTTTATAGCTAACAGAAACACGGAAAATACTATACCCAGAGCTAGAAAACTGTTCCAGTACAAAGCAAGTCTGATATATTACCTTCCAAATACACAGCATATCCCTGGTAAAGTTGTAAATTATGGTTGCAAATGAGGCCACAAACAAAATTTTGCTCAAGGCATGAATCATAAATTCAAACAATAATCATCTCCTACGTGAGGCACAACTACTTTGTTTACTTCTTAGACACTGTTTCCTAAACATGAAGATGAAAGTAGGTCAAGGAAATTTAGCATCTTTCTCATGAAGCATGCTATGATATTGGGTGGCACTGCCTTATTTAAAATTGCACAAACCTTTTAAATAATAAAAATCTATTTTCAGAGTACTGAATCCTTAAGTATTTTGACATTTTACCTCGTGATGACATGATATCATTAGAACTATAGCCATTAAATGAGGAAAAATAAATGATTTACATTAGTTACCACTGGAATTCTGCTATGCTTTTTATATCGAAGATGAGTATATTTAGCTAATATTAAATGGTACTTTTAATCTCTTTAGTTGATCTGATTGTTAGCTGTTGCTTGCACGTATCTGGGGAGTCAAATGTTTTTCTCTTTCATATTTTTAGAATTTCTAAGAGCGTAATTCTACTAAGACTATTTTAAGCACTAAGCTTAAGAAGAATGGCCTTTAATTAAATCATTCAAATCATAGAAAGAATCATGATGTTAAGTCACTTAAATGCAAGTTCTGAGAATTACCTTGGAAGAATATACAATTGTAAAATATTGTTTGGAATGCAAAATTTGAACATACTTAACAATTTTTATTTGTGGGCAATAAGAATGAATAGCAGTATGTTCACTCATCTGTAAGTTCTTTGGTGTCAAAAACATTCTGTTCTTTCAGCAATTAATATCAATAAACAATAATGATGGTCAGATTGATCAAATGCTTACAATATACCAGGAACTGTGCTATGTATTTTATATGGATTATTCCATTTAATTTCACAATAACTCTTTAAAGGCAGAGATCATATTTATATCAGTCTTACAGACTGTGAAACTGAGACTTGGAAAGAAAAGTGACTTCTCAATGGTCACTCTGAGCCAGGCACTGAGCAATCAGAGGGGTGCTGAAGGGCTAATTACTGAAGAAACCAATAATCTATTCATTAAAACTTTCTATCAGTGTATAAACCAAGGGGGACAAATAAAATTTGATTGGTTGCAAGCCTATTCAATTGAAATTAAACAATGTAGGGGTACTCATATGGAACTAATAAGCTGGCACAGTGATCTACATAATGCAATCATTCAGAAAGTGTTTATTGATACTTAAGTACCACTCTCTGCTAGATGGTGTGAATTCAGTGCTTAGCAAAATGAAGGTGTCTTTGCCCTCAAAGAGCTTTTACAGTAGTGGAGAAAATCAAACAATTTTTAAAGTCTACAAATAAAATAATTTAAAAATCAAACTGAATAGAGAATAATGTAATTTGGGCAAGTGGTCTGAAGATGTCTCTGAATAGGTGACATTTAAACTAGGACCTTAAGGAATTGCCATGCTAGGACATAGTAATACCAGAGTTATTAGGAAATAATTTTAAGCAGCTAGATAGGGTAAAGGTTCTTGGTGGAAACTAACAGAAAAGCGTCTTAAAGAGCCAGGCTGGCAAGCTTTGATATGCAAATGCTGACAATTAGAAACTGGCTCTACCCAACATGACCATTCCTGCCTCCTTCTCCTTGTCACCAGGTGTGCAAAGTGTCATGGCCACTTCCAGATAACACCATGTGTTCAGAACATCATGGCAACCTTCATTTGCATATTAAAGGGGTAAGGTAAGAGGGCCAGTTTTTTCATGGGCTATGTGAATGACACACCTGGTCAAACCAATCCCCTGGGCCCTATGCAAACCAAACACTGCCTCCTCCAGCCTCTGATACAACCAACCATTTTTCCACTACACATGGCATTCCTCTCTGTTCTGAGCCCTCTGCCCCTTGCCTTATACAGGGAGTTGTTCTCTTTCTTCCTTCTTTCTTGCCCATTAAACTTTTCGGTTCTTAAAACCACTTCACATGTGTCCGTGTCATTAATCCTATTGGCACAAGACCAAAGACCCTGTCATCGGAGCTGTATCAATAGGATGACTATTCTAGTCTAAAGGAAATGCCATGTGCAAATGACTTGAGGCTGGAGAAACCGAAGTGTGCACTTACCAGAAACGTGCATGGTAAGTTAATGGGTGCAAAATGAAGGCTCTTTGTTTTCACACCCACTTCCCATATTCTCCTTAATAGTCTATTACCTTTATCAATTTCTCTTGGCCTTCATACCAGCATTCAGTCAATAACAAGTTTCAGTTTGGACATGTTATCCTGACTCCATCCACTCCTTTCTATTTACCATCCTAGTCCAACTTATTATGATGTTTTGCCTGGACTACTATATCTCCCTAACTGGACTGCCTGCTTCCACCCGGCCTTCTTCAGTTCTCCTTACAGCAGCCAGAGTCATCTTTTGACAATGTAAAACAGTTCATATAACTACCCTATGTAAAGCCCTCTAATAGTTTATCTGCACTTCTTTCTGGTATCTGCAGGATGAGTTCTAGCTTGTCTTTTGGATTTTCACTGAAATGCCACCTTCTAAATGAGGCCTTCCTTCATGGCTTAATCCAAGTGGAATCTACTCACTATAGCATATCTTATATATCCCTTTTAACTCTCTGTGTATGGCATATCTGCATCTCCTGGGACATAAGCTTTTTGAGGAGGAATCTAGACTGTCTTAGTCACTGTGTCTCCATCACTTAGAACAGTGCCTAGCACATAGCAGACATTCAATTAAACTGAAAGGATTGGAGTGGTACACAGAGGTCGAATCGTCTATGGAATTTTTAACCCCTATAAAAAGCTGGGAGCTTTATTCAAAATTCAGTAGAAAACTTTTGGAAAATTCTGAGCAGGAGGACCAAAGATCATGCTGGTTATTGCTGTTTAAAGAGTAGATTGAAGAATAGCAAATGCAAAAGCAAGACAGATTAGTAGACCAATTCAGAAATCCAAGTAAGAAATGGTTTTGACTTGGACTAGGGTGGCAGTATTGGCAATAGAGGAGAAACTGATGGATTTGTAATATAATTTCAATTTGCTGATGAATTAAATGTGAAAAGGAAGAAAAGTGAGAAATTAAGAATTATTTCTAGATTTCCTTTTTTTGTGTTTTTGCCCAAGATGGTGGGGAGGGAGGAGTTAGTAGACCTGGAGGTAGCACAACAAATTCAAATTGGATGCATTTAATCACCCTGAGCCAGACCCTAAGTTTCCGGTAACACATTTAGGTCTGTTTCAGGTCTAGTATTTCTCCACTGAGGCGCAATTTAAATAAAGGTTGATCTATGAACAGACACTGTTTCCTAAACATGAAGATGAAAGTAGGTCAAGGAAATTTAGCATCTTTTTCTCATGAAGCATGCTACTATATTGGGTGGCACTGCCTTATTTAAAATTGCACAAACCTTTTAAATATTAAAAATCTATTTTCAGAGTACTGAATCCTTAAGCATTTTGACATTTTACCTCATGATGATACAATATCATTAGAACTATATAAATATCACTTTAGCAGATATCCTGCCTAGATTAGAAGGCACCACTATGAGATGCAAATAACAGCCCATTAATGATTATGAACATTTAATTATTCCTTTTCTTATTTTGGTTTTCCCAAGAAGCCAAAAACAATCTCGTCGAGGAATTTCCAGTCCTAAATATAAGAAAGAACTCATGGATTGATAAGGCTTTCACTGCATTTAATTAAAAGAAGATTACCCTGCAGGTTTTTACTCTTCCATTTCTACTTCCCAGTTCCTGTGTACCAGGGGTATTTGGGACAGAGAGGAGGAGTAGAGCTCAGCTGATGTCACTAGCAGCTGTGTGTTAGTCACTGTTGCTGAGGGGTACCCGAGGGTATGAACCCTGGAGGAGGAAGCCTGCATGGGAGTGGAAGAATGACGGTGATTGTGGAGAAACTGTGGTTAGAGGAACAAAGGAGGAGAATGGAAAACACCTTGGGTGTCCCTTGGCTCTAAGATGAAATGAAATGGTGCTACAGTTGACTTGAAGATTGATCCTCTACTAGATATCAAATTATTCGAAAATTAAAAATCACTTTTCAGTGATATTTTATCTTTATGACAAAGGTAGCCATTATATTCATCTTCATTCGTCTACTAATATTGTTTATGAAACAAGAATCTATCAGCTCTAATATAATTCTAAATTTGTTAATGTCTAGTAAACAAAGATTTAGAATGCAAAGCAAAGATGAAGAATGCAACTAACGACAACAAAGACATTACTTTGGATGTAAATTGTTCTTAACATTCTTGCATAAAAGACAAAATAACCATTGGTTGATAATTTCTCAGGTAAAATAGAATCCCATAGTCAATGTTCTACTTGACATAGATGATTATGAGAATTTAATGATTAATGTTTCCAATTATAATATAATGTTGTAAAAAAGGAGAGACCACCGATGTTAATGTAATTGTTGGGAACATAACTGAATTTCAATAGTAACCTTAATACATAGCCAAATGAAACACAGACAAAGGAGAAGCTGACATTAATGTAAAAATCAACAAAATAAACTAGAAATTTCATTTACAACATTTCTATATATTTACTTAAGAAATGTGACAAAGGATGTCCACTTCCTGCTCACTCCAGATGGTCTGAAGTACCTGAGTCCAGGTGTAAAGCACAGGTGTAAGCCTCAAGGGTCCAAATACGTGGCAAGCATAGATTCAGCCCCTAAATGGTACTGATTCCCTCTTTGTTTTTTTTTTTTTTTTTTTTTTGAGACGGAGTCTTGCTCTGTCACCCAGGCTGGAGTGCAGTGGCCAGATCTCAGCTCACTGCAAGCTCCGCCTCCCAGGTTCACGCCATTCTCCTGCCTCAGCCTCCCGAGTAGCTGGGACTACAGGCGTCCGACACCGCGCCTGGCTAGTTTTTTTGTATTTTTTAGTAGAGACGGGGTTTCACCGTGTTAGCCAGGATGGTATCGATCTCCTGACCTCGTGATCTGCCCGTTTCGGCCTCCCAAAATGCTGGGATTACAGGCTTGAGCCACCGCGCCGGGCCTGATTCCCTCTTTGTAATGACTGTGCAGTAATGCTGGTAGGACAAATCCTCTCTGGCCTCCATTGTGGGGCAGATTCTGGTTCTCTGGTCTGCACAGCTCCTGAGAACTTGAGTGTTTAGCCTCATGTCAGTTCTTCCCCCAGGTCACTAGCCACAGTGCCTTTTGACCACAGGCTCCCTGGTGAATAATGTTCAGGAATGCAGGACTCATGTCCAGACTTCCTACCCCGACTCTCCCTGTTCATTCTCAAGTTTCCTCTCTTTATTTCCACCTTCTCTACCCTTTGTCTTTCATCCAGAAAAGCCCTTCCTCCTACTTCTTTTCTCCCCCTGGGAGAAAATAAGTAAGAGACTGTCAGCAAGGACCCCACATTCAGCAACATGTAATGTGTTTGCCCTCTCAGCAGTAGTAAGAGCAAATCCCCAATCTGCAACCACCTTTCCCTGGAGAGAGAGGAAAGGTTTTTACTCCTACTGCTGTCTCAGTCATATTTAGAATGAATGAGATAGCTTGTGAAAAGATGACATTAAACAAGTAAACATATACACAGAGGGACATATGTTCTCATACCTGATTATGAACACTGGCATTTAAACAATTCCTTTTGGTCAAGTGATTTCCTAAATCTTTGGATATTATTTCTTCTCTCTCCTATAAAATGGCAAAGAGTGACTCCCTTGATAGCAATGCTTTCGAGCATCAGGAGATTCTCAGAAAAGTGTCTCATTAACCTAGAGAAAGGTGTGATTTTCACCCCAAACCAAAGAAAGTAAAAAAATAGGTTCTACCAATATTAACCTGACTCATTTTTCACGTGGCAAAAATAGTATATGGAGTGTTCTAGGATTCTGAGTGTCCTTAAACCCCTTCAAGAAAGGAGACATGATTTCTAACCATATATTCTCCCTTAAAAAACAATAAAATGAAGTGGTTCCTGTTCCGCACCTCAGGTAAATATATATGTTTATTTATAGTGAAGCCATTGAGGCATATGATAAAGCTGAAGAATGGAGATATACCTGAATAACTGAATAAAAATCAGCATGGTTGTAAAGCCCACCAGACCCTCCTAACAGAAGAAATGCTATCTGCCATCTACCCATTTGAATGTATTTGAAAAGCTATTGCCATAACTTGTTAATGTTAAAGGATGTTATGTTGAACTAGATTTTAATATAATTTAGATATCATTTATGTTAAACACAGCTCTCTCTTGCTTTTGAAAATGTATACTAAACTCATACTTCAAGACTGACGGAGATCTCATCTGCTGAGTTTCAGCTTGGACCAAATTTTTTATAGGCTAGTTGTAAACCCCTAAATATGGAGAGTAGTGATAAAAAGTGTCAGCCAAAAAAAAAAATGATAATAATACATTCAATAAATCTTTTTTTCTAGTTTTACCAAAACTACACATGAAAAACGTAAGCATATAAATTCATACCATGTGTAAATATAATGGCAGAGTAAAATCCAATAGGAAATACACATCAGAAGCTGTGGCCTGAAGTACACAGGTATGGTAAGTATATCAAGTGCTATTTCTCTGCCTCTCATAATTTCATTGATATGTGCCATCCATCCTTGCTAATATTTGGCACTCCTTTTTTAACAGGCTATGAAACAATCCTGTGGGCTGTGTTAGTACTATTCCTTTTTTACAAAGGAGACACTGAGGGAAAGGATGGCCCCACAGCTAGTCAAAGTAAGTGGGAAGAGAGTCCGTACCCTTGATTTCACTGCTCTGCACATCAAGAGTCAGCAAACCATGGAGTTCACAGTCACAAAGGAGCCAAAAGCCATCAAGTTACCTGAAAGATTGGCTTCTGGACTCAAGAGAAAATGCTGACATAGATAAAATATGATTCTAGCAGGCTTATTTTTTTTTTTTTAGAAAAATCCATCAATAACAAGTTCATGTGCTTTTCCTCCCCTTACCTTCGCCCCCTTTTTCTCTTGCACTGTATTGAAGGACCATGGCCACAAGTAGGAACTGGTTGGCAAGGCTACATATACATCTGAATTACATACATGTATAAATTACAATGCCTATGAAAACAATCCCGTGTATCCTTAGGCCACTTTCAAGATAATAGCCTCCTACACCAGAAGTCAACTGATTTGTGATTTAAAAAATCAGCAAAGAATGTGACAGTCACTGAATAAATGAGTACTGATTGACTAAAAAAAGAAGTAGGGATGAAATGAAGGAAACAGAAGAGCTAGCACAGCCTACTAAAAAGTTTGGCTAAACTCTTAGAGACAGCATACCATTTTTTGTAAGTCAGACTTATAGAAAATGTGAAACATATACACCATTAAATACCATGCAGTCGTAAAAAGAATGAGATCATGTTCTTAAAGAAACTGTGGAACATATACACCATGAAATACTATGCAGCCATAAAAAAGAATGAGATCATGTTCTTTGCAGGAACATGGATGGAGCTGCAGGCTATTATCCTTGTCAAACTAATGCAGGATCAGAAAACTAAATACCACATGTTCTCACTTATAAGCTGGAGCTAATATGAGAACACATGGACACATAGAGGGGAACAATAGACACTGCGGCCTACTGGAGGGCAGAGGGTGAGTGGCGAGAGAGGATCAGGAAGAATAACTAATGGCTGCTAGGCTTAATACCTGGATAACAAAATAATCTGTACAACAAACCCCCATGACACAAGTTTACCTATATAACAAACCAGCAAATGTACCTCGAACTTAAAATAGAAGTTAAAAAAAAAAAAGTATAAAGCATTACTCTTATTCAGAAGAGGCATATAATGCCATCAACAGAAAAAACAAACAAACAAACAGACAAACAAAAATGCTGTTGGTGACAAAATAAACTCAAAAGTTTCCAAAGCAATAAAATCAAGAATGAAAGAAAAAAGGCAAATAGTGAATTATCATAATGTGATAGCAAAATTGAAAAAGCAAGGATTTGGAGTCAAATGATCAGGGCTGCATCATTCAGTGCCCAAATGAGCTCAAGAAAGTTCTAAAATTCATGAACTCTTACTTTTTTCATAGGCAAAATAACACACCAGCAATCTTTGCCCAAGATATCATTTATGTGGATTAAGTTAGTTAATATAATCCAAAATGAGGTCCAGTGGAAACTTTATCAGGAAAGCCTTGTGACTAAAGTGTTAAGTCTAAATTCTAATAGTTTGTCTTAAAGATGTTTCCTTATCTAAATCCTGTCACCACAGAACCCAGGAAATTCGAGATGGTGACTAGATACAGAGATCTCAAGCCATGTTGAAATAGAATTGAGTAACTGAAATAATTTATAAAGTCAAGAAAATTAAAGAAGAAAACAACGAGTTACTTACCTGGACTTTTAAAATACCTCTACACGTACAGAAGTATTGCAACCAAGAATCCATTCTAGCTCTTGTTAACCCACAGTAACAGCAAGGCCTTTATGTGGAGGAGTAGTACTGAGGCAAAGCTTGACAGTTTTTCTTGTCATTCCAACAATCAGCAATGTTTATTGACCATCTGTATGTCTTCCCAATGCCATGATATTACAAAGTGCTCTAAAATTTTTTCACTTAACACATACCACATTTTTTCTCCTTACCCTCCTCCAATGTAACTGATCTCTGTGCCTCCTAACAGCCTGAGGTGTGGAGGTCTGGCTCATATAAGAACTCACAATTGCTGGATCTGTAGTCTCCAGGGTTGCTGCAGTAGCAACATCTACATTTCATTACTGACACTTCCCAACCAATAATATCACTTCATACATTGTAGACCTTGGAGTCTTCCAGATGCTTGGCATCTGATCCACACAGGCCTGTTATCATTAGACAGTTTCCCTTCACTCTTCTTGCACTGAGCAGCTTGCCAGGCTAAAGATTCACCTTACTTTGACCTGTGACCCACTTCTTTAGCATTTTCTGTTGGCAGCAAGATTTCAGAGGGAGTCTAAGTATTAGAATGCTTGGGTGCTTTCAGTTGCACCTGTTTTATTCTTTATGAAGTCATTTGAATTTGGCTGAGAGGACTGACAGTAGGTAAGCACTGAGTTTCTACAAGAGTAACTCAGCATGACACTTTTTCCTAAAGTGCAATGGAGTGCAACCTGAAACAGAAAACTTAGCAACAGTCAACCATCTTTTAGTTTTATAATTTGGTGTTCCCACATTATCTCTTCTAGGATTTCTCTCTCTAGCCTTGACACTTCAGGCAAACTCTGAAAATTGAATGGGAGGATCTTGGGTAGGAAAAGCTGGGGAGAAAGTGTCAAGAACCCTATACAAGGAAATGAAAATAAAAAAGCGTCTGCAGTCTATATTGGATACAGATGTATGCAAGGCAGCGACTCTGTCCTGTAAAATTGCCAAGAATGCACCAGCTGCATATGGCTTCCTAGTAGGCTGGAGAACAGAGATGAGATCATCTAATAAGCACTCTTTTACTGTTGGAAACAGAGTTATAAATTGAGATATTGTCCTGGATCTACCTGATACCTCAACAATGAATGAGCAACCTCTGGGAAGGGGATTGGGCTAGGCTTTGGGACCATGTTTCTTCTACCTGCCCCTCTTTTTCTCCCCATGCTCACAATCATGGATCATTAATTCTCTGCTGGATTCTCAAAATAGTTTTCTAATAGATCTCTCCTCTTCTAAAGCAGCTTTTACACTACTATGGGATTGACTTTTCTAAAATATAACTTTGATAATTTCATTCATCTGATCAAAAGCTTTCAATAGTTCTCCACTGTATACTCAATTCAGTCCAGTGGTCTCAGCCTAACAGTTAAGACTCTTTACAAAATGGCCCTTTTCTACCTGCCTTTCCCCTCTGGGCCTTCTGTTCTAGCCTCTGATTGTAGCCCACAAAGTCAGCAATTTTATGGAATCTCCAAGGCGAGCAAGGGTAAAGCAGCCAAGTGTGGCAAGGCATCCTGGGAGTTTCCTCCATGCTTGGGAACTGATGGGATGCATGAGTATCCCTGTTGGAAGGGAGGTTGGTGATGGCCAGTAAAGTATGCATGAACGATGAAGCTAGGAAAGATCTTCCAACCTACAGACAGTGGAAATATTACATATTTCAGACACATCACTCAATCAGATAGTTCTCACAAGATGCTACTCTCAAAAGAATAGAGCTGACACCCATGCAAAACTAGTGATCTCTCATGTTTGCATATGAGGACCTTGTGGTAACAGCAATCCAGCCCAGCTTTTCTTCTCTCCCTCCCTTCCATTGACCCATGGACTGACTGCTTGAGCCATCACTTTCTCCTCCCTAATTGGAGAGTATTCTTTTGTTTTTTTAATAACAGATCCATATTACATGAGAACACAACCTACTGCTTTACATATCATCACTCCACTCTGACTAGCTGATATGGTTTGGCTGTGTTCCCACCCAAATCTCATGTTGAATCTCATCTTGAATTGCCTCGTGTTGTGGGACGGACCCAGTGGGAGATAATTGTATCATGCGGGTGGCTTTCTTCATACTGTTCTCGTGGTGGTGAGTAAGTCTCACGAGATCTGATGGTTTTATAAGGGGAAACATCTTTCACTTGGCTCTCACTCTTGTCTACCACCATGTGAGAAGGGCCTTTCGCCTTCCGCCATGATTGTGAGGCCTTTCCAGCCACACGGAACTGTAAGTCCATTCCATTAAACCTCTTTCATTTGTACATTGCCCAGTCTCAGGTATGTCTTTGTCAGCAGCATGAAAATTGACTAATACACTAGCATTCTGTGTGACTGTGTGCCTTAAAAGTGCATGAAAGGGGTCAGGCACGGTGGCTCATGCCTGTAATCCCAGCATTTTGGGAGGCCAAGACGGGCAGATCATGAGGTCAGTAGATCGAGACCATCCAGGCTAACACAGTGAAACCCTGACTCTACCAAAAATACAAAAAAAAAAAAATTAGCTGGGCGTGAGGGTGGGTGCCTGAAGTCCCAGTTACTCAGAAGGCTGAGGCAGGAGAATGGTGTGAACCCAGGAAACAGAGCTTACTGTGAGCCAAGATCGTGCCACTGCACTCCAGCCTGGGC
The DNA here is from genome assembly GCF_000951035.1 of Colobus angolensis palliatus. Lineage (NCBI taxonomy): Eukaryota > Metazoa > Chordata > Mammalia > Primates > Cercopithecidae > Colobus > Colobus angolensis. The sequence continues at coordinate 5,314,375 of NW_012123709.1, forward strand.
GACAAAACAAGACTCCGTCTCAAAAAAAAAGAAAAAAAAAAAGTGCATGAAAGGGGAACACTGGGAGCAGAGAGCACTCGGTCCCCACTTCCCTTGTTTAGACCTCCCCATTCCATTTCCCATGAAATGCAGCACAAGACAATTAACGTCTGCAATTCTCACTTCTAGTCAATACTATATTGGAGGTCTAGGACAGTGCAAAAAGAACAAAGAACCAAAAAGTTTGTAAAAATTGAAAGAAATAAAGCTCTTTATTTGCTGATGAAATGACTTTGGTTAAATAATCTACATACACTCCTAGAATTAAAATCTTAGCCAAGTCACAAGATACAAGGGCAATGTACAAAATTAATTATATATCAGCAAAAACAACTAAAAATAAAAAGTTTTAAAACAATGTAAAATATCATCAGAAACATTTAATACCAAGGAATAAACATAACAAAATGTTGTGTGAGCTGTCTACACAGAAAATTATAAAATAATACTGAGAACTCAACAATGGAGGAATATATAATGGTTGTGAATTGGAAGACTTGAAGCTCTAAAGATCTTTTTTCTTTTTTTTTTTTTTTTGTTGTTGTTGTTGAGACAGGGCCTGTCTTTGTCACGCAGGCTGGAGTGCAGTAGCACAATCATGACTCACTGCAGCCTCAAACCCCTTGACTCAAGCAATCTTTCCACCTCGGCCTTCTCAGTAGCTGGACCCACAGATGCACACCACCATGCCTGGCTAATTATTTTGTTTTACTTTTGTAGAGATGGTGCCTCCTTACATTGCCCAAGCTGGTCTCAAGCAATCCTCCTTCCTCAGCCTTCCAAAGTGCTGGGCTTTCAGGTGTGATCCACTGTGCCCAGCTCTCTAAAGATCTTAATTCTTCTCAAATTGATGTATAGGGTCAATCAGAATCACATCTGGTGAGGTGTTCTTAGTGGTGGTGGCGATGGTGGTGTTTTGCGGAGGAGAATGGTGCATGTGTGTTAACAAGATAACCAACTGATTCTAAAAATGTGTATGAACATGCAAGGGATCAAAAATATCCAAGAAAGTCTTAAACAACTAAGCTGAGAGATTTATACTATGAGATACATAAATTTATGATAAAACTATCGCATTCAGACGGTGTTATTGGCACAATAACCAAAAACATCAATGGACAAAAGCAACCAGAAACAGATCCATGCATATATCGACACCTGCTTTATGACAAAGGTAGCACTGAAGTGTGGTGAGAAGAAAAAAATGGTCTTTGGAGTCTAATGGAGATCCATACAGAAAAAAAAAGAACTAATCTTGATCTCTATACCTCATATCATACACTAAAATCAATTGAAGGTGGATTGTAGTTCTAAATCTAAAAGAAAAACCAATTAAACCTCTAGAAGATAGCACAGGAAATAACTTCATGAGATTGGAGGAGGACAAAAATTTCTTAAACAAGACACAAAGAGCGCTATCATAAAGGAAATGATTGATGACTTGGAAGACATTAAAATTAGAAACTTATTTCATTAAAGACACCATTTAAGGAGAGAAAAGGCAAGTCACAGAGTGGGAGTAAATAATTCATAATATGCATATCCAATAAATGACTCATATCCAAAATATATAAAGAATTCCTATAAATCAATTTTTTAAAACCAAGATATCTCAGTAGAAAAATAGAAAGAGATTTCACAAGAGGATATCCAAAATACAAAATGACCATATAAAAAGGTGTTCATCTTCATTAGTAATCAGAGAGAGGCAAAGTCAAATCACAATATACCACCACATACCCACCCCAAATATCTGAAATTAGAAATCCTGACAATGCCAAGAATTGACAAGGATATGAAGCAACTAGAGCTTTCCTGTGCTCTTACTGGGATGCAAATTGGTAAACTGCTTCAGAAAACTAGCAGGACCTACTAAAGCTAAATGTATACAAATCCTAAGACCCAGACATTCCACCTAACCGCCAGGACCTAATTACCTTCCAGAGGCCCCACCTCTTAATACCATCACACTGGGGGCCAGGATGTCAAGATCTGAGTTTGGGGGTTGCAGGTGACACAAACAATATGGCTCCCTTTTGAGAGACTCAGGATAAACCACCAGAAGAACTTAGTGAAGATGAACTTATCAACATAGATGAAGAAGCAGTTTTGATGAAAAAGAATGAAGATATTCCAGAGGCAGTGATGCCAGCAAACAACTTCACATTAAAGAAACTCTCAGAGATATTTTATGACATTGAAAGCTCAAAGGATAAAATGTTGGAAGCTGATTAAAACTTAGAAAGCAGTATGACAATATGCCAATGCATAGAAAAAAATGCTCATTTCCCATTGTAAATTATACAACAATAGACAAACACTGTTACAACTACTCTTCTAAGTTTTTACCAAAAAAAAAAAAATGTGCAGTTGACCCTTGAACATTTGTGGATTAGAACTGCTAACCCTGTAAAATTCCCATATAACTTTTGACTCCCCCAAAACTTAATTGCTAATAGCCTACTGCTGACCCAGAAGCCTAATTGATAATATAAACAGTCAACTAACACATATTTTGTATGTTATATTTATACTATATACTACATTCTTACAATAAAGCTAGAGAAAAAATGTTATTAAGAAAGTTGTAAGAAAGATACATATATATATATATATATGCTGAGGAGGAGAGGAAGGACTGGTTTTGCTGTCTCAAGCATGGCAGAGGTAGGAAAAAATCCACGCAGAAGTGGACTCATGCAGATCAAAGCTTTGTTGTTCAAGGGTCAGCTGTACTTTAATGCTTAATGTATACTAAATCATTTATACTACAGTGAGCTGAGATCATGCCACTGCACTCCAGCCTGGGCAATTGAGCGAGACTCTGTCTCAAAAAACAAACAAACAAACAAAATAGAGCTACCATATGATACAGCACTCCCACTGTTGGGTATATACCAAAAAGAAGGGAAATCAGTTTAACAAAGATATATCTGCACTCCCTTGTTTATTGCAGCACTGTTCACAATAGCCAAGATTCAGAAGCAACCTAAGGTTT
>NW_012123709.1:5317461-5393057 GCF_000951035.1 Colobus angolensis palliatus
GTCTTGCTCTGTCACCCGGGCTGGAGTGCAGTGGCCGGATCTCAGCTCACCACAAGCTCCGCCTCCCAGGTTTATGCCATTCTCCTGCCTCAGCCTCCTGAGACTCTGTTTCAAAAGAAAAAACAAAAAGTATTCATTGCTCTGTTTGTCTGCTGTTGCGATTTGTAATAATAATGTCATCATTATTCTTATTTCAGAGATGTATACACTTTAGTATACATTATGTATACTAAATCATTTTTTTCATTTACTTATATATTCATAATTGACAGTAAGACAGCTTTTACTCTTCTGACGAAAGAATGTAAAGTCACTGGGCCGGGCGTGGTGGCTTACGCCTGTAATCCCAACACTTTGGGAGGCTGAGGTGGGCGGATCACGAGGTCAGGAGATGGAGACCATCCTGGCTAACACAGTGAAACCCATCTCTACTAAAAATACAAAAAATTAGCCGGGCGTGGTGGTGGGCACCTGTAGTCCCAGCTACTTGGGAGGCTGAGGCAGGAGGATGGCGTGAACCCAGGAGGCAGAGCTTGCAGTGAGCCGAGTTCAAGCCACTGCACTCTAACGTCAGAGACAGAGTGAGACTCCATCTCAAAAAAAATAAAATAAAAAGAATTTAAAGTCACCAAACAATTATGATTTTTCCCATTGATTATTAAGTCCACTTTGCATGGTTTCAATTGCACAGCCAATTCTGTGATTCCCTCCTCTCTATCCAAAGCTACAACAGCCTGTACTCTATTTTCTGTAGTCCATATTTCAGTCTAAACACTCAGTATACCACCAATTTAAAATATTTGTACATCTCTTAGCAGTATTTCTGCCATATACTATTAGCTAATTTTTTTCCACCACTCCTTCCTAGCTTAGTGACTTTGATCATGATATTTTTATACTCCGTATCTTCTTCTCCTTACAATTTAAATGTACACTCCTTCATTAAGACATTTCCTGATTTTCTGCTCACTAAATTAAAGTGATCACTTTCTCCCTCCTTTGAAACCTCTCCCTACTATAGTAAAAAATACTCCTGTCTGATTAGCAACAATCACCTCTTACCATACTGCTAAACACACATATATAACAAAAAGGACAAAATGGACTAAGAGAGGAAAAACTAGAACTTCTCTTCTGTTTTTCATAAATATAAAATCCTAAAGCAGAACTTATCTACAAAACAGATTATGGCTTTTTATTTAGGTATTCATAGAACAGTGAATACTTCTAAAACATCTATGTTAAGAGCAAAGTCTATATGAGTTTTATTCCTCAAGGGTGTGAGAAAAAGACAACATTGTATACATAAGTATTTTAGCAGTCACTCCAACAACCTCCCAATTGCTGTGTTCAATTGCACTTTTATATATTGCCCTTGAATAAATAGTTGCTTGGCTCTGAAATTTCTTGAATCAACAGCTCTTTGTTAAAGACCTCACAAGACTTTAATAAAGACAGCTAAAAAGCAATTGATTTTCCCCTGGTTGAAGTGCGTATTCAAAAGATTGGTAAACAATATCTACCATGCTCTCCCTTAAGAATGCATCCTTTGATTTGTTCTTTGAAGAAAAAAAATACACATAAGTCATTATTTGTCTCATTTTTATAATAACCAGATACAGTGTTTTCCTGGAACAGTGGTATAATATTGCTACTGTTGTTTGGGAGCAGGACAAATAATTTTCTGCTCACATTCTCCTTCTATGTGATTTACATGAAATTAGTTCTAGCTAATATCAACTTCTGTCCACCTCACATACAACATAGCACATGACATTGCCAGGTGCCCTACATCTAATGCCACGCCATCTATTGTGGTGGACATAGCAGCAGCCATTGTATTTATAACCACATACTCTTGGCCATAGTTGATTAGACCAGGAATGTGCACCTGCCTCAATCTCAACCAAACAAAGTACCTCCTCTTGGAAATTGGATTTTGAACTGAAAGGTAGTCCTTTTTGGGGTGTCTGGATCTGTGAAATGTAGGTTTAGAAATATGGAAAGGAAATTTCCCTTTGTCATGCAGGGGAAAAAAATCAGTTTTCAGAGAGAGAAAAAAGTAGCTTTCTTGGTTTCAACTCCTTTCTAAGCCAAGTTTCTTCATATTACTTGGTCCCTATTAGACATCCCTTTATTCTTATAATGAATTCCCCTTGCCTACTTAAGCTTATTAGAGTTGTGTTCTGTTACTAGCTACTATGACAGCAAAAACAAGGAATATTCTAATGCAGCTGTTTAGAGAGTTCATCCCTGAAATAAGATTAATGATGACATTATTATTACAAATCTCAACAGCAGACAAACAGAGCAATGAATACTTTTTTTTTTCTTTTGAGACAGAGTCTCGCTGTATTGCCCAGGCTGGAGTGCAGTGATGTGATCTTGGCTCACTGTAACCTCCGCCTCCCAGGTTTACGCCATTCTCCTGCCTCAGCCTCCCGAGTAGCTGGGACTACAGGCGCCCGCCACCCCGCCCGGCTAATTTTTTAGTAGAGACGGGGTTTCACCGTGTTAACCAGGATGGTCTTGATCTCCTGACCTCGCGATCTGCCCGCCTCGTCCTCCCATAGTGCTGGGAATATAGGCATGAGCCACCGCGCCCAGCCTGAATACCCTTTTAAAGTTAGAATAAACTATTAATTATTTGTACATAAAAAATGTGCAAGTTCTTCCCAAAAAGGCTTTATTACCTGTCCTAAGTTTGCTATGTAGGTCTATACTGCTAATTTGCTACATGCAAATTGATCTGCAACTCTATAAAAGCACATCAGCCTTCCATACAACAATCAAGCCTTTTAGACCTGCAAGTAACTCTCTGTCTAAGGAGGGTATGTGGTCTCAAACACTCTAGGACATCTTTTATCTGAGACACTCTCGTAAATGAATAACAATTGCAACATCTTAACAGAGTCTGTGTTGGTTTCACTGGTGCCACAAAGTCCTTACTAGAGACCATGTCTCTAATCTGACCACTAACCATAATGGTGCTTGTTTGCTTCCTGTCTAATATTATTTACCTTTAGAAATGTTCTGTTATTGATGTTTTTGAAAGTTCATATTTTCTAAAGTGTACTTGGTATTCTCTCCCAGAGGATTTTTTTTCTCCATTCAATTTCTTGTGGGTTTTTAACCTCATTCTCATCACTAAACAGCATACAGGAACAGAGCAACTAAACTAATTATAAATTTGAGGAGCTGGGTAAATGGAACCAAAATATAGAGCTAGCAGGGAGCCAATTTCCTAAGTTTAGCAGACAATCCAGCCAGTTCTTAAATGACCCCTCAGCCCATTCTTAATTTATTAAAAATAACATGGTTATACAATCAAGACTCAGAATAAAGAGTAATTTCTCCTTTTCTAGAAACACAAATAGTAAGGTTTTTTTTTTTTTTCCAGTATTTGTACTTATTCCTGAAAAAGGTTTTGGATATTATCAGATGTTTTAAGAGACATTTAGCCTCCAAATTTTTACTGGCCCCAGCAACATAGTTCAAGCTAACACTTTAAATAATCAATCAATTAGCTAATCATTTCTTAATAGCCTAGGAAACAATTAGCAAAGTGATTAATTTACTATTCTACTGCCAAAGTTAATAACTGCTTGCTTTTAATTATGATGTATTGTGTTTTGTTCTAAAGGCTCTGTCTCTACTGTAAATTAAAATGTATTTGATTTTTATAAATATGTTTACATGAAATAGAACATTTCACAGTAGGAATATGGACTCAGGTAATCTTTTTCAAAACTGACATGTGATTTCAAAAAACAGTATATGTAAACAAAAAATTACAAAACAAAGCGAAAAGAATGAGAATAAATGTTTTTAAAGTACTTTTCTTACTAATAGTTATTAATGCACAATTTATAATATTGACTGTCATTTCTAATTCTACTTATCAATTACCAATGTAATTGTATTTTGAGTTTAGCTTTGATACTAACTGCAACAGCATGGTAAAAATTTTGGATAAGAAAAAGTTGAATGAATACAAGCATGGGCACATAAGCTAAACTAAATTCAACTTCATCATCCCATATATAAAATGTAGCTTTAATAAAAGAATATTTAGTATATACCACTTAAAGTTATAAGAAAATATGTTGAATATGAATTATAAATTAACAAGTTATAAAAACCTATATTTTAGCTGTTGTGTAATGCAGTGTGAAAGTTCCTCAAAAAGTTAAACATAGAGTTATCACATGATTATACTTCTAGGTGTCATTAAACTTCAAGGTACATACCCAAGAGAATTGATAATTGGTATTCAAACAAAAACTTGTACATGAATGTTCGTAGCAGTATTATTCACAGTAGCCAAAAAGTGGGAGAAGCCCAAATGTTTATCAACTGACGAATGAATAAACCCAACGTGATGTACCTATACAATGGAATATTATTTAGCCATGAAAAGAATAAAATACTGATACATGCTACAGCATGGATGAACCTTTAAAATGTTATGTTAAATGAAAGCCAGACACAAAAGGCCACATTTACTATGATTCCATGTACATGAATTGTCCAGAATAGGCAAATCCATCAAGACAGAAAATAGACTAGTGTTTGCCAGGGGCTGGGAAGAGGGGACAATAGGGATTGACTGTTAATGGGTATAGCATTTTTTGGAGAGCTAATGAATATGTTTTAGAATTCAGTAGTGATAATGGTTACATACCTGTGTGAATATACTAAAAACAACTGAATTGTACCTTGTAAAGGGGGAATTTTATGGTCTGTGAATTATATCTCAACTTAAAAATTATATGAGAATAAAGTGTTTTCAGACAAGGAAAATTAGATAGAACATCACCAATGCACATGATAATAAATCACTTGATTCTGTGCATCATATTTTATCAACAAATGGCCTGAATGCAATTAATAATCTGTATATACAGAAGCATCCCCTCACAGATCTTCACCATGCATAAATAACACCTCCAGGGTAGAGTGGGAGCCGCATTTTAACGCACTGGGAGGAATCCAAAGAGAATACCACACTGGGCTTCAAGTAGGCACAGAAAAAAATAGTGCTTTACTTTGGAAACATTTTTGGGGTTCTGAATCTGTAATCACTAGAAGACTGCTAAAGTAGAAATAGGAACTTAGAACAGCTTGTGGAAAATGAACTGAAGTATCCATACAAATTTTGATATTAGTTTAGTGCTAACCACTCAGCTGAGTCCCAGTAGCCATGACGTTTGTGTGACCTATTTGTGTCCCTTGTGTTAGTTCTAATGCCAGCCTTTCCCCCTGAGTTTTCTGTACCACAAAATATTCAAGAGAAAAAAGAAAATGCATTTTCAACCAGTGATACAAGTGAACATGGTTGGGGTTTTTCCAGTAGCTGCTAGAACACAGCACCTTTTCAGTACAGTGTCTTGATAATGCCAATACTCATTTTGTGCCCTCTCTAGGCAGAGCCTTCTATCTCCAAGACTGCCTCAGAGAATGAGATCCCAATTCCTTAGAGTAGGAGTGTGATTTGTTGAAATTTATCTGTAGTCCCAGGCAATGTCAGTGTACCAAAATGGATGCATTTAGTGTTAAGTACCTTACTAGCAATTTCCCTTTTGAGCACTGGAATGTGATAAAGCATTAGAGCTTTACTCTTCAGACTGAAATGTAATGCTGTATGGGCTGCAAAAAAATAGATTGGAGAGAACTTCTTGCAGCCATTTGTCCCAGTAATTGACCAATAGAGAACAATAAAGCAGTATTCCTCAATACCAATATCCTATTGGAAGCATCTTGCCCTTCCTCTTACACATCTTATAAATTGGAATGCTAGTAGGACAAGCACACTTCTCCATTAAATGGATAAATTTGACCCCTTCAACATGAACAACAGCAGCAGAGCACCTACAAACATCAAATGAAGAGATCCATTTCCATTGCTTCCCAGAACCTGTGGACCTCTTTAAGGGCAAAAGTAATCTTTTCACGTTCTATCTTGAGGCAGTGACCAGATTGGCTCTGAAGCTGGTGCCTACATTTGTCACTTTCTGGCAGGAGACATCACCAGCTAACTTTCTTTCCAAGTAACTCCTAAACTTTATAAAATTAAATAATTTGATGAAAAACGTCAAAAGGTATAACCACAGAAAGAATATCATGGCCAAAAGAGAAGTGAGGATTTTGCCAAAAACTGCTCCTTGCATGTTAAAAATGTATCGCGCACATCTGCAATAAGAAGGGATCCTGTTCCTCTGAAAAGCATAATCTCATAACACATCATTTGATGTGAAAGATCACCTAACAGCCTACTCATTTTAGACCTAACCTAGTGCTCTGTTGGAGTACTTATATGGAAGAAAAAAAGCATGCTTTTTCCAGGTAACAGTCTAGCAGGTTTTCCCACCTCAATTCCTCTTTTTCTCTGTATCCCTGGCCCCAGCATGTGATTTTTTTTTTAAGCATTGCAAAATGTCAATACACAAACAAAGCAGACCAGAAGCAACACCCTGCTATCACAGAATCTTGTTTTATAAACTGAGAAACACTGACATGTAATGAAACCTTATTCCTTTTTTTCTCCTCCTCTTTGTAAATGATTTGCTTCCCCCTCCTTCTTCATGTATAAATAAACAGAAAAGTGTCTGTATATTTGGTGTTTTTTCTCCTTTGGTCTTCATAATCAAGGGCTATTACAGCAATAGATCTTATCTGTGGAATGGCAGTCCCTCTGCACCTCGGTTCAGGTTTGTGTTTATGCTTGGCTGCCATTGTGGCTGTTCCTGATAGTTTTAGGTCAGCCATGACAGACTATGGGTGACACTAAATAAACAAGCTGGGAGTCTGGGACCAGCCAGGAAGGAGTGGTACTAGGGCTCAGAGTTTGATTTTCCTTGATTAATCACCCCTTTTATTTAGAAGAACTTATTGTGTACAGTACCTGCTTGTCTGCCTAAGCAAATTACACCATCAACCAGCAAGGACTTAGAAATCCTCATAAACAAAGAGAAACAAGGAAGACAGGTACAGCTTACTCAACTGCAAAGTGAAACTGCCGGCTTTAGCGGCATGATCAGGGCTGTTTATTTATTTTCAAATAGTGTATAGCTCTTTCTTCTGCTGCTTGTTATCCTGCTCTGACCTAAGTAACCTTGTCAAGCCACCTCCCAGGTTGCCCAGATCGCCACAACCAGCAGACTAATCATTCTGAATGATAAGAAGGAGCATGATTTTTTTTAGTGATCAGTATGTCAGTATCCATCTTGGCTCCCCAGAAGCACTCGTGTGTGTGTGTGTGTGCGCGCGCGTGTTACAGCTACTAGGTTTAGAGAAGAGGCTGCCAAATGGCGCTATACTTTATTGTATTTTCTGCTCTGCAACTCAGTTCAGAATCATCCCCTGTGTTTCTACTGTAGAGAGCCACTACAGCACTCACTGTAAAATCATTATCCATTAATTTCCTCAAATTGGGCTCATGAATTAAGCAAAGATTTGTGACTTGTATAGCTGGCTATAACCATCTGGGAAGAAAACAATTTACTCCTCAAACTGTACATAGTGTAAAGACATGACTGTCAGGAATATTGAGAATTTTCGGTTCACATACAGCAAGTTAACGAACACAACTTCCTGAGAGTTGTCCACATTGCAATAACAAAGGTAAGTATAATAATAAAATTCAGAAAAGTACCAAATAATTCTATTAGGAAAACAACTACTACCAAAATCTATGAACAGAGAGTTCATGGACAAATGTTAATATAGACCTTCACCAGTCATTAAAGAGGAATAAATACCTACATTATTAAAATACAATTTTTCACCTATCAAAAATGCAGCATTTAAAAATCACAGGTGATACTCTGTAGTGGTCAAAGTATGGTGATTTGGGTTTTCTTATACTCTCCTGCTGCTAATGAGAAAATACATTGACTTGATCTTTCCGGAAAGTTAAAAGAATTCCTGTGACCACCACCATATTCTAAGGCAGTTCTGAAACTTTAATTTGTATTAGAATCACCTGGGGATCTTTTTAAAAACTCATGTTCTGATTGAATAAGTAAGTCCAGGTGGGGACTGAGTCTTTATTTCCAACAAGCTAGGAAGTGGGACTGCTGCAGGTTTAGAAACCACATTTAAATTGAAAGTACTAGGAGGCTCCCCAGCAGTTTCCCCAAAAGGGCTTGTACTATGGAAGTGGATGTGGAAGGCAGGCAACAGCACACAAGTGGTAACCAAGGTATAAGTTAGTGAGAGAAAAGGTTGACCCAAAGTACAACCAATGCTTTAAGCCTAGAGCTTTCTTAAGAAGTTGGTGAGTTCTATTTTGGATATGATATTTGGAAGAAACCAATGATTTAATCTTAAGAATATTTGTAAAAGGCAGGGGGACATGCACATACAGAGTATCAAAGAATGTTTGGAGTAGAGGCATATTAGGTTGAACCATATGAAACTGCCTAGAGTCAACCACTTTTAACCTACAAAAATGGCCATTTCATATGGTTCAACCTGTTAAATTTGAAGATTGGTTTAATGGGAATGATAATTGGACATATGAAGGTACATGAAACTAGCAAAGCTAAGTATGAAGACTGAGGTTGGGAAATGTCCACATTTAGGGAACAAGCAGAGAAGGTGAAATAAAGGAGCCTGTGTTGGTTTGTTAGGATTGTCATAATGAAGTACCGCAGACTGGGTAGATTATAATAAAACTCCATTTCTCACAGTTCTGGAGGCTGCAAGTCTGAGATCAAGGTGTCAGCAGAGACGGTTTCTTCTGAGGCCTCTCTCCTTGGCATGCAGATGGCTGTCTTCTACCTGAGTCTTCACATGGTCTTCCTTCTCTACATGTCTATGCCCTAATTTCCCCTTCTTATAATGACACCAGCAATATTGCCTTAGGGCCCACTCTGATAACCTCATTTTAATTGAATTCCTCTTTAAAGACCTGATCTCCAAATGTAGTCACATTCTAAAGTCCTGGGGGTTAGGACTTCAACATATGATTTTGGGGGTCAACACATTTCAGCCCATAACAGAGACCAATAGGGAATTTTTAAAAAGGTACAAAGAGCCAGCACTGCATTCTCCGTGTCTGGAAGAAACAGAGTCTCAGCAGTGAGTCCCAGAAACAAGAATGCAATATGAAGATGATAGATGAGTTGTTGGAAGGGGCCAATGGACTCGAGATTTGAAGGTCTTTGCTGACATTTGGAAAAGCAGTTTGAGCGATAAAATTGGCTGTGGACTCATTCAGAATAGCAAGGGAAAGAGGTGAAGACATCATAAGAATATTAAAGAGCCCAGTTGAACCAAATAAAACAAACATAAATTTATGGCAGTTCTTGGTCTAGCCCCGCTATGAACTGAGAAACTTCATTTTTCTTCCACTGAGTGACTTCTTCACTTCCCTAGAAAGATGCCCAACTTTCATTACCTTAAACAATGTGTAGTCCTATTTCCTGTCACCACGTCTATACTACCATTCCTGGTGCCTTTAGGATAGCATATACATTGTGAGTATACACAGTGAATCATTGACAATTCACCCCTCTCTGGTAGATGGAGTTTACTAAGGACCAACTTCAGAGAGAGGAAGGAAAATGGCTCTCTTTTATCTCAAAACATATCTGGGAATGAAAGTTAGTAGTGAGTCGTTCAAATACCTTATGATTATATGACTGTCTTAATCTATTTAGGTGGCCATAACAAAATACCATAGACTGGTTGAATTAACAGATATTTATTTCTCACAGTTCTGGAAGCTGGAAGTCTGTGATCAGGATGCTGGCATAGCTAAGTTCTTGTTAAAGATACTCTTTCTGATTTGCAGATGGACTTTTTCTCCTTGTGGCCTCACATGGCAGAGAGCAGAAAAGGAGACAAGTTCTCTAGTGTCTCTTCTTATAAGGTAACTAATCCCATTCATGAGGGTTCCATCCTCATGACCTAATAACCTCCCAAAGGCCTCAACTCCTAATGCCACCACACTGGGGGTTAGGTCTTAACATATGAATTTTAGGGAGACACATTCATTCCATAGCAGTGACATCACTTACGTAACAGCACATGCCACACCCCACTCTGGCAGAGAAGATGCAGTTTTTATTTTCTATAGAAGTCTTATCTGTCCTCACTACCTTCATACCAATAGATATCATGGAAAAGGAAGTAAACTTAATCCAAATAAAAATATTTTAGTTTAAACATTCAGCTCACTGATAATTCACTCTCCATCAGGATTGTCTTAAGTATTCTCTTTTAGAAATTTAGCCACTTGTAGATTTTGATACCTTCTCCCTTCTCTTATCAAAATGGTGTATGTTGGAGGCAGGGGCTTACCAGGTCTTTGTGGCAGGGGTTGGAAGGAACCCTCAGACCTGACAGTGACTCTAGCCTCTCTGGTCTCTGCTATCATGTCTCTTTCTCACCTGGTTGCTACTTTCTCTGAAGGCATTCAGTTCTGAAGTCAGTAGCTGGTGTATGGCTCATTGAAGAGTTAATGTATGGCTCATTCCCACTTGACTGTGGCCTGGAGGTGACCCTTGATTCACCTTGACCCTTAATGGTGACTGGACACAGGTGTCCCGCACTTAACCTCTGCTTTGGTTTACTTCCCCAGAGCAGACAACACGGTAGGCCACTGGATCTCAACCTTCTCAACTAGAATATGAATTCAGCAAAAGCAGAATTTCCCCAGTAGATTTTACTCACTGCTATATTCCCAGTGCCTACAACAGTCTCTAATGCATAGCTGGCGTGCAGTAAATATTTGTGGGTAGATGAATGTGCTAGGATTGGCTCTTGCCATGCTATTTCTTTCTCTCGCTCTCTTTCTCTCTTCTTCTTCTCACCTAGTTCAAGTTTGTCAAGACTGCAAAAATTTTTATTTGAATATGAGAACCTGGATGTTAATTCTTTTTTTCACTGTGTATCACTTCTCTAATGAGTCTTAATGCTTCCTCTTTCCACCCTTACCCAGAGCCAGAGAGTTTCCTCAGCCTATAGAGCCTTTCATTTCACCAGCAGGGGCGAAGGCATAAAGAGCAAATGAAGTTACTTTTCACATCAGAAAATTTGCTGAGACTCTGCCTCTCCTCTTACTTCTAGGGAGCAGGCCGGCCTGCCACAGGCCCATTCACCGTAAGTCACAGTTGCTTGTAACTAGTGACTAAGCCCACTGGGTCCTGGGAGTCAGCTCAGCCAGCCCATTCAAATAAAGTACTCTGGAATATGTTGTTTGGATTTTATCAGTAATAAAGATGATCTTTCAGGACTCCATTAGCTCACTGCTGATTTATTTCTTGATTAGTTCGGAATCTAGGCACGAAAGAGATGAGTTATTTATTGTTGTGCCTCAGAAACCCACAAAACTTGAATTTCCTCCTCAACCTCGAAATACAAATGCATGCTTCATCGTTAGATAATGAAAAATCCAAAGTGTGCATAGTACAGATGAAATAAATGCCTAGGTTGAACCATTCAGCATGTCGCAAAGTATAGGCAATAACAGGGCTCCAGCATCCCACTGCTGTCCAGCCTCATCCATTTGTGTCCTTCTTGGCCAGGGCCACTTAACAGCTTGCCCAGATTTTGTAAAGAAACAAATTTCAAGAACATTTTTGTTAAATAGTTGTATTTTTTTTTTTTAAAGATCAGCATTATAAAGTTCTTCATTGGCCAGTAGTAATGCAATGAAAGTTGGGAAACAGAGAAGCTTATTTAGTTCACATCCTAGGCGTTTCTCTGTGCTCCATTGCCGTGGCTGCAAATGGAAAAAGTGGACTAGATGAGCTCTAACATTCTGTTCTACAATTTTTCTAGACAGTTGGTCCTTTTTATCTCTGAAAATAAGAAAATAGTCTCAGCTAGAGGGCAAAAACTTTCATAAAGTCACCTCTAAATTAAAGGCACTTCTAAACACTATTTTTCTAACCTAAGTAAAATTACCATCGCATTCCTTCAGAGATATTATTTGCAAACCAGTTCTGAGTGGTAACTTTTTGCTTCCAGAATGCATTTTAAACAGTGATGCTTTTTAAAAAGGGGGTTTTGGCCAGAGTAGTTGATGCCAGGATAGTTTAATTAGTTACGCATTTGCCTCCTATCCAGGTCCAATAAATATGCCTTCATCAGCACAGCTGCATCACAGCATGCACATTTAAATTAAAGAGGCTTCCTCAGAGGCTGGGGCAATCCTGGCACCTCTTCCCTTTGCCAGAACCCACATCAAATCCTGAATCAGTTGTCTCCTTAGAATAATTTCATAGGTGTCTTCTTGTGACAGTCACAAACATGTTGCCCGTTTTGATTTTCATATTGTTGCCTAATAACCTAGGGATTGTTTTATAACTATAATAACAGCACCTAGTTTTTTAAACAATTTTGCTTTTTTTTCTCTCCATCTTAAATGATATACCTCAACGGAATTTGGTAGAAGAGATTCAAGAACAATTGCCCCATGCTTTTATGTTCACTACTGCTTTTCTAGAAGAAAACATCATTAATTGAAAGTGAAATTAAGCCCCAAAGATACATTTTTGTACATGAAGATTCAAATGTAAGTTATCTCAGCTAATAGACATCAGAATGAACAGATATTTAAAATAAGATGCTATTTCTGCAGTGTTAACATTTTTAATGATGTAGATATTATTTTGTTCCCAATCAGAAATTCCTAGCTAACAGGGAAAAGGAGTATTGTTATGTCAGTTCTGACTGAGGCTGTGTCAGTCTCTGAACATTCATCCACAACTTGGACCTGACATAAGCAATGACGGATGAGCCAACTTGCTGTGTGCTCTCCCCTGCAGAGAGGGCGGGCTTCCTTCTTTTCCAGAGAGCCAGGGAGACAAGGATGGCAAGGAGATGGATGGGCACTCACGAGGCACCTGCAGGGGCACTGTATGTGTAACAAGCATCAGTAGCACCTGCCACCACATGGAACCAAGCCAGGAGGCGTTAGGACCAGCACCAACTCCTCCTAGACTGGACTCCTCAGGGTGGAGCCAGAGCAGAAAAGACCTCACTTAACCACCTGCCAGTCCCCTCCCATGGCATTAAGGTGGCAGCAAGTTGCAATTGCCTCCATCCCCCAACAGTGTTTGCAGTGTGAGTAGGGCAGTCTCCACATCTCAAAGACAGCCATAGGATGAATGAAACAGAAAGGAATGGCACAGGGGAGGGATGAAGAAGTGAAGAGAGAGATAGAGAAGAAGATCTTAGTTTTTCCTCCTACTGTTCACTCCTTTAAATAATGAGAAGGTTAATGGTTTCTGCAGTCCTAAATATACCTATGCCTGCCAGGTTCCTGAAGGTTAATTGCTGCTGCTGAGGGAACTGCCCTAATTTGCACTGCCTTTTAATGACCTTCCTGTAGGCAAACACCAGAAGAGGCCTGCCTGCAGGTGTGCTGCATGCCTGAGAGACCCAAACCCCCCTAGGAAAATAATCAAAACGAGCCTGAGTTATTGGAAAAGTTTATTAGTGATTGACAGTGATTGATATTCAGGGGCAAATGTTGCTAGACAATTTCACATTTTTATCTGTCTTATAGGCTTTTTTAGTGAAATTTTCAGTTATACAGCAAGTGTTCTCTCCCTGTCACCTTGAAGTTTCTGTACTATCCACAATGTGTTCCTGTAATACAATTCATGCCTTTGAGAGGTTGACAAGGAAAGTGAATGGCGTAAAGCAGCCAAGTCCTGGGCCACAGTCACACTGTTTCCCTTTCCCCTGGTGACAGAGACTCCACGTTCAAATCCAGAAATTGAGATACACTGACACCTGTCTGAAACAGGAAATTCCAGGACAGGGAATTACCATAATTTTTTACAACACACTACCTCCTAGTGACTCCAGAATTAAACTGACCTACATTCAGTCAGTTTTCTAACCTGAAAAGTGGATATTAAAAATGTATGCCTTGCCATTCTTTGAATATAAAAGGTAGAAACTGTTACCAAGCATAGGAGTTAGTTTAGCCACTCATTTTTCTAGTAACATCAGAGTAATTACTTGCTTTCCTTTAAAACAGTTCTCACCTACATGGCCCTCTCTCCTATCTTGAGTCAGTTAACAATGAGACTCACACTCATACACTCATGTTCACCTACTCAAACTACTCATGGAAGGAGGTAGAAAAGCAGGCAGCCACCCCTGTGGTATGTACAAGGACAGGGGACAAGACCTCCCTCCACTAGTCATAATATGCTAGAGGGGCTGTCCTGGTTATCATTACAGCTTCATTTCTTTAGTTCTGGAGGGAATTTCTATCTTCTTTGCTTCCACTTTTATAAGACAATAAAATTAATAGCGGCCACATGTCTTATTTGTTAACTGTGTAAGTGCAGCGTGGCAAAATACACACAGAAACACAGCAACAGGTTTACTGTGGAAAGATATGTTGTTTTAGTCCCAGTTCTATCAGTGTGAATTTGGGTCAGGCACATTGTTTCCTTCTGCTCCATAAAACGGAATTAATACACTCTGCCCCACCCATGTTCCTGGGTGATTGTGAAGGTCAAAGGAGATCATTTATAGAGGAATGCTGTGTAAACTATAGACTCTCTGTCCATTCAATGTGTTATCATTATCAATTAATATCTTGGTGAAGATTAAGTAATAGCTTAGTTATATCAACTCTGAGACCTAGAAAAAAATGCCTAGAATGAAGTGGGCAGTTCTAAGCTGAAGAATGCTGAGCATGATGAGGAGAAAAGACTATGAATAAGGAGTAAGGCATCTACAGTAGTCCCTCATTAGTAGTATTCATCAAATACGTATAATATGCCTTTTCCAGGCACATGGAGGGATTTCATTTCCCTGCCCAATTTAATGATAGTGTGGCCACATTATTTACTTTGCAATAAAATGTAAGCTGAAGTACTGTTAATCAACAGGACACCTCCACCAACTTGGGTCTTGGACAGGTTATGATGTACAAAAAATCTTTGCTAACTCACATTAGACACAGAACATCAGTAAGAAATAACCTTAGTTGTGTTAAGTCACTGAGATACTAAGATCATTTGCTAGCTTTATTCTGCTGGAATAGATCAAAAAATAAACTCTGTGCACTAAACATCTGCTTAGATTCACCCCTGTCTCTGCTACATTTTATTTCCTGCTTTTTGATGGGAGAAATGTTGCTAATGGTTTTCCTGTGAATAATTTACATTTGATAGCTGTGATTCACAACTGGTCTAATCAGCAAGTTTTCTTTGGTTTATTTTACCAAAAAGTCAAAAGTAGATCCACTGTGGCTCAATTTTTAATTGGCTGAACATTTGGCAGCTTACCCTGATGCAAAACTGAGCGAACTTCTCTGTGCAGGAAAAGGCAATGTTGGGGTCTAGCAAATAACAAATAAATGCTAAACAAATTCTGGAGGGATGTTAATGGAGAAAGTCAAATCATGTTAGTTTTCATGAAAAAGTTTGAAACTTAAAGAAATGTCATAAAGGATGAAAAGGGTAGATTCAGTAGCCAGAAGAAGGAAGAAATTTTAGGAAGACTAAAGAGTAAATTTATAGCCACAAAAGGGCCCACCCTGGTCTTGACCATAGGTGGGAAAACTAACTGGAAGATATTTGAGGCCAGTGCCGTCAGACACCTTTGACTGTAATCAATAAAAGCCAACTCTAATTTAAACAGAAAACAAAGTTTACTTGAAGGATAGTGAATAGCTGACAACATTGTAAAGAAATCTAAAAGAACAGTCTCAACAAGGATGAATCAAAGCAAAATTGGAAGTCCAGAGTGCAGGGAAAGATGGACAACCTCCTCAGGGATAATTGAGCTTCTGCCACTTTCTGGTTGCCACTTTCAGGCTTTCTGTCACTCTGCACTTGTCAAATTCCAGGGAAAAGGACTGAATCATAGACTTTAGCACAGGCTATATAGCATAGGCTATAGCAGGGGCAAGAACCTTGATAGACAGTCCCAGTAGATCATGCAATAGAACAAGCAGATTCCCCTGTACCCAAATTGAGATGATGTCACCCAGAGAAACAAATGTTGAGTAGTAAAAAAAAAAAAGAAAAGAAAAAAGAAAGAAAGAAAAGGTACACCAAAACCAAGCAACTGAAATGTAGTCCTGCAGGGCATTTACATTTGGCTTACAAAATAGCTAGAAGATGTAGTAGGTAGAATGCACATAGAATTGGCATTCCCTAAATAATGTTTATAGAAGATTAACCTTACTTTTACATATAGGTTATAAAATGTTTTAAAAAGATAAAAGCAGTAGATAAGTACACTACTAGGCACCCATGTGACATAGTTATGGCCTATAAAGTGCTGGCTTTTCAAGAGAAGAAGAGATTAACTTGAACCCTCTGAAAAATTGTTGTAGGTGTCTTTGGACTTGGATTTGGGGGATTGAGAGAAAATGGAACTTAAGATGACTCTTGCTGCAGCAAGACAATCAAATTATGTAGAAAAGTTTAATACTGAGCAGATAGTGGTAATTAGAAATGATTCTCATTTGATGACTTTGAAGGCAACATACGAATTTCAAGATTCCTGCAAGTGATTAATCTTTTCTCTACATGATAAATTGAATTGAATTTCTATGTTTGGACTCAGTGAATGCTGATGGGCTCAAAAGTCTCCTTTTAAATCCATTTTTTAAAAATTCGTTGCCTCTCTTCCTTCTATTCATAACTGTAAGAAATGTTCTTCAGATTGTGGAGAGTTCTAAATGGATTGATTGCTTGTTTTAAATAGCTCTCTCATTTCCTTTGGGGAAGGAATTGTACTTTTAAGAAGGCCTGCTCTAAGGCATAATGCAAGATCATGATTCAGGGCTCCTCTTATATTTTCAAGCAGGAATATGAAATGAGACACCTACAGTACCTGAGGAGAGTTAGAATTTTTCTCAGAAGACAATAGACTTTGTTGTTTTATCTGAATTGGGCGTGTGAATGTGGGGTATGCGAATTCACATCCGGGAGCCTTCAAAGAAAGGGCAATGTAGGGAATGCTGAGAAGCATGAGAAATGAAACACTAAAGGAGCAGAATATATCCTTCTAAGGAAAGAGGCTGTGACAGAGAGGAGGGAAGATTTAGGCTGACAGACAAGGAAGTAAGAGGATAGAAGTTTTCAAAGGTTAACAACTTAATGAATGCTAAATTTCCAAAAATAGAAAAAATAAGATGTATGTTCTCATTTAAGAACTCGACATTCAGAGTTAAGAATGTTATTTTACTTCAATAATACAACTCCTAACAGAGAAAAGAGCCTGCAATCTAAGTATCAGGGTTGAAATATACCTTCCCTTAGGAATCACAAGTTCAATGTCCAGCTGGCTCTGTGGATCTCCCTCCAGTCCCACTGAGGGACTAATTGAAGAATGGGCTGTGAGGAGAGATCTTTATTGGGGTCTTTCAGAAGAAGATCTTCAGAACCAAAGTATTTTGTAGTTTGAATGGACTTAAAATGAGTCTCTGAGGTTCCAGACTCTAAAGAAATTCTAACTCTTGGGGAAGGTTTGGAAGGCTTATTATTTATAACGATCACAAATAAAAAATGGTATCCAGCTGTTCTCCTGATTTGGTCTTTTCCAAAACCAGAAGAAGAAGAAAGGATCTTAAATCACAAAGACAGGATTGTTTAAACATAAGGAGATACTTGCTCCTTTGGTTCAGTAGAAACACAAATTCTAAGGCAGAGCTTTGCCACTATCAGATGAAAGAGGACAAATTATGAAAAGTGTATGAGCCTCAATTTCCTCTTCTTTAGCAAAATGGTATTGTACTAGATACTCATTCATGTCACTTATATAGTTAGTGGTAGAGCTGTGTCTGGAATCCAAGCTTCTGGATACCATCCATTCCCTTAACCCATTATCCATCTCCAACCTGTGCAATAAAAGGCTTGATACAAACTGAGGAAAGAGAGATGATAATTTGTTTGGAAAAAGCTGGTTAGAGCTGAGCATTTGAAGGGATGGGGTGCTTCCATACTATCATGCCACATTGGAGAAATGTTTCAAGAAAACCTTAGGAATGCTATAACTGATACCTGACTTTCACCTAGAAAAGTTTAATGATGAATGAGTGCCTTGAGCTGCCTCTCTGAACACAGTGAAAATAAGCACACTGGATACAAGCTACCCTTTGATCAACAACAGGTAAGGGCACTTATTTCCTATAGTTTGCATACAGCCACAGGTCTTCAGTATTTGAAAACTTCCCACCCAATAGATGGAATAGACTAAAAGTCTCTGTAGAGGCAGGAGAAGCAGACCAGAAACAGGAGCCAGGTGTAGTTATTCAGAGGTGCATCACCTATAACAAGGCATGATACAGCATGAGGTCTCTGCCATAAATCTGAAAAGAACCCACAAAGTCTTTCATGAAACATAGAACCAGTACATTTCCCTGGGCCACACATAAGACCCCAACGACATTAGAACTTGCTCTTCCCAACCTCTTCAAGGAGACCTGCAAACCACTGCTCAAGGAAATAAGAGAGAACACAAACAAATAGAAAAACATTCTGTCCTCATGGATAGGAAGAATCAATATCATGAAAATGGCCATACTGCCCAAAGTAATTTATAGATTCAATGCTATTCTCATCAAACTACCATTGACATTCTTCACAGAATTAGAAAAAACTACTTTAAATTTCAAATGTAATCAAAAAGAGCACTTATAGACAAGACTATCCTAAGCCAAAAGAACAAGGCTGGAGGCATCACACTATATAACTTCAAACTATACTATGAGGCTACAGTAACCAAAACAGCATGGTACTGGTACTAAAACAGACAAATAGATCAATAGAACAGAACAGAGACCTCAGAAATAATACCACACATCTACAACCGTCTGATCTTTGACAAACCTGACAGAAACAAGCAATGGGGAAAAGATTCCCTATTTAATAAATGGTGTTGGGAAAACTGGCAAGCCATATGCAGAAAACTGAAACTGGACTCCTTCCTTATACCTTATACAAAAATTAACTCAAGATGGATTAAAGACTTAAATGTAAAACCCAAAACCATAAAAATCCTAGAAGACAACCTAGGCAATACCATTCAGGACATAGGCATGGGCAAAGACTTCATGACGAAAGCACCAAAAGCAATTAAAAGCCAAAAATGACAAATGGGATCTAATTAAACTAAAAAGTTTCTGCACAGCAGAAGAAACTAGCATCAGAGTGAACAGACAACCCACTGAATGGGAGGAAATTTTTACAATCTACCCATCTGACAAAGGTCTAATATCCAGAACCTACAAGGAACTTAAACAAATTTACAAGAAAAAAACAACCCCATCAAAAAGCGGGCAAAGGATATGGACAGACACTTCTCAAAATAAGACATTTCTGCGGCCAACAAACATATGGAAAAAAAGGTCATCATCAGTGATCTCTAACGAAATGCAAATCAAAACCACAATGAGATACCATGTGACACCAGTCAGAATGGTGATTATTAAAAAGTCAAGAACAATAGATGCTGCTGAGGCTGTGAAGAATTAGAAACACTTTGGCACTGTTGATGGGAATATAGATTGGTTCAACCATTGTGGAGGACAGTGTGGTGATTCCTCAGGGATCTAGAATCAGAAATACCATTTGACCCAGAAATCCCATTACTGGGTATATGCCCAAAGGAATATAAATCATTCTACTATAAAGACACATGCACATGTATGTTTATTGCAGCAGTATTTACAATAGCAAAGACATGGAAACAACCCAGACCATCAATGATAGACTGAAAAAAGAAAATGTGGTACACATACGCCATGGAATACTACGCAGCCATAAAAAGAATGAGATCTTGTCCTTTGCAGGGACATGGATGAAGCTAGATGCCATCATCCTCAGCAAACTAACACAGAAACAGAAAACCAAACACCACATGTTGTCACTCTTAAGTTTGAGTTGAACAATGAGAACACATGGACACAGGGAGGGGAACAACACACACTGAGGCCTGTCATGGAGTGGGGAGCAAGGGGAGGGAGAACATTAGGACAAACACCTAATGCATGCAGGACTTGAAACCTAGATGACGAGTTGATAGGTAAAGCAAACCACCATGGCAAATGTATACCTATGTAACAATCCTGCATGTTCTGTACATGTACCCCAGAACTTAAAGTAAAAATTTTTTTAAAGTAATATTTAAAAAAAAAAGAAATAGCTCTTCCCTTCTTATTATACCTCTTTCTTATACCCAACTTTTAAGAAGCCAGAAATTTTAGTAGTATCTGAAAGTTGGAAAGTAGGAAAAGTGAAGGAAGAAAAATAAGGGGGGAAGGAAAGGAGGGAAGGAGGGAGAGAAGAAAAGAAACTTAGCATAGTCCCTTTCCCTACCATAAACTTCTTTTTTTTTCCTTTCCTCTTTTTTTTTTTTTTGTTTTTGTTTTTTAGACAGAGTCTTGCTCTGTTGCCCAGGCTGGAGTGCAGTGGCTGTAATCTCTGCCCACTGCAACCTCTGCCTCCCTGGTTCAAGTGATTCTCCTGCTCAGCCTCCTGAGTAACTGGGACTATAGGCGTGCACCACCACACTCGGTTAATTTTTGTATTTTTAGTAGAGACAGGGTTTTGCCATGTTAGCCAGGCTGGTCTTGAACTCCTGACCTCAGATGAGCCACCCACTTCAGCTTCCCAAAGTGCTGGGATTACAGGCATGAACCACCACCCCCGACACCTACCATAAGTTTCTAAATATGGGTCAAGCCTGAGCTACTGAGCCACAGTGGGGAAGGGAGAAGTCTGAGATTGGATGAGAGATGACAGTTTTGATCTTAGGCTCAAGTGGGCTTAAAAGATTTTTTAAAGAGGTGGGTAGACTATTGTTCAGCAATGACTCACGCCCCTTTAACTCTGGAGGAGTATGCTGCCTTGCTTATTTAAGCATTGGGTTGGAAGTGAGTACATGAACATTCCAAGCCCAGGCCTGCAGTTGAAAGCATGAGTGTTTTCTGTCACCCTCTGGAAATTCCTGACTTCACTAAGAGAAGAACATGCCCCGGAAAGACTGCCCCTCCAGCTGGGACCTCATAATGAGACAAATGCAGTAGAGCTATATCTTAGTCAGTTTGGCCTGCAATAACAAAAGAGCTTAGACTGGGTGGTTTATAAACAATGGAAATTTAGTTCTCGCTTTTCTATTGGCTTGAAATCTGTGATCAGGGTGCCCTTATAATCAGGGTCCTCTTCCAGGTGGCAAACTGTCATCTTCTCATTGTATCCTCACATGGGCAAAAGAGGGTGAGCTCTTTAGTAAGGGTCCCCTTTACTCATTCATGAAGGCGCCACCTTCATGACCTAATTGTCTCCCAAAGGCCTCACCTCTTAATAGCACCACATTGAAGGTTAGGCTTTCAACATCTGAGTACGGGAGGGGGTGACACATTCAGTCCCTTGCAAACCACTACAGGCAACCTGAACAACTGCAGCCTGATGCAGAGCCACTCAGCTGAACCACTTGCCCACGAGCATGAGAAGCAAAGCGTATTGCCTGAGTTTGAGGATGGTTGTTGTACATCATTATTGTAGCAATAGCTGACTGAGATCAATAGTAATACATTCACATAGATTAAAAGTCAAGGAGACTAAAAAGATATTCAGTGGAAAGTTTCCCTCCCTCTACAGTTATTCCAGCCAATAACTTCTCCCTCCCATCAGCAAATATTTGTATTTCTTCCTTGGTGATATTCCAAGTGATATTTAGTGCATACATAATTAAATATGAATATATATGCTTTCTTTTTTATTACATATAGTTTATGTATTCACTCTCCTGCTCTTTTTCCCCTTTAGTATTTTATGTCACTATATAAAGAACATCATTTTTTGCTACAACATGGCGTCCATTATATTAATGTATGGATGTTAGTTTCTAATACAGTACCTGAAAAGGATCAAAAAAATTTAGGAGATTTACCCAATATATCATCCAGAAGTAGTCATGGAGAAATGATGGGATGTGACTGAAAAGCTATATCAGGAGAGGATAAAACTGTTTCCTGCCTGGAACCCTACTGAGCCTAGACCATTCAATAAGCCAGTTGTTGTTGGGATTAAAAGTTAATACATATCAGTCACTTAGAAAAGTGTCTGGCATATATTAAGTGCTCAGTATATATTTAGTATTATAATTACCATTTTCATAATCTGCACCCTTCCTTCTCAGGTTCACCCCAATCAATATATTAGAAACCTCTGAGGTGGCATAATTAGCCTCCTTCAATCCCCCCACTGACCCAATTTTTTTATAGTTTTTATTCCCCTTGACTTCTCTGCAACTTTGAATATGATTTTCCCCTCCTTCCCCTCTGTCCAGCTTTGACTGAACTGACCTCGCACTATCAAAGTTTCAACGGTTCTTCTTCCACCCTTCTGAGAACTCCTAGGCTGTGTCCTCATCCCTTCTCATTGTCAATGTTTCACATTGGACCAGAGCCATGTAGATTTTGGAGTCAGAGAGACTGGTTCAAATCTGAGCAATACATTAATTCTTATGCAATCTGGGACCTTGCTGAGCATCATTTTTTTCTAACACATAAAATGGAGGGAATTACCCATAGTCCACAAGATTTTTGTGAGGTTTAAATGAGATAAAATAGATAATGTGCATAGCACGTAGTAGCTTCACAATAAATGTTATCTCCCTTAACTGCATTTTTTTTATCCTCCCTTTCCTTACTGAGAGTTTTTGTCATTTCCATGGTTTCACCTGCTATCTCTATGTAAGCGATCCCCACATCTCTATATATCACCTCATTCCTATTTTACAGACAAGTAAACAAAGTTTCACCTTTTTCTGTGTCCAAGGACCTGTTAGACATCACAAAGAAATGTCATTGGCCTCTCCATTGCAACAGATCCAAACCAGTCTTTCTTCGCC
This sequence comes from Colobus angolensis palliatus, assembly GCF_000951035.1. NCBI lineage: Eukaryota > Metazoa > Chordata > Mammalia > Primates > Cercopithecidae > Colobus > Colobus angolensis. The sequence continues at coordinate 5,340,310 of NW_012123709.1, forward strand.
CACTGATTCCCGATTATTCTCACCCCTTGTCCCTCTCATTTCTGTGAATGACGCTAGTTACCCATTCTTCAAACCTCACAGTCCTCTTCAATTCTTTCCTCTCCCATTGCTCATCTTTCCATTCATTTGCCAAGCCCACACCTTCACAATGATTCTTACAAAATCAAAGGTCTTCAGAGCTGGGGGAAATTTTCATGCTCACACAGGAAATCACCTCCATTCCACAGATGAAGCAAACTGAGACCTGTAGGAATAAGCGGAGGTTTAATGGGAAGAGAGGTTGGACCAACATCTAAGTCCTCTGACATGCAGGACAGTGTTCTTTCCATGACACCTCACTGATAGACTTCTTTCTCAACATTTCTGCTGCCTTCACTGTGGTGCAAGCCATCACTATGCCTGTTCCTTTATGACAGCAGCCTTCTACCTCTCCTCCTGGTCTCAGTTTATTTACTCTTTCTGACTAATCTCATGACAGCACAGCTCTTCCACCATTAGGCAGGAGTATGGTGTCTGCTCTGGTGTCCACAGTGTAGACCCACAGGACTGTTTTTCATGCTTGGCCTTTTATGTAATCACCTTCACGGCTTCAGTCATATTCATATTCACATACATTTTAACATTTATGTAATGGTTTTCTCAACTGAGCTTTACATGGACTCACTTTTTTCTACTTAACTTCATTCTTAGCAATCATCATCTGTGAAATCATGAGTTGGGATCACTAGTATATTTGTGAATGTATGTTGAAATATATACCACCATTAAAATTAAAAGATGCTTTCCTGTTTGGCACCTAAAAGCATGTCAAGGACTACATTACAGAGACACTAAACCAGCAAATGAGTGAATATTCAAGGATGACAGTATTTGGTGTGAAGAAAATTTTCAAACAGAATATTCTGAAAATGAGGTACTAAGTTTCACTAGAGATAAGCAAACCAAGATTGGTCAATAAGGGATGTTGTAGAGGAAATATATCCATTAGAAACTTAGATGATCTTGAAGGTTTTGACTAACTCTCAGAGTCCATTATTTTAGAGTCTAACCCAGTAGTTTTTAGTTTGCTACCATCAAATTAATGTTTTGTAGAATCCATTTTAACTCACCTTTCTTCCATGAAAAAACCTGTAGTTGCTTCCTATTGTCTTCTAAATAAAGTACGTTATGAAATGAGCGACTCACTTCTTCCTTTTAACTTACTGAAGTTTCTAATAAATAAAACCCCCTTGTTTATTTAATCAACTTCTTATAACTTTCACTCCTCCAGGCTTTAATTTTAGTTTCCCTCCAGAAAAAAGACACTTTCAACCCCAAGTCTAAGGTTATTCCCTGAGTGGGAACTCCATTGGAACTAATGGAAGGCATGAGTGTTTTAATTCTTTTGGAGTTATTAACATTTACCTCGTACTAGATCACAGAATAAAGCCTGGGGTACTCTCATTCTTTAACTTCTATTCCGTTTTTACTTCCCATTTATTTTAAAAATAACAACTTCAACATTCTCAAAAAAGTGAGAAGACTCTAGACTACCAATCTCTCTCTCTTTCTGAAGAAAAGAAAGAGAACTTACAGCTTTTAATGGTTGTGAAAACCAGGAAATAATAGAGAAATCATGCATTCTGCAGGAATTCTCCTGAGTGTATTAAATTAAGCTGACAGCGTTGATATCGCTATTCATGTTGAAATAATTAGCAATTCTAAGGCTATTAATGGTGTATTGTATCACTGTTTTAGAATTGGTAGGATGAATGCAAAAACCTTTTGGTGACTTTTGCTCCTACTAAAATTTAATTAGCCTTAGTTACTGACCTCATGTTTTATGTAACAGTACACTCCAAAATGATCTCATAAAGAATTGAAGTTTTGGAAGAAAGTCATTCTTGCTTTAAAAACTAGCATCACATAAAAGTTCTCTGAGTGTTTTTTAACTACTTTTGCAAAGTATTCTTGTAATTGCTAACATTACCTATGGGACTGACTGACTTTGAATTTAATTGAAGTAAAAATGCATCTCTTTGACAAGGTCACTTTTTAAAGTGGAGCTGCACTACTTTGCATTACAGTTCTGATTTTTTTCATTCTAAATTAACTATGATCTATAAAATTATCGATAAAGAATAATACCTTGGCCATCAAATATTAATAATGATTACAAGAGAGGAAAACTACCTTTAATGCTCATAAAATTTATGGTTGGTAATGATCTCTACTAAATCTGCAAGACTGGGTCTGTACAGCGAAGAGTAGGCATGTAACAGGGCTCAATGGAAGGATCTAAGTCAGATCTTGCTCCCTAAGAGATTTGAGACTATGAAGTCTACCCTAGCTGAAATTAAACCAACCCTTAAAAACAAAACAAAACAGAAAGTACCACAGATGGTATGGCGGAGGTGGTGCCATTGAGGGTAGATGAGAAGTGAGCCCACCAAGAATTCCATGTGGCTTAAAGAGTTTTTTAAAAATACCTTATTATTGCATGTTGCTCTGAAAGCACATTATGGTAATGACTATTTTGTATTACTAGCTAATCATTTTGACAATTTCATAGATATTGGACTTTCTGCTCCTTCAGAAAGTTGCTACTAAATGTACCCTCCCAATTCCCAGAAAAAGGAAAAGTATGTTCTAATCTTCCTTCTGGTAGGTCAGTTGGCCCAGAAGCTTACACTAAACTTCCTTTTGGTTCATGCTGGGCAAATGATGCACAAGAGCTCAATATGTTCAGAGTACAACGTTTGAGCTACGTGTGGTTCTTTAAGACTTATTTCAGAATACAAGTTTACTATGCCAGGAGATGCAGGGCATATAGTAGTGGTGGGGCTCTCTTTGTTCAGAGTATTTGCAAAAATCAATTAAGGCAGGGATGGTATTCCAAGATGATTCACAAACTGACCATTGCAGTGTTAGCTTTAAGGAATGAAGGAAGCAGCCTGGCGGGTTAGAAAGAGCATCAGACCAAGAGGTAAAAGAAAAAGACAAGCAAAATACTGGTTTTGAGATTCAACTACATGCAAGATGCAAACAAGAACAATCACCAAATTCCTATGAGTTTCCTCAGTCATAACATGAAGTTAATATATATTGACTCCCAAATCAAGTGACTTAATAGGTATAAAATATATTTGAAATCCCAGGAGCTATACATATATAAGTTGCTGCTGTTACTAAAGGTAACTCAATTTTACCATGTAAGACCATGTTCCTCATGTGGGACTCCCTGAACCGGGACACGTGGCCTACACAGACATACCCTTCTGGTTCTATCCCATCTCCACACAGAAGAGAGAGTTGTAAGAATTCTGTATGTAGCCAAGTAATTTATTGTGCCCATGATTTACATCATATTACAATCAATCAACAAACTCATATTGACTACCTGCTCTGTGTGGAACGGTATGTTAAGCCTTGTGGAATTTCAAAAAAAATTAATGAAGAAAGATATATCATTGAATTGAAAGTACTGAGCAGACACATGAACAAGATAAAGAATGCTTAGAAAAAAATATCAAGCCAAATAAAGCTATGTAGGTGTTGGTAGATGACTAAACGGTATCAATAAAGGAGACATGGTTGAGGAAGAAACTTTTAAAAGGTCCTAGGCCTAGAATGGCAGAGTGCAAGGGGTAAAGGCATTTTCAGAGACAAATAATGGTATGGTACAGCAAGGACCTATTGCATGGCTTCCTTCAGTGGCCTGTTTAGTCTTGCAGTCATATATTCTCCCCTTGCTTCTCCTCCAGACATTTGTCTAATAAATAACTATAGCTTTAATACTGCAGAGATCAAATATATATCTGCCTTCTAGAACCATAAGTCCTAAAATAAAATTAAAGCAAAAACGGACTCTTACTAGAAAGATTTTAGAATCTCCCACATACGCACATCCAGTAAGAGAGGGCTTCCTGGAAAAGATGGATTTTTATGTAGAGAGTTTAAAAGGATGCACATGTGCATTCCTAGCTGTTCCTTTTTCTTTGCAGAAGTACAGCAAGGTTTTCCTTTTTCTTTTTATTATAGATACAACAGTACAGCACTAGAGGCTGAGAATGTGAGTGTTATATGCAGTGAGACTTGCTGAGTGACCTTAGACAAGTCACTTACCCAGCCAATTCTCAGTACTTCCACTCAAAATAAGAATTTCATATGTTCTTCACATAGCACATTGAATTCTCATGAGGGAAAAAAGATGAATTCATAAAGATGAATTATTTGCTGCTGTTAAGATTCTCTTTCAAAAAATTCAAAATATTTGTAAGAAAACTTTTCAGCCTTTGAGTACAAAATTTTCACAACACTTACTCTTTTCTATATTAACTGGAACTGAGCCATGAGAAAGTCCACTATGGATGAGAAAGGCTGAAAATGAGACTCAGCCCTTGTGAAACAAAAGACTCTCTCCCTAAGACATGCAATGCAATCCAACCAAGGAGGGGAGGATTACGCCACCTCATCATGGAGGACTGCTCTTATGCTTTTATTGAAAATTTTCTACGTCCTCTACTAATGATTCCTAAATGTACATATAAATTAGCCACACAATGAGAATATTTAAAATTGCCTTCCAGGTTGGTCATGGTGGTTCATGTCTGTAATCTGCACACTTTGGGAGGCTGAGGCGGGCGGATCACCTGAGGCCAGGAGTTTGAGACCAGCCTGGCCAACATGGCAAAATTTCGACTCTACTAAAAGTACAAACACTGGCCAGGCATGGTGGCACACACCTGTAATCCCAGCTACTCAGGAAGCTGAGGCAGGAGAATTGCTTGAACCCAGGAGGCGGAGGTTGCAGTAAGCTGAGATTGTGTCACTGCACTCCAGCCTGGGTGACAGGATGAGACAGCCTAAAAAATAAATAAATAAAATAAAATTGCCTTCCAATTATATTTCCGGACTTTAGCCTCTCAAACTGTTCAAGAAGAACAAATAGAATTCCTTCAAAGAAAAACTAACTTCTCTGAGGTCTTTCCCATAGACTGATCAGGAAAGGTGATTTCTTTAGTGAGAGGATAATGTCATACAGTGTAGCTCAAGAAAATGTGGAAGAAGTTTTCTGATCTGGAGGCCTACTTTTTTAAAAAGTAACATGCGAGTAAAAAATCATGAAGACTCAATATCCTCAACAATTCTACATGGGTTTTCAAAAATCAAAATTTACCTGTCATCAATGTCATAGAATGGAAGAAATGCTATTTTTTATTTTCTGACATGAATTTTAGATAACAACTTGAAAATAGATTCTTGAATTGACAGTGCCAGTAGTCAAATCCCATCTTCTAACCTTATCCCCAAACAAGGTCAGGGAAAGCTCTTGAAAGTGGCTTATTTTACATCATAGCCTCAGGTTAAGCCAAAATAATCCAGGAGGAGGAAAACAACAACCATAACAACAAAAAAATTCCCACAGTGAGCTACACGCCCCAGATGCCCAGACTTTCCATGGGATCTTAAATGAAGGTCAGAGGTCAGTGCTAAGGAGCCTGGTGAAACAGTGAGAACTAAGATCCTGTTTCCATTTTAATGCCCTTCTGTTTATGTTTTGCGTTCTGCAGGGGAAAGGCCCAGACATTTCCACTTCCAGGGAGGCCAGAGAAAACTGCACTCGATATAGTAGTTTGACAGAAAAACAGGGGGTTTCATGGGGCTAAGGGTAATCTCAGTTCAAAAAATACAGAACTACCAAGAAGTACAGTTAGCTGAAAGTTTACATCCAATGCTGGCCTAAAATTAAAGTACCTTATGAAAATAAAGGCCATTGTTTTCAATCTGCCCCTTCACCTCTCCACCCACACACCTCCAGAGAAGGCTGCTTGTGTTTAAATTTAGCAGCAATGTGAGTTACATAATTGTCACACGCCAGCTCAATGTCCCAGTCTCCCAATTTGTCATGCCTGACCTTCCTATCGCACTCTGATAAACTTCATGCTATTACAGCTGCTTATTTTGTTTATCTTAGAGACTGAAAGATAGTTTATCATTAATTTAACTTTACCTACTTTCTTGGCCACTTACTTCAGTAAAAACTTGTTTTTCTTTCTACAAAAATATTTTCTCCTGTGGGTAAAATGCTGGACCCTCTCGCACTAACCCTTAAACTGCCATCTCTTTCTCAGCTTCTGAACCTTTGGTGACCTTGGAAACTAGATTCAAATCAATGCTTCATGTAGTTCCTGAGCTTATCACTTTTAGATAACTTTAACTTCTGGTTTCCAGGCAAGGCCTAACTGGAAATCCTGAAACAACATAAGCATGTTCATTCTAGAGGGAAGTCCAGGGGGATCAGAAATGCCACAGTCTCTTCTATCCTGACCTTACCAAAGGTCTAGTTGGTACTGGCTGGAATTCAGGAGGAGTGAGCTTCCCTAACCATCTTGTGACTGAACAGATGAGAGAAAATGACAGGACAGCCTCTCCCAGAAGAGACAAGGAATGTGGTTGTTTGGTCTAGGTCTACCACTAAAAATGAAATAAGTCACAGGCCCTAATGGTTAGCAATTGCTAATAAAGTTTACTTTTACTGTGTGCCTATTCAGCACAAGCCCTAAGATAGGCCCTTTCTGTGGATCAGCTCCTTGAACGCCCCCCCAACAGTTCTATAAGGACTAGTTATTGCTGTTGTTAGCTATTGTTATTCTCCCCATTTTATGGATGAGAAAACCGAGGCTTAGGGTGATTAATCTTAAAGTTAAAAAACTAGAAATGGCTAGAGGCCAGTTTCAAATCCACTCTGATTTCAGAGCCAGCAGTATGTTCTCTTCACTATGACATTATCTGTCACAATATGACCAGACGCCAGAATCATTTGAGGAATGCTGCTCCCCATTTCCTTCACATTCTCTACCACTTCCCAACAAGATTCTATTTCCGAAGGCAGGTTGGGTTGCAAGCATCTATACATTAAAAAACAAGTAGCCTGCCCAGGTGGTTCCAATACAAATCAGAGTTGGAACCACTGACTACTATAGATAATAATGTAGGTCAATAGACTTTGTGAACTCTGAAGCACTCTATGAATGCTTTTACAATCAATAGGCTCCTTGTGGCAGAGACTTCATGTTACAGATCTTTGCATTATTTTTTCCACTCATTCATTGAACAAATATATTCCAGGAACAGCAAAGGCCTTTCATAAACATCAGAAAAGGTCTCTGGAGGCAACAGATCTTAAAGACAAGCTCTATGATTCCCTATGATAATGTGCACACAGTGGGCATTCAAGTAGCAACTACTGAATTGTTGAAGAATGGTAGGATAGGAGGGCAATAACAAATGAAATATTTGTATGTATTGCTTTGCTTTAACCTTTTAATTGTTCTTTGAGTCAGACATGATCTTTGAGAATCACTCTTTGGGTGACCTACTACACAAAAAGAACTTCTACTCTGCATTGACTCTGTCAGCACTACCACCCCAACCTCCTTTCTTTTCAATACTGAACATCTGTTTCTATTGGTTTGGAGCACAAACATAATGCTTCCTGCTCTTCAGTGAGGAAGATACTTTCAGTTTTCTTTTATCGTACTGGTGATGAGTTTATACTCTTCACTCATACTTTTTGTGGGCCACTAAAATTCATGAAAAGTGATATTTCAGTTGGCTGTGTCCCTAAGTTCTCAAATTCCACTTTGGTTTACCTCCAGTTTCCTGGTAGCCATACATCAAGCATTTCTGTTATAGTAGCCAAAAGAGCAAACAAAGAAACAAGATGTGTGTTTGTAATCCTAAAGGCATGGTTTGTATACTTAGAATTTTTTTATAAATTTTGTAAAATTTTTCTCTTTTTCTGTTTGGTCTTGGTTTCTATGCCTGATAAATAGGAAGTGCCTCAGCAGCAGTCATAAATTAATTCAGACTTTCAGACATGTAAACTGTTTCTACCAAAAATAAAAGTATATACTATAAACTAACATATCTCAGAGTATACAGTTGAGGTGATTCAAAATATATTCTTTCATCAGACAAAATCTCACTTTAGTGATCAGCTCAATTAACTCATTTTCATAGCATCCTAGACTCATTTTTTTCCTAAAATGATTTAAAATATACACATGTATCTTCTTAAAATGAAACAAACAAGATTCCAATCTTTCTTCCCAACCCCCCAACTCCACCCTGTAAGTTGTTTCTCTTTTAAAATATAACTGACTTCAGGAATTTTCCGTGATTTTTTACATGAGTAAGAAAAGTAAACAGGTATAATATTTGAAAGTAATCATTCAAAAGCAGCAAACATATTTAATATTAAACATTACCCCCCAAATTTAAGTCCTTCTTTGAGTGTCTAAAATAGGGGATACCCACTGGAATCCGATGTAGGATCTTTTGTTTAATTAGGATCATGGCCATGAATTTGGGAAAAGAGATCAGGCCAAGGTTTATTTATCCAGATCCTGCTCCTGTTCTAAGGGCCCTTGCAGTCCATGGATCAAGGGAAATGCATTGTTATCAAAGGAAATGGAGAGGAAAGGAGACCCAAATCATGTGGCTAGTGAGCCTCCTCTCAAGAGCCTAAACTTGCCTCTTGAAGGGCACACTGGAAACCAAGTGAGGCTCGGCACTGCCCCTGGACCAGAGAACCAGAAATTGGGCCTAGAGTTTTCTCACTTTGTTTTGCGGTCAGACTATAAACAAAGATATTTTTATTACCTTCTGAACAATTTCCCTTTCTAAACACCATTTGTCAATCAAGTGTGGGTACGCAGAGGATGCTTGCTGGGCTGGGAAAGAAAACTTCCCAATAGATAATTGTGTAGCATCCAACCCCAAATCCATGGCCTATTTTTTAGTATCCTCTGCATACCAAACACTGGAAATTTAATGGAAAACAAGAAAGGCAGGGTGATGAAAGATAGCATCAAAAGACCTAAGATGAAGCTGAAAACTATGTCTCAAATAATAGCATAACATTAACTCAACCAAACTGTTCTACTAACTGCAATTATATCAGAATTTCTACTTTCTGGTATCAGTAGAATTGAAGATTAATTTTTAACAAAATAAAAAGAAACAAAGTCTACAAACTTATTTTACATTTGAATTTCCATTAACTGTATTTTATCTTTTTGTTGTTATTAATTTTTTAAGAGAGGGTCAGCATGGATAGCTTCCAGAGGAAGTAGCCACTAAAATCAAACTTTCATTACCCTTATTCATGGCCCCACTGGAGTCAGATGTCGTAGGGATCTTTACAACCCACAGATGAGCACTTTACCATGAGATAAGTTTGTAAGAATAAATTTTTGGGTATGGAACAAACTCTTTAAAAATAAGCAAGTGCCACCTTAAGCAAATACATATTTTGAATAAACACCTCTGTTCTCTGGAGCCATGAGAAGCCTTTACGCCTTAATCATTTGAGATATCTTAGAGCTTGAGACAGTTTCTTCCTCATTGTCAAAGTGGTCCAAAGTGATCTTCTAACAAAACCATCTCTTTTTCAATCTTGTCTAAAAAGAATGGATATTTCTTTTCTTTTAAAGTCATCTTAATGAAGAGATAATTAAATTTGTCTTTTTTCCTAAGAAATATATTTCCTACACACTTAACCCCCTTATCCCATTAGAAAGTTACTATATTTTTACAAAAAGAAAAAAAAAAAATTGAATCTGAGGTCCCATGGGAACTGACCAGCTATAAACAGAGAAAACAGAATTTGACTTCTTTGGGGGCAGTTTTAATACCAAACGTTCCTATTTGTGTTTGATTAATTGCTCTCAAGGTGGTTTTTAACTCTAGAAAATGCAGGCTTTATAAACTTCATCCTCAAGGATGCAAAGTTACTTGTTTCAGGACTGTATGTAAAGATTCATCTTACTATTATATCAATTGGGTCAAATTATAGCACTTCAGAAAGCATACATATGCTTTTCAAAGAGGGTAAGGAAAGGGGGCTCCTGAAAGTCTCTCAGATAGATAGCACAGTGAGAGGCAAACAGAATGCCCTTCTGTTTTCCATTAAAGTTATGTTCTGCACCAAGTTTGATTGCTAAACATCTGGCAGCCTTTTCTCCGATAACATAGCTCAATAGGGTGGACAGTGCTAAGCCTTTGAAGCTCCCCTTCCAACTCCTATGTGGTAGCTGAACAAGAGAGGAAGATAAGAACTCTAGATTTTTCCCTTCTATCAAAAGTGGCAAAAGAGGTTTATAGTCTTTCCTTATTATCTTCATTCTTGGAGGTTCCACTGTTCCCTATTCCTTGAATAGGATATAGGAGAAACTATGGAGAAACCACTAAAATGCTTTGCCCACCTCCACTGCCAAAAACTAAGCCTTCTGCCTTTTCATTCACTGCTAGGAAGGAACCAATATTCATGATCATGTCTTTAAATGCTTATATTGGCCGAAAGTATTTGGAGTAATTTATAGTGAAAGAAAAAGTAGAAATATCCAAAGTGAGGAGGTCTGAAAGATTCTTCTACATCCTTTGGCTCTGATAATGAGATTATGCACCATTTGTTTTCTGACAACTCTTCCCTTCATTAAACCAGGCTATCATTTCCAACAACAACAAAAACTTATTTATGAAGCTGGAAGAAATTGTAAAGGTCACAGACCTAACTTTACATTTTACAGATGAAGGAACTCTGTCTCAAAGAGGCAAAGTGACTCACTCAATGAGACACAGTTACATAAGAGTATGTGAGGGGATTCACAAGATGCATACAGCACAGTATTTTTTACAAATAAGGAAATGGTTGTTTATGAAAGGAAGGAGAAACAAAAACCTGTGATATTATCCCTGATGCACTAGAGTCCTGTATAGATAACTAGAGATATGTTGGCTACAAGTTTACCTCTGAGATTCCTAGCAGCCAAGGCAAAGAAGAAAACTGAATTGTTACATATTCACTATCCATTGATAAAAACGAATCAGTTTTACCTGGATTCTCAGTAAAAAGTTCCTGCATTACAATGTGACTTACCCCTAGGTAAATGTATGTCTATAATAGTGAATGTCATGGGGAACATGCTCCTTGAAGAAGTCTTAAGGCATAATCTATAGTAAGCTTCCTAGATACCAAAAGGATTCTATTTAGGTACATTGCTTTGAAGTTTGGATTATTCAGAGAGGAAATCTGCATGAAGAAATGAAAGGTGTAGAGCTCTTTCAACGTACATTTATCAAGTATTTACTTTTTGCCAGACTGTATTCTCAATGCTTCATGTGCATGAACAAAATTCATCCTTAAGGCAACACTAAGAGATATATACTATGCCTTCCCATTTTACAAATGGGGCAAATAGGTACATGAACTGTCCAAGTGCATGCAGCTATTGAGGGCTGGCTGCAAAGTCTGAGCTTAAAGCTACTATATGTCACCGACCAGTACTGTCAGAGGCCTTTGAACCAGAGCACCAGAGCAGCTCCATCTTGAATACGGGCTGGATAAAATGAGGCTGAAACCTATGGGGCTGCATTTCCAGATGATTAGGCATTCTAAGTCACAGGATGAGATAGGAGGTCAGCACAAGGTACAGGTCATAAAGACCTTGCTGATAAAACAGGTTGCAGTAAAGAAGCTGGCTAAAACCTACCATAACCAAGATGGCAATGAGAGTGACCTCTGGTCATCGTCACTGCTACACTCCCAACAGCGCCATGACAGTTTACAAATGCCATGGCAACATCAGGAAGTTACCCTATATGATATAACAAGGGGAGAAACCCTCAGTTCCAGGAATTGCCATCCCCTTCCCAGAAAACTCATGAATAATCCACCCCTTGTTTAGCATATCATCAAGAAACAACCATAAAAATGGGCAACCAGCAGCCTATGCCACTGTTCTGCCTATGGGGTAACCATTCTTTTATTCCTTTTCTTTCTTAATAAACTTGCTTTCACTTTATGGACTCACCTCGAATTCTTTCTTGCCCAAGATCCAAGAACCCTCTCTTGGGGTCTAGATCCGGAGCCCTTTCTGGTAACAGTACCAGTACTGCTTGACTCCCTAGTAGGGCGTCTCTCTCTCTCATGTGTGTTATGTTCTTCCAACAGTTCTCAACCTCAAGATCTACTAATCAGCAATTATTGATACTAAAAAATATCTTTTTGGCGAATAGTGTTGTTTCTCCAACTTGTACACCAAACATAGCTGAAAGTTAACATTTTTAAGCCCTGGATCTACACTGAAGAGCAACCAATTTTCCAAACCAATTGTTACCAAAACCAATCAACCCTTAGAAATGCTGAAAAGGACAGTTTTCTTCTTATCTCTGTAGGAAAAATAGAACAAGAAATGCAAGTCAAGTTCCAGGGCTCCCAGTGAAATAATTCACCATAGAAAAGGCTCCTGACACCACAGGGAAAAGCACTTCTGCTACCACTTCGAAATGTCCCTTAACCATGCTCTCCTACTTTGTAATGATTGCATGTTTTCCCTTTGGGCCTCCTAAAGTATTTAATTGCAATTACACTCATTTACATAGCAGATGAGGCTAATTGCTGGTATTAGTTACCAAATGTATGCTTGTATTGTGAGGGTAAAAAAATGCCCTACAGAAAAGAAAACGACTGTGCCTCTAATTAAGGAGTTATGAAGTCAGAATGAGCTGGTTCCAAGATGTAAATATGAAATTGAGGGCTTTCAGAACTCTATAATGGTTTTTTATTACTCCATCTCACTTCCTTGCTTACACACAATGTTTAGGGACTAAAGACAAATACAGTGCAATGTTCATAGTCCTGACCTGATTTCTAGGCATGTTCTCTCACACGAAGAGTGAAATAAACGCAGTTGTCTGGCAAACCCATGATAAATGGTGGGTTATGAGTACCTGGTCTTCATTTACTTCGCTATTCAATTGCTAATTCTGGTTCCACTTATTGCAAAAGCAATGTTGGCATCCTCAAATACACACAATTTGGTACTCAAAGCTTGTTTTGTACATGCAGTGTAGAACAAAGAAATCATAAAATGTACAAATGTTGGGGGGTGGGGGAAGACTAAAAAGTTAGAAACTTCTATGTTGTTTTGGTCTTCCTTGATTAATTTCTGTGTAGGTACCATAATGCCTAAAAAATGGAATTCTGTGGTGACTTACCTTGAGGAAGCTTCCAATTTCACTGGGGAGACACTTTACAAACTTGAAGCCATCTCCTTATATATAGTTCCCTATACACTTCATGCCTGGAAGAATTTAAGCAGAATGGTAGCCAGCAATAAAAGATGGCAATAGTTAGTGCTAACTGTAACCAGTTCAGGGGGTCAGAGAGGCGAGTTGTCAGAAAGGACAAGAGGCCTTTGAGTAGGCATCATAAGAGAATGTTTGCTTAACAAAAATCTGCAGCGAACCAGTAGTCCAACTCTCACAGCACTCCAGGTGCCGAGACTAACAAACTGGTGTTTAAGAGTTTTTGTCTCCCATGATGATTTTTCACCTGTAAATTTTATTTTCCAGTTTCTCATTCCTTTCTCTTCTTTGTTCTGGATCCTTGCCACCACATCCTACACCTCCTCTTAGGTGAAACTGTTTCTTTATAAAAAGAAAAAATAAACTTCTCAGGTTTTAAAATAGACTTGGTTAATTTTCTTTATATGGAATGCTTAGTATATGGTGCAGCGTTCAGTTACCTACACAGGTCATTTCATGAAATGAGTCTGGCTGTCAGCCAAGCTTCTGCCTCTCCCTTTTCTCTATGTTCAAAAAAAAAAAAAATGGGTGTTGGGGAACAAAAAATAAGGAAATAAGGGGAAGAGAAAGAGAACTGATGAAGAAAATCCTCCTAGCCACCAAAGAAAGAAAAAAAAAATGCATTCCGTGGATACCAAGCCTCACCCTCCTTAGTAAGCGTTCTTTTGAAACACAGGCCTTTGGTAAACTAATCCCAGGTGGCACGATGACAGGGTCAGCAGAGTGTTACTTTTTAAACTTGTGTGAAAATTTATTTTGAGTTTTATCTCATTCTCTGGGCGCTCAGGCAGTGCAATCACTAAGCTCTGGTGCCAAATGTAAACAGGACATCCTTTCAGATATCGAGGTCCAGCTGGCGAGAACACACACCCTCTGCTTTTTGCCCTGTTCGGGAAACCAACCCCAGGCCTTTCACAGAGAGATGCTGGAGCAGGGGAAACCTGCTCCCGCATGTGGGATGTAAACAGAATCCTTAAAAACATCTTTTTTATCGCTATTGTTTGACGGGTTCCTTACCATCTCTTAATTCTTCTTACTCCACAGCAACACCTGCAGGCTAACATTGTCACAAACTCCCCATGGCTGTGATTTGTCACAGAGTTTTACAATTACTTGGGATAGTTTATATCTTAGACCATGGGATCAGAGACTGTTAGGCTAGAAGGCATTTGAGAGCTCATCCAGCACAATTTTCTAATTTTGCAAATAATAACAGATGCTGAAGAGTGAAAAAGAGTATATAGCCCTGAGTAGCCCAATCTTCAGATGAATTCCTGCCCCATATACTCTTGGAAGCAGGTGGGCTATAAAGTAACAAAAAACATGAAGCCTAATCTGAAGGAGCTATATGTATATGCATATTTTTATCATTTATCTGTATAACACACCAGAAAAAGTAAAGCTAGTATACTAGCAAGAGCTCAGTGAGGTACAAGTTTCAAGCAATGTAGAGGTTTATAGTTTAAAGGCATCAGTGAGAAATAACTAGTCAGGAAATGCTTTATGGAGGAGGTGAAATTCCCATGGTGCTCCCTCTTCCACGCTGGCAAAGGGGAGGAAATACGCCCAGAAGTTTCAGAGTGGCTGACTCCAACTCTTGTTGATAAAAAATTTTTTATCAATTTTTATCTCTACTGCCATTTTTATTTTTCTTTTTAACTTGTCTTCTCATTGTTTCCTACTCTGTTGTATCAACTCAGGGAGCCCTATTTCAAACTCTATAGGACTACTCTCAGATGTCTGCTCAACTCACCGACTCACCTCTCTGGAATTGCTCATAGGAGTAGCTCCCCAGCTGGCTGGTATATCATTACCTCACTTCTCCACTCACCCTACCCAACTCCACTTCAAAGAGGTGATTAGATCAAGGATGAAAAGCTGATCCATGTTAAGGTCATCCACTTCTCCCAGGAATTTGAAATTCAATGATAACAGAGTTCCATTAGTTTTTACATTCAGTTAGAAGTACAGGGCTGGGTGCGGTGGCTCACACCTCTAATCCTAGCACTTTGGGAGGCCAAGGCAGGAGGATACTTATAACTCAGGAGTTCGAGATGAGACCAGTCTGGGCAACATAGTGAGCCCTCATCTCTACAATCAAAAAATCCGCCAGACATGGTGGATACCTGTAGTCTCAGCTACTCGGGAGGCAGAGGCAGGAGGATCACTTGAGCCCAGGAGTTTCGGATTGCAGCGAGCTAAGATTGCACCTCTGCACTGCAGCCTGGGTAGTAGAGCGAGACTCTGTCTCAAAAAATAAAATAAAATAGATGGAAGAATATCAAGTGTCTCAGGGACCTGAATGCCAGCCATGTGTACCAGAAGCAGAAAGAGTTGGAGAACGAGTACTTTGTGGCTTTCCTGACTTTCCTAGGACTATTTCAGTCTTTTCCAAGGACTAGTTACACTCCTGCCCTCAGGTACCTATCAATATCTCTATATTCCTATAATCAATTCTCAATATTTACTCAAGTAGCTTGAGTTGTTTTCTGTTACTGAAAACCAAAGAGTTTCAATTAAAACTCACATCCTGGGCTTGAATATTTTCCCATTAATTCCATCTGGACATCTGTCTAATTCTAGAACTGCCCAAACCCAAGCATTAAGAGCAAGTTCGAACTAGTCCATTATTGTTTTCACCCTCACAGATCTGTCAAAGGACTAGCAAGGCCAAGTTCAAACCAGATTTAAGAACAGTTAACTAAAATCAGATTACTCTTAGCAGCTTTTCAAATATGCAGTAACTGAATATAAAGAAGTAATCATCGGGGTCTCCAGTACAGCCTACCTCCTAGTGTATTGACTTATCAGAGCAATCTCACTTTAAATAAAACTTGAAATAATATTTTTATTCCATGCCTTTATACTCTCACGTTTGTATAATTTAATATGGTAGTTTGCTTAAAAAATCAGTAAAACAAATATACGCTTATACAATAGTATAGTGTTATGATTTAAAATAAAACATTTACAAAAGAAGTTTGGCTTTATAATGAGATTCCTAAGTAAATCTGATTGGAGAATGAACTGGTTATGGTTAGAACTGATTTTGCTAATATCATGTTCAGGTTTGAAAAGAGGAGCACATCTCTTAGAAGATGGAAAATTTTCACTGGTCAATCAACACACACTGTAGTCAGGTGAACATGTCAAGAAAAACACTTTTAGAGACTTTGGTTCTTGCAAACAGATTGTTTTCTGAAGAATCACTAATTTTCTGTTTCTTCAAAAAGGTCACAGAGACTCTGAAGCATCACATCCCCCCTCCCATCCTGAGTACCAGTCCTCCCATCCATCCTCCATCATCATCATAAAACCGCCCAGGACCGAATCTAGGCTACATTGTGAAGCTGAGCTCTGTTTCAGTGTCCTCTCCCCAGGTAGGTTCTCAGAATCCCCATGCTACCTCTTCAGACTGGGAATCCTCCCTTTCATTCCCCCCATCTCCACCCTCAGCACTTTTTTCCTGGACAGTGCCCAGTGCTTTTGACTTCACCATTTTCCACCACCATCATTTACCTTTCTAAGTCCTTTTACCTTAGGACCTTGGTGTCTGCTGATAAAATGGTAAGTATTTAGATGGTTCTGATACATTAATTCACTACCTCCTTTGGCTAATTAGGTTTACATTTGAAGATGGCTTCTGGAGACAATGTTTATTAGATTTCAGAAGGTCCAGAATATGTTTTAACCCTTTTTTGCATATCCTATAACATGAAATGGGGTACAGATCTTATAGTAGCTTCCAAATATAAACCTGGATTGAATTCCTGAAGATAATTAAATTAGATTAGTTATTCTAGGTTTTGCTCAATGTCTTTCACTTCTCTCTCCTCTTCTATCCTGCATATCCCTATGGTCATGCCAGATGAGGCTACATTAGTCAAACTATACGTGGTTCTGGGTAAAAACCACGTAATACATCTAGAATGTATTAGTTTGTTTCTGTATTATGGCCCTGTTGAAATCATCTGGACATACTGTATCTCAATTTCCTCCCCAGTTAAATGGGGTTACTATTGATCTATTATCATGGAGTTTTTGGTAACATTCTGTTTTGTTAAAACACTTTGAGAGCCTTCTGGGAAAACTGTCAGAGAAATCTTACTATGTACTATTAAGGTTTTTTAAAAAAATGTACTGAGCACCTATTGTACACAAACCACTGCATCAGTTATAAAAGACACAAATATGACTAGTATCTTCAAAATGTAAAAAACTACAGTCTAATGTGGAATTTTATAATAGATTATCCTACTAATGATAAAACCACCATATGAGCCACAATATTTCTTTAACTGCTACGGAAAAGAGACAAATATGCTTTTTACTTGTCTTTCAGAAGTTTTCCCACAAATAAATGAGAAAAAGTTATGAAGAACCTCACAAATTACTTCCAAGTTGTGGTCTAAAGAACATAAGCACATATCTGAATAATTTCCTATGCTCGATTAGGTGGCTGAGCAGAAACTGACCTTCTATCTACAGAACTGTCCTTTGAATGCCATTTGTCTCTGTGGACAAGAGGAATTTACTGTGGAGTGCCTTGCCAACGGAGTGTTCACCTTGTTAATATTAACCATGAACTTCAAATCCTGCTGGATGTACTCAAGAGGCAATATAACACAGAACATCAAAGCCCAAGAGACAGCTGAAGAGAAATGAAGATAACAGTTAAGCTAGGAAAAACTGGAAAACTTTGAGTGGCTCTAAACAGAGTCCCCCCAACCCTTGCCACACAACACACTGACCCTGTCACGTAGTTTGGTTGCTAGGTTGAATTTATATTATTCCAAGAACTTCCACCTCTGGAGAACATATTCAACTGGAAATGACAAGTGTTACAGGGAAATGCTAAAATTTTAACACATAAAATTTTAACACATAGGCCCCTTGAATCAATATTATCTTATGGAAAATCCCAGAAATTTTAAGGTCAAATATGCTAGGGATATTCTGAACATTCATCAAAGATGCTGTTGTTAACTTGTCTCTTAGAATAAGGTAAAACATTGTTTTTCTTCCTAATTTCTGTTCATATGGAGGCAATGCATTTCTGAAAAGAATGTTCTTTAAATGTTCACTCCAAAAACAAGCAAAGAAATTTAAGAGTGAATCATATTCTCCCATTCTGCAGTTGGAGGCTGACCTGCCAGCATCTTACTCAACGCTCAAAAGAAAAAGACTTTTCTTGTCTAAGAGTGCAGATAAAAGCTCTCACTTCAAAACTTTCCTCTCTTTGTAAGTCATAGTTCTTTGAGTCAGGACATGAACCTAACATTAAATGCAGCTGTCCAAGAAGTAGGTGTGCACAGGAAATGGGAAGGTGATAGGGAACAGCAAAAGGGCATTTTTATCTGGTCTCCGGGAAGGCTTGTGGAAAATTTTCCAGATATTTTATGGAATGACAAGAGCAGTAAAAAATTCAACCTTGGAGAAATACGGCAAAATTATCAAGGCACAGAATTTTTATAACTTTAGGCACATAAAAGTTAATGTTGTGTGTGTGTGTGTGTGTGTGTGTTCATGCAGGCACAAATATATGTGTCTATCTGTTTTAATTGGTGAGTGCTAAAAATAATTCAAAGCTTAGACAATTATGATTTTTTATCCAAATATTTTTATCCCAATTAAAGTTATGGGTTCAGTTAATTTTATCTGTTACTTCTGTGTGACCTTACTACAGAGTAAGGATCTATCAATCAATCAATAAAGAATTTCTCTACTTTCCTGCTTTCACGTATTTTCTATGGTAATTTTTCCTGATCACTACTCCCTACCTTTTTTTGTGTGTCTATTTTGTGAATTCAGCACACCAAGTAACAGAATTGGGTTCTGAATATCAAACATGAGTTGCATGCTTGCAAAGAAAGTGAATATGATTTATTAAAACATATATTCACATAAGACATACAATTCAAAAGTCAGAGTAAATAAATGAACCTTGGACATCACTGTATCCCTGCAGGCTACACTTTTTCATATTGATCCTTGACCTGATCTGCTGACAAATTTACAGTTTCAGAGAAGCCTGGAGTTTAACAAAAAAGCTGATATTCTCCCTTTGTATCTGCTCCTTATCCTTTAGTATCATTTTATGTTAAAATAGCCAGCTTGTCAAGTGCTTTGGCCTTTCAGAGATGAGCACTAGAAGTACAGGAATACATAGATGTCTTTTTATATAGGCTTTTTCCACCAAATTTAGCTGCAGGGGGATATAAAAGACAAATGTGTTGACAAATGACAAGATGTTACTCACTGTAAAAATATTATTGCATGCACACAATTTCCTGTTATGGTGCATATATTGACTGCAACTTTGTTCAAAATGAATTGTATATTGAGAGAAACATCTTTCCTTGTGATCTGTTCTAGCTTGAAAGTAGCTGTTTTTTAAAAAAAACCTTGCCCTAAACCTAATAATCGCAAATAGACATGAATTTTCCCATGAGAGGCCGCAAATTAAAAAATGGATTTTATTTGGATCAAAAGTGGTTTTGGCCAGAAATAGATAAAAATATTTCAGATAAAGTATGTGAAGGATGTGGCTCTGGAGACACATTAAGGAGTGTAACTGCCAACCTCTGTTGAAATGAGTGTTCTTCAATAATGATGTACAGATAGGCATATGGCTATTTGAATTTATTATCTATATTTCACTTAAGTCAAAGTCTTTAAAGACAAATTTGGTGTCAGAAATAGCATTCATGTTTGTGAGGGCCTCAAGACTCTCTAACCTCGTAAGTGTTAATGTATCATTGATTCTAATGTATTGATTACCCAAAGAATATGTACAGTAGTTCCAATGTCTATGAGCAATAATAAAAGGATCATGTAGTTCAATTTCTTATTTAGCTGAATTGAATCATCTTTAGTGTATCAACTATTAAAATGATACAATTATGAATTTATATATAGTTGTTTTTATTCTTCATCAAACCTTGGCATTCTGAAATCTAGGTTAATATCACATCACAAAATCATAATGGATGAATCAAATTGGAGCCAGTATCTGGAAGAATTATACCTAAAGAGAACAAACCTGAACACATTCTACTTAAGCAGTCTGGGGCTCTTGAACATATAACTCATTTGGCTCTAAAAAGAATTATGTCACAGAGGGCATCGGACCTCTGCTAGGGTAATGAAACTAGATGTCTTATTCTAGTGACCTCAAACCGTTGGGGCAAAATAGCTCCAGTTGAAGGTTATTCAGTATTCTGCACGTTAATTAGAGTTGCCCCAGTGGTTTATGTTATGTCTGGAAATAGCACAACAAGCAAGCGCATTCTGGGTTAGACAAGGCACCCGGTAGACACAACACTCAACCCAAGGTCTGTATTTGGGCATTGGCATGAGCAAATCCTAACTGTGTTTGGCAGAAATGTAGGTCTAATGAACCTTTCCAAGAGTAATCCAAACACAAACGAATGACTGGACTTAGTAAAGTCTTTGGCATACCGCATTTCGGGCAAGAAATAGGTCCACTACTTTTTCCATTCTTTTATTTAAAGTCAGTATTTGACTCTAAATATTTCCTACTGCCTGTGCTGGTCTACATATCTTACAGGGCTACCACACAAAGAGGCAAATATTTTTCTGTGGGGTGGGGATTCTATTGAGGTCAGTGTTTCAGAGCTTGGTACAGGATGTCCCTTCAGCATTCTGAATCCTGGCTCAGTGAAATCACTGATAAGCCAAGCCTTTACTCTTGATTTCCCACAGAGTTGAAAAAAGTATTGCCGAAGTGACTCAGGAGAAATGGGGAAAATGTGTTTTCCCAGCCCAGCAAGCTCCTCCTGTACTCCCCCCACCAACCAACATACTCCCACACACTATCTCTGGCTCTTTTTTATTTTTTTCTTCCTCTTTGGCTTATGCTGTTCTTTTTTGGTCCCTGGCCCTAGTTATGACAGCTGATTGACATCGCTGGCAGTTCCCCTGGTGTCTGGTTAGGCAGAATTCCCCCTGCAAAACTAGGATACAAAACAAAGAGCAGACAACAGTGCAGAAAGGAAGGCTGAACAAAACAGAACCAGGAGAGATGCAATATTGTTTGCTGAAAATATTTTTAAATTTTTCAAAAAGAGGGAGCAAACCTTTAAAAGATTGTTTTAATCGTCTGTGTTGCTTTTTCTTCCCTCCTCTCTTTCTGGCCATCCCTTCCCCCCACCCTCTACATACCGTTTTTGGCTTCCATTTCTCCATCTGCGTTCTTCCTTGTATTTTTTTTTTCCTGAGTCATAAACATTTTATCAGTCAGAGTTTTTGCTATTTCTGACCTTCCTTGGAGCCAAACATTTGTTTTATCTTATTTATTTTTCCACCTGGAGAGTTAAATCACGATTGTGTCAAGTAGAATTATGAGCAATTATTGCTGTACCTCCTGCCATTTAAGACCTTTCTTTCACTGTCCTGAAGGAAACTAGATTTTTTGCTGCTCTCAACACTCCCAGTATGCAGAGTCCAACACTCCCATGCCAAGATAGTCTTTTCTAAAATTTTTTCACATGATAAATGGACCTCTCTATTTACCCTCTACTTAACCATCTATTGAGTGGGTCATTTCCCTGAGAAGTTCCTCTCAGTTATCTATCATATTTCAAAAGATCACAAACAATTATGTTCATCGAGGTGTTGGTAAGTTAATATATCATCCTTTTGCTAGCACATACTATTACGGCAAAGAAATAAACATCAGCTGATGGAAATTCAGGCTTCAGCAACAGCACTTTTGAGTTGTTTTCTGGTTTTATAATAGTGGCAAACACTGATAATTTTAGGGCAGAGGTTTGTATCGAGGAGGGTTCTAGCTGCTCCTTAATCTTCTTTTTCTTTCAGCAACTTTGTATAAAATGTGAATTTAACTTTTATGTTGCTCATGTTAATATACTTCCATAGTTTCTCTACCTCTACAGAGTATTCTCCTATATTATTTTTGTGTATGGTAAAAATAAATGACAAAAAACTTGCATCGAGAATTTTAATGAACTCCTAAAACTCAACATTAAGAAAGAACAAGGGCTAGGCACAGTGGCTCACACCTGTAATCCCAGAACTCTGAGAGGCCGAGGTAGGCAGATTGCTTGAGCTCACAAGTTTGAGACTAGCCTGGGCAACCTGGCAAAATCCTGTCTCTACCAAAAAAAAAAAAAGATAGATAGATTAGCCAGGTGTGGTGGCGTGTGTCTGTAGTCCCAGCTACTCATGAGGCTGAGGTGGGAGAATTGCTTGAACTGCTTGAGCCTGGGAGACAGAGGTTCCAGTGATCCAAGATCGCACCACTGAACTCCATCCTGCCTGGGCGATACAGCCAGACTTTGTCTCAAAGAACAAAAAAAAAGGAAAAAGAAAAGAAAAAAACAAGCAACCCAAATTTAAAATGTCAAAGGACTGAACACATACTTCACTAAAGAAAGTATTGATGGTAAAGTAGCATATGAAAGGATGCTCAATAGCATTAGTCATTAGAGAAATAGAAATTGGAGCCATAAGATACCCTGACAACCTATTAGAATGGCTAAAATTAAATGACTATGCCAAGTGTGGCTAAAGATGTGTAGGAACTGGAACTCTCATACACTGCTGGTGGGAATGCAAAATGGTACACGCACTTTGAAAAACAGTTTGACATTTTCTTTAAAATTTAAACACACACCTACCTCATGATCTAGCCATTTTACTCCTTGATATTTACTGAAGAGACATGAAAGCATATAGTCATACAAAGACTTACACACAAATGTTCATAGCAGCTCTATTTGTGATAGCCCCAAACTAGGAACAACACAAATGTCCATCAGCACGTGAATAGATAAACAAATTGTGACATTTCTGCACAATAGAATTATACTTATCATTAAAAAAGAACAAATTGATAATACGCACATGCAACAACATAGACAGATCTCAAAACAATCACACTGAATTTTTTTAAAAGCCAGGAAAAAAAGAATACAAAATTGATGTCTTAATTTAGATAAAACTCTAGAAAACTGCAAATGAATCTACAGTCACAGAAAGCAGACAACAATTGCCTGAAAAGGAGCTGAGATGGGCAGGAGAGAGGGCTCACAAAGAGGCAGAAATAAGTTTTACAGGGTGATGGACACATTCACCCTCTTGAGGGTGATCTTGTTTTCACATGTCAAAATGTGTCAAATTCTACACATTAAGTAAGTGTGATATATTGTATGTTAATTATACCTCAGTAACACTATTCAAAATCAGTATGGTGGCTTGCCTTTTAAAACTTCTTTGCTCTGTTTTTCACCCCTTCCATTTAACTGTCCTCTTTTTCTGTTAAATTTTTATCTTATTTCTAGCAGTCTTTCCTTGTTGTAGAGGGGCCCTGTCCTAGAAGGGAGCATCAGTTTTGGGAGCTTATGGGTGCTAAACAAAAACCATGAAATCCTTGAACTTTTCTGTTCTTAGAGTGAGCAAACTCCCACATTTTAGTCACTGCTATGAAACTGGCCTTCCACATTTCCAGGGAATACCTGTTGACTATTTGGGGGCTCTCTCTTCTCACCCCATTGCTTCTCCCTACTTTCTCCCTCACTGATATCAATAACATGCAGCTCTTGTGTCTGTAAATGGTTTTTCCTCATTCATTTGTCTTTTTTTTTTCTTTTCTGGGATGGAGTGTCACACTGTTGCCCAGGCTGGAATGTACTGGCATGATCTTGGCTCACTGCAACCTCCACCTCCTGGATTCAAGTGATTCTCCTGCCTCAGCCTCCCAAGTAGCTGGGATTACAGGCGCCCGCCACCTCGTTCAGCTAATTTTTGTATTTTCAGTAGAGACTTGGTTTCATCATGTTGGCCAGGCTGATCTCGAACTCCTGACCTCAAGTGATCTGCCCGCCTTGGCCTCCCAAAGTGCTGGGATTACAGGCATGAGCCTCTGCACCTGGCCTTGTCTTTTGAAGTTCATGGAGATGCCTTATTACCCAGATTTATGTACAATGTTGTCTATGGGTTGTTGATTTTGCTATTCTTTGTTTTCATATAGACTTGGAAAGTTCCAGAAACTATGCTGCCACTGTTGTGCCCATCTTCTCAAAATCCCTAGTTGAGATTTTTTTGAGTTTTTGAAATTATTTTTGTCAGGCATACACTGATTGCTCTGTCGGCAAAAATCAAATACTTGCTTTGGTAAGGCCATACATCCTAAAACTTGTCATTTATTTATTTTATTTTATTTTATTTCATTTTATTTTTTTTTTGAGACGGAGTCTTGCTCTGTCGCCCAGGCTGGAGTGCAGTGGCGCAATCTCGGCTCACTACAAGCTCCGCCTCCCGGGTTCACGCCATTCTCCTTCCTCAGCCTCCCGAGTAGCTGGGACTACAGGCGCCCGCCATCTCGCCCGGCTAGTTTTTTGTATTTTTAGTAGAGACGGGGTTTCACCGTGTAGACCAGGATGGTCTCGATCTCCTGACCTCGTGATCCACCCGTCTCGGCCTCCCAAAGTGCTGGGATTACAGGCTTGAGCCACCGCGCCTGGCCAAACTTGTCATTTATTAAGTAATACGTATCGAGCATCTACTACGTGCCAGATTGGTTTCAGATTTGGGGGGTATAGTGGTGAACAAGGTAGATATGGTCCCTGCTCTCATGGAGTTTAAATTTGGAAGAAGAGAAAGAGTGACAAATAAAATAAATAAAACAAACATACTAACACATTATTTCAGGTTTGAAAATTAATCAGCATGCAAGTAGTAATTGAAGCTTTGGCAATAGATGATGTGACTCAGGGAGAGAATGTTGAATTAGAAGAAGCAAAATTCCCAAATAATTTTAAGTTTTAGGTGCAGAATTAGAAGAGAACAAAGAAGGAAAAGCTACAGGGGTGGAAGTAGGCCAGGAGAGATCAGAGTTATGAATGAAAATGGAGAAGAGTTTGGAAGAGGGAGATGTAAAATGATTATTTCATATAGCTTGTCCAGTAAGAAAGGAGAGAGATAGGACAATAGCAGAAAAAATATGCACACTCCTAACAGTGTGTTTTGTTATTAAGAGAGAAAATTTATGGTTTTGACTTTGATGAGGAAGCAACAGGGAGGGAGAGAATACAAAGACAGTGATTTTGCACCACTAAATCCATGTATAAAGCACTCCCAAAATTTCCTAGCATGCTTTGTTAAAAGTAGGGTCAGGCACTGGGTATACAAAGATGTAAGACTCCATCCAGTCCTGCCCCATGAGATACTCATAGTCTAGTAAAGAGGGTAGGCAAGTAGACTTAATTTATTAATTACATTAACCATCTTAAATTGACTGCATCAGCACTGAGTGCCAGATTGTAAACTAGTTGGTGGAATTTTATTCCTGGAAGGGACCTTAGCAAATATCTACTTTCTTTTTTATGTGATTAAACTGAGTCATAAAACGTTTAAATAGCTTGTCTAAGGCACAGCTCATTAATAGAAGATTCCTGATTAGGAAGGAACATTGTCCAGACTCCCAGGGATTTTTTTTTTTAACTTGTACAGTGTAATATCTTACTAAAGTATGAATATTGATATTATTTTTAAATACCCTATGCATGTTTAAAATATTTAAAAATCTATATAGTCGATTCCAGAAAAAAAGCAGACATAGATAAACTGAAACTATCCTGCTACCAACATCTAGAAATAATGGAAAAACACAACACAATTTTTAATGCATATCTAAATTTGAAAGAAAAAAGGGAAATCCCAGGTGGCAGAAACAAGGGAACTGAAAAACCCTAATTGTAAGCACATGAGCTGACTCTGCAGCAGCCTTCGGGTAGGGGTAAGGTCCTCAAATTTGGCAACAGCCAGGGGCTTAGGATTGCAAAGCATATTGAAGAACAGGAAATAAGACTTTGGGCCTTATATGATGCAAAGATTTAGAACTAAAACTGAGCACAAAGTCAGGCCCTTCAAAGCCACACCTTCAGAGAAAAGGAGAATAGGAAGAAAATAGACCACCACACGAGGGATATGACAAGGAAGCTTGTCTATGAGCGCCAGGGAAAAGAAAATGATTAATTAAAATCCCAAGCCTGTAACACGCACAGACTTTAGATGAAATTTATATAACCTTCATTGTTCAGGGTTCCTCAAATGAGAAACTAATTTAAAAAAATTGGTCTTAGGGACACAAGGCAGAAGTAAAAGTAAAACCACTATGGAGAGATACTTAAGTACAGAAAGCAGAGAATTTACACACACAGACACACACATGCACACACATTCACACGCACACACACACCACCTCTAAAGATATTCTCATAGTTAAAACTTACAAAACACACATAAGCCAGAGCCAGTAACAAAATCAGTGGGAGGATTAAATTCTTGTAGCAAATATTCATTACCCTCCTAGCACGCCCTGGACCTTGGACCATACCATTTCATGTTTCTTGTCAACTTTCACCTGTAGGTATCTGCATATCTTTGCCTGAGGACTGCCTCTAAAGCAGCAGCATAAGCCTTGAATACAACTGGCTACATGTTCCAAGGAGTTAACACTCAACCAATGACGAAGATATAAACATCCCAGCTCCCTCACTCCTAGGTAGAGGAGGGACATGCGATAACTCTGAAGCATGTGTTCTATGCTATTTCCCGCACACTTCCTTCACCTCCCAAATAAACCACTTGCACTTGAATCTTCTGATGGTTGACTTCTGTAGACATCAGAAATCATAAAATAATAGAATAATAATTGGAATAAGAATATAAAATATTTAATATTTAAAAGTGTTAAAGGCATGAAAGAAGGAATAAAAACACAGGTAAAGAACAAAACCTATGCCAAAACAAGAGGCAGATTTAGAAAAGAAATGAAAAAAAGTTAGAGAATAAAAAAAACATGAAAATGAGAATAAAAGCTATACGGGATACACAAAAAAGGGCAAATATACCTTTAAAAGATGTCTTTAAAGAAATGGAATAGAGAAAATGACATGGTTTGGTCTGTGTGCCTGCGCAAATCACATGTCGAATTGTAATCTCCAATATTGGAGGTGGGGTGTGGAGGGAGGTGACTGGATCACGGGGTGGATTTCCATGAATGGTTTAGCACCATCCCCTTATTACTGTTCTCATGATGGTGACTGAGTTCTTGGTGAGTGGTTGTTTAAAAGTGCGTAGCACTCCCACCCCTCTCTTGCTCCTGCTTTTGCCATTTGAACTGCCTGCTCCTGCCTTGCCTTCTGCCATAAGTAAAAGCACTCTGAGGCATTCCCAGAAGCAGACTCTTCCGTGATTCTTGTACAGCCTGCAGAACCATGAGCCAATTAAACCTCTTTTCTTATAAATTACAGTCTTATAAATTAGCAAGAACTTACTAATACAGACAATATTCAAAGATAGAAATGGCTTAGAGTTGCCTTACTTAAGAGAATGCCTATATAAGGCAAATCATTTCAAGCACAACTGACTTCTCTCAATAGTACCAACAGATGCTAAATAACGTCTTCAGAGTGTTAGGAGAAAATAATCACCAACACTGAATTCTATGCCCAGCTAAACTATTATTCAAGGCAAACTAAAAATGTTCCGCAGATGAACAAAAACTGAGAGACTTTCCATTTACAGACTCTTCTTAAAAGAACTACCAAAAATTGGACTTTATAATGAAGAAAATTATGGAAGAAATAAATGTAATATAGGAAGCAATAATGATCAAGGTAACAGATTAAATATGTAAAAAAAAAAAAACTGAATAAACATTGACTACAAAAAGTAATGGTCACTTATCTAGAAGGAGAAACTAAAACTAAGGTTGTTCTAAAATACTAGGTAATACTAGTATGTAAATAGAGATAGTAATACAAGTTAAAATACTCTAATGATCTTGATTTTGCATTGCTTGAGAGGAAGATAAATATACTGATCATTTTAGACATTGTTAAGACAAGAATGCATATTTAAAATGTAAGGATAACTACTAAGAAAAATGAAAAGTATTTCTACTAAACCAGTAAAGAGAAAATAGTAAAATAAAGAAAATTTTATCAATCCAATATAAAGTAGAGAAATAGAAACAATGAACAACAACAAAAGGCAAACAAAAAAATCACAAAAGAGGCTGTACACAAACATACACATCAGTACTTAACATGATAATAAATGGACCAAGAAACTTTCAGATTGGATTTCTGGAAACTAGCCATATGATATTTTATTTTATTTATTTTGCAACTTTAGCATTTTTTTTCTATTTTAGATTCAAGGGATATATGTACAGGTTTGCTACATGGGTACATTGCATGATGCTGAGGTTTGGGCTTCTAATGATCCCCTTGTCCAAGTATTAGATATAGTACCCAACAGGTGGTTTTTCAACCCTCGCTTCCTTCTCTCCTAGTTATATGATATTTTTTAAAGACTCAAAAATATAGCATAGATAAGAAAAATAGAGAACTAATAGTAAAAATGGCATGTTTTAAAAAGAATATTATCAGTAATTTAAAAATGAAAGAAACCATTGAACAGTTACACAAATTCATATTGTTTAGCCATTGCTATTCAGCAGTTAGCTATTGCTCTACAGCAAACCACCCCAAAGTTCAGTGGGTTAAAAACATAACTTTTATAATTTCACATGAGTCAGATCAGCTGGGAGCTAGTGGAGATATGAGCCAGGAGCAGCTAACTTTGAGTGGGTTCACTTGAATCTGCAGACAACTAGGGGATTGGCAGGACTGCTACTCCAGGATGGCTTCATTTGGATGCTCACTCCTGGGTGATGCAAGGAAGAGGATTGTGAATGGGTTGCATGTCTCTCATTATCCAACTGGCTAGCATGGGCAGTGGCAGGATTCTAAGACAGAAGAGAAGCACAAAAGGCCCCTCGAAGTCTAAGCTTCTAAGAGGCACACTGTTACTTCTACTTTACGCTGTTGGCCAAAGCAAGTCACAAGACAAATTCGTATTCAAGAAGTGGTAAAATTGACTTCATCTCTTTATGAGAGGTGCTACCAAGTGACAGCCAAGAGCATAGATGTCTGTGAAGGCCATTCATTGGGATGATCAATACAATCAAAATACCACACTCAGAAATACTAACAAAAATAAAGTTAATATCATCATAATATCAGATAAAATAGATTTTAATGTTAAGAGCAACAATACCAGAGTCAATATATATTATGAAAAATGAACATATCATCAGGAAGCTATAATATCAAACCTATTTCTACCTAACAAAAAACACCCTAAATAATTTGACTGAATTAAATTGAAAAAATGTACAAGTTTACAATTATACTGAGAGATATTAAGGAATCACACAATAAAAAAATAAAAATTTATAATTAATGAGGATATACAAGATGTAAATGGCAATATAATCACAATCTAAGGAAACTATATAGAACTCTGTGTCTAAATTTAATATATACACAGTACTTTTATGCTTATATTGGAACATTTACAAAACTGACCATGTATTTGGCCCAAAACAAAGTCTCAATGAGTGCCAAAAACTTTGTATCATGCCAACCATATTATATCTCTGACCACATGCCACAAAAGGAGAAAAGTCACAAATATATATGAAAAATATAGCTAGAACCTCAATTAAAAAGGTGGTACCCACCCCTATCCCCTCATAAAAGACCCTTCAGTTTGGAAATATAAAACACATGAGATAATGGATAAAATTGAAACTTTCATGGGAATTAGCAAAATATTTAGATGTGAAGAACAATGAATATGCTACACATCAACATTTATGGGTATTGATAAAGCAGTACTTTAAATATCTGTTAAATATGGGGAAATGGAAGTGAGAACAACAGAGTGAAAAGAGATGTTTAATTTTTAGACCACATATTAACTATTTGAATATTTTAACATTGTAAATATACTCATAAATTACTTGTGTACTTAAAAATAAACAATTCAGAAGGAAGAGGGAAATGGCAAATTAGAATGTGATTTTGGAAAATAATTCTAAACTTCAAATATAAATGTACATTCATCCATATATATGCATTCAAGAGCAGTCTAGGTGTTGAAACTTGTACTCAGGAGAAACAATACGAGGCATGTTTGTGTACTACATACAGATCCTTCCAATATGCCCTTTGCAGTGATTTTAACTTCAGGTTTGTATTATTTTCACATTGAAATAGCCCTCAATAAGAGCTAACAAAGACTTCCTTATATAAAGATTCACTTCATTTATTTCACGTGTTAATTGTGTGCCAATCACTATGCTAGATTCTTGGCTATAACAATGAATATGATCATAGTAATTTCCTAATGAAACTTGGAATTCGTGGACCTTGATGGGTGTCTGTGCTCTATATTCAATGCTAGAGATACCAGGAAGTCAGTGGTAATATATTGTTTCTGGAAAAAGAGAGAGGTTAAAACTGATTAAAAATGCAATAAATTAGTAGACATCAGAAAAATCCAAAGCAAAATTAGCAAAGATAAACACAGAGAAAACAATGGTGGGGGTGGACTGGGTGGAGACATGGTTTTTTCCCCCTGAAATAGCCCGCATGCATGGACTTATGGACTATGAAAATGTCCTTTTTCCACCCCCACCACACAATCACAACCATCTGTAAAATCTCTGTTTTGTAATATGTGTCCTGCCCTCACTCATGTACCCCAAAACAGCAGCAGCACGTGCATTCCAGAGGTATGATGTGTTTCCCTCCCTCAAAACAGTTTTCAGAATCAGAAGCATTTCAACTGTTCTGAACTTGTTATTATCATACTTTTCTTGCTGCGTTTGAATTTAATCTTCCCAATTTAGCTGACAATTACAGAGCATGCCGGCAAATTTTCTAAGTAGTTATGCCTAGGGGGTTCCATAAAAGTAATGCTCTTACAGACCATCAGAGCATTGGATTGACTAAATGGTTTCTGAGAAAAAGGTCAACAACAACTGAGCATGCCAAATTAGACTGAAAACCTAAGTATTTAACCCACTGAAGTATAGAAGAATAACATGTGGACCACCAGAAAGAAGCCACAAAGGTAGTTGTCTTTATTATATTTCTAAAAACATATACAATCTGTTGGGCAAAAAACTGTACTAGAAGAAATAATCCAAAAGATTAAGACAAACACTTGAAATACAATAGTTTAGAAGGTGAAATGTGGGACTTTAACCGAAGTGCTTTCGTATTTAAAAAGGATTTCCATTTTAATTTTCCAAAGAGATTTTTGGAATCGCAAAGGAAATACAAAAATATTCCACATTAGATAGGAAAACAGAGATCCAAAAAAGTACAGTGACTTAACTAGGGTCATACATTAGAATTTAATGTCTCTGTTATTACCAGAAAAGAACAACAAACCTGTTCCTTCTAGTCATCTTTGACCTGAGGACCATCGTATTACAAATGTAACTCCATCCCTTAGAATTCTCCCCAAGTCCTGAATTTTGATTGCTGAATTTACAAAGTATGAGATACACTTGAAACTAGGTCTCTTCTTAGATTTCTGAAGTCTGAGGCAAAGAAAAAAGGAAACTGGTTATCTACGTTGGATATTGGTGTACTCTCTGATAATTATTGATTTTGGTTCCTTAGTAACAGAGGCACATGTGGCTGGTGACAAAATAACCTACTGTCTGATCAGAAGATGTTACAATGATGCTACTCAGTTGAGAATTTCTTTAATTTAGCTCCAGATAAGAAATAAATACTTACATGCTGAAGGGATAAAAGAGAATAAGTGTCAATGCATTGACTCGAATCTTTGGCAATAAATCACATTCTTTGGGCCAGTGAGTTGTGAATAGCTAATCACTTCAATACTCTTTTACTGCATAGAGAAGATGAGCCCCTGCTAAATATTTATAAATGGCAATTGTCTATACAAACTATGCCATTTTCTGATGTTAGGGAATGCAAATGAGACTGAGCAAAGAACTGAAAACACCAGCTTGCTTTTCCTAGGAAAGTATATCCTGGGATCCTTGGCACCTTTCTATTTGCTATTTCTATATTAAGCTAACCTTGAGCTAAAGTACAGTGGGACAATGAAAATAAATGAAGAGCAAAAAGCATGCGGAATGGTTAAGGAGGGCCAAGATCATCAGTCAAGTATGTGTGGGAGGAACAAAGAGAGAGAAATCACAGAGTTTATCATCTAGTCTGAGAGGGAACATCTACACATTTGGAATGACTTATCAGGTATGACAAATGACTGGCAAATGTAAACTACTAAGCACAAATGTCGATTAACCAACACCATTAAGTGATTAGCATGAGTTGCAATTAATTTTATTTTTTCAATTCGTATGTGTTTAGCTTGGTGGAAGAGGAGAAGGAGAAGCAACACACACTTCTATTGTTTAAAAACTTTCAAAAATATGTTTTTGGACTTTTGTTATTCTAGCAAGTGTAGTTATAGTAACCATGGATATTCAATTTTCTGGGACAGCTCCCATTTCAAATATTTGGCCTCACTACTTCTGTAAGTATATTTACACAAGACATGACATGTTTCCAGATTTGAGGTAGATGATCTCCATTGAATCTTTCATTCAGGATTTTGTAAAGGCTTGAGGCTGTCAGGCTGAGCATCAGCAATCTCATATACAGAGGCAGATTAAGAAGTGACAACAGATTGCCATAAATCCATGCTACACATGAATTCAGTTTCTTTTGTGAAAAAGAAATCTGTGATTTTATTAACAGTTTTTCTTTAAAAATAAAGCATATCGAAAAGATTACAGTTTGTTCAAGAGTTCAGTTAATTGATCTAACAAAGAGGTCACAAACATAAAGGAAACCTTGTACAGATTTTAGCAGAATTAATGCAGTTATTTCAGACATTGGACTTGAGTTATGGCTATGAAAATATAAACTGTCATTTTTGATTCATTAGAGTATTAATTATAATATGAGACAAGACAATGTAGGTTAGTCCACTCAAAATTTGTTCCCGAAAAGTTTCTTCCTTTCCTCCCTCTACGCTAAAATTTGGTAAGTTAAATATTCAATTTCCCAGCCCCTGTTATACCTAAGATGGTCATGTGGCACAGTTCTTCACACTGAGAGGTAGGATGAATTCTGCTGAAAAGTCTTCCCTTCCAGAATAAAAAGGCAAAGCATTACAAGATAATAGCTTCCCCTTTTGTTGCTTGGAAGACATACAGAATGGATGAAAGCTTAAAGTTTCCTTATACTAATGAATCAACACAGCGAGTAAAACATGACAACCCCAGAGAGTTGGGCCCTAATATTGTTAAGCTGCTATGCCATTGCCAGAAGCAACCCATTTCTGGCCTTTTTTGTATGCAATAACAAAAAAACCAATAAGCATCTTTTTTAAGCTATTGTTTATTCTAATTCTTACAACTGAACACAACCCTAACTACTATTAATAAAAATAAAAATGTCTTCTTTTTTTTTTTTTACAAAGTTTATTAGGGGTATTTTCCCATGAACTGTATCTCACTGTTTCTAACCACAAACCTATGCAGTTTATACTATACTACACTATACTATACTACACTATACTATACTACACTATACTGTCACTTATTAGTCATAGCAGTAGTGACAGTAATAACAAATATAGTAATAATACAGCAGCTCAGATTTATAGCATTTGCCATGTGCTGATTCTCTCATCTTTTAAAATCAAGATTTTTCAAAATTCAAATTTAAAGTGCAAATAATTCTTAGACATTTTTAAAGTCAAATTTTTTCCCAAGAAACGTCAGTAAGAGGCATCGTAACCACATTTGAAAAAGAGGGCGTTCTTTGTTTTACCCAGCCCATCAAGTAAGGTTTAGTAGCACTGCTTTGCTCCCATAATGTCATTTGAGTATCTCCAGCAGACGTTTTGCCACATTCTAGTGCAGTTAGAATCTGCCTATCTCCCCCACAGGATTTTCCTATGCACCTTTGTTTGAGTGCACCTAGCTCATATAACATTGCAACTACTCAATACATATTTGTCCAGTAAACAAATAAAACTTTTAAATATTATCTTTAACTTTTTTCCCATCATAACTCTGCTCTTTGCCTTCAATTGTTTCATTAGGTTATATTGTCCTCTATATTTTTGCCTCTAGCAAAATTTCTGAAAAATATGAAAAGGGCTTAGAGCAATTTGACTTTGTGATTGTGAGGACTGGTGCACTACCAGGATGTTAGCCTATTTTGTTTAATTTATAAGGATGATGAGCCTCTGACTTTCCTTCACCTCATTAAACAAAAAGGAGTCAAAATAGTAAATTTGATGTTGAGTCAAACTACTTGTTTCACTTAAGGAATTGCCAGTTCAAACAAAACAGTGATTAAAGCACAGTCTATGTCCAGATTATATGTTTGAAATGTGAAAAATAATTCTCCATAGGCTAAGACTTCTCTGTACCAGTTGGTGTTTTTCCAACCTCAAAATAATGGCAGAAGACTGGGCTCAGTGGCTCCTGTCTGTAATCCAGGCACTTTGGGAGGCCAAGGGGGACAGATGACTTGAAGCCAGGAGTTTGAGACCAGCCTGGCCAACATGGCAAAATCTGTCTCTACTAAAAATACAAAAATTTGCCAGGTGTGGTGATGCATACCTGTAATCCCAGCTACTCAGGAGGCTGAGGCAGGAGAATTGGTTGAACCCAGGAGGCACAGGTTGCAGTGAGCCGAGATCGTGCCACTGGACTCCAGCCTGGGCGACAGAGTAAAACCTTGTCTCAAATAATAATTAATAATAATAATGGCAGAGGTTTTTCTAAGGTTAGACAATATATAAACATAAGCCCCCCTCACATACACATATACACACTTACACTTACACACATATTTCTGTGAATATGTTTGGCTCACTACACCTGTGCCAGAATTGAGAATACAAATTTCAACTTCAGGACCCCTTAAAAATAGTAACAAGGCCAATAAAACCCCAAAGTTGATGGGAAAAAAAACATGTATTGTCTCTGAATCCTTTGACTAAATGAATCACATATACAAGATCAGTCAAATTTGGCTTTTATATTTACTATCCTAGTGAGATTTGTATATCACTAGGATATACAAACAAAATTTTTCAAATTTCAAGGAATAACATTTGTGTCATTAATAACTGTATTCTTGGAAATAATCTCATTATTCTAGCTGTCATAAGGTTTTACACAAAGGGTTATGTAAATATTATTGGTCTATGTCTTGTTTTGACCATTATTAGTTTGCAGTTTTATGCTTTTTAGAATGCATTGAGTCATTAGATCAATAAACATAAAAGGAACTAAGGAAGGAAAACTGTAATTGCTATAATTGTTTCATAGGTCTGAAAAGCTATATATGAATAAACTTTTTCAATGGAAAAGCTCAGTTATAAAATTTTGGTTGCTGTGGTTAAATTGCACATGTTTGGGATTATATTATGTAAGGCAACAAAACTGTGAGCATCATCTTTCCTTTCTTCCTTCTGAGCAAGCAAGATCCCCAAAGTAGCTTTGAGGATACTTTATTTATGGGCCTGCTAGTTCAGGAGCCACACACCAATTCATCATGCTCCTGCTCTGTGCCATCTGTTATAAATAAATATCCCTGCCTGCAACTTTCTGTCGGGGCATGTGTTTACTGTTATGCAGATGAATGCAATATGGGAAGACATTAAAGTTAAAAAAGAGAAAAATTGCTTATGAAAATGTCTATCGAACGTATATATTCCTACTACTTGTATACAAAGGCTCAGATCACATGCAGGCCTCTAGCCAGAGCAAGCACTAACTCAGAGCTCCTCGTTTACCTTGCAACTACCTGGAGAATTGCTGAAAACAAGCTGGGCCAACACAGCCAGGTTAACAAAGACATGCACCACAAGCGCCTCCTTCCCTGAATCCTTTTAGCCATTTCATAGAACATTGTTGTGACTTTGGGGAAAGAAGGACAGACAGGTAATGTGGGAACCATGTTACAGAGTTTTGAAGGCAGCAGTCAGCATGCAAGCTGAAGAGTGAGGAGAAGCCTCCGGGGGCCTGTGAGAAGCAGAAAGACATGGTCAGAGCTTTCAGGAAGCAAAATAATTCTGAGAAGTGTGCAGAAAATGTTTGAAGTGGAGAGCGCCTGGGAGACTGGGAATCAAGCCAAACAAAAAAATGATGACAGTGACTCTGAGCTCAAGAAACCCTAAACAACCTCTGGAACTACTTACTGAATGCTCACAAACCTAGGCCAGTAGAAGCCTTTCTTCTCCCAGAGCATTTTTTGCCTCTTCTAAGGCATCTTTAGCCAATAAAATTAGGATGAGGAATCTGAAGACATTCATTTGACTTTTGGTTGCTTCCACTGATTGTTTATATATTAAGTTTATATACTGTTTATTAATAAATTTATCAGTGATTAAGAGTATATATAAATATGATAATGTTGTGATTACTTTTCATACCAGTAGTATATGTAAAAAAAAATCATTGTTTTCAGTGGTGAAATACAGTGCTGTTCAATACAAGTAATTTTACCTTAAAAATCTATTTACAGTCATGATTTACTCTTCATGCTTTTTTTTTTCATAGTTTAAAAAAAAACGATATAACTTGGCTGTGAGTTTTTTTGTAGATATGTATGGCACAAATAGAATATTTACTTGATGAATCTATATGAAGAAAGGGTACTTCCAAATTAACATAAGAGAATAAATGATTTTCTGACGGCAAGATGAACTACAATCCTCATCCCCAGTATGTCATTAAACACTTGATGCATTTTTCAGTCTCTTGATCCATTTTTAAGTCTCTTCTACCAACATTTTAGTATGCTGCAATGTTTTCTGTTAGTCATTTTATTATTTCCTTTAAAGATTTAATTCAATTCTTTTTGATATGCTTCTCCAAAGATTAATTGTTCCTGTTACTTATCTTTAGAATAAGATGACTCCTTGAGAATAGGCCCTGATCCTTTCCTTTTTGATTGAACTTAAATATTTCTGGTTGGGAAGCACGGAGTTTGCAGATGAATTTAAATTAAGAAAAAGAATCCATTTTACTAAATATGGATATCATTACTTTAACTTTTTTTTGCTCATGGTATTTTCCAAAATTGTGAAAGCTTCCAGAATGCTAAACTGCTTATTGTAAGAAGTAAGTTGCTAATAAGAAAGAACCTACAATTACTCATTATTTACCAAATTGCTTGATTCTGGATTGTAGTCATTGCTAAAAGTAGTAAATACTAAGGAATTGTAGAAAAATATTAATTAATGCTCAGTTACACTTATAAACAACAATCTAAATAGATTCACAGGTCAGGAGTGTAGACACTACCTGTGTATTTCTCCAATCGGAAAAGCTAGAAATTAAGAAACAACTTTCACACATGGAACCTTTAAAGTTGCAGAGTAAATTGTACTTTTCACTCTCACATTCATTTAAGCTATTGCACCAGCAGTTATTGGAAATGGGCTTTGCATTAAACAAAATTCACATTTGAATAAAGTTGAGTGTGCAGCATGATTAAGTATGGCTAGACCTAAGACGGTTGGGGTGGGTTGGGGATGGTTGCAAGTTTCAGGACATGATATCTTCTACTTTACCAATCAGGCTGAATGTTTCTTATTCCCTTTCCACCTGAACTGTTTGCCAGATAGGAGATGGCAAATAATGAAACTGATAGTAACTTTCCAGTGAGTAAGAACAGTCCCTTCTATCTGAGAGGAAGAATGTCGGGTCTGCAAAAACCAAGTGATCCACAGCACCCAAGAGGAAAAATGCCCCAAGTGACTCCAGCACCTTGGGGCTCCTCCCCAAACAAGTCCTGTGCTGCTATCAGTTTTGATAAGCAGGCTTTCCTCACCCATGAGGCTATAACATGATAATGTCATTCAATAACCCTCACACCCTTTCCTGCTATTTGTCCGGCACAGGAAACTAAGGATTTTCTTGTCGTGTGGACACAGCGGAAATATCTAGCTAGCAAATACTGACCCTCGCATGCAAACAGACCCATATCCTCTTTCCGCCTGACAACTTCCTTCCTGCATGCTAAGAACAATCTACCCTTCTTTTTTTTTTTTCCGGACTTTATAGTAACTACTCTGAAAGCCCTTAGGGAGAAGACCAAAGTAAACTTCCACTCAACAACTGGATTTTCAGACAAATAGGCTGACATTAACATGGGTGAAGGTACTGAAGATGCCCTCTAAATATGGTGACATTGTATTGGTAACTGTATCTACACACCGCAAGGAACCCCTGTGCTTTGCAATTACCTGAAGAATTTGGCCTCCAAGGACAACTGCACTAGATGTTTCAGATCCAAATCTGAAGTATTTAAAATTATGTCATAGGTCAGAAAGGTCTCTTCTCTAGCTCTACTGCAGAACTTGACCTGTTATTATATTATTGTCTTCCAACCTAGGAATTTAAAGATATAGAAGTTTACACCTAGAACACAGAGGATCTTATGGTGGCACATCCAAATCAGCAGCTAAATCTACTTTGCTCATCCAAGCAGCTTCTTACTAGTGATTTTCAAAATCATTATTCATTTTTGAACTAGGTGGTAAGACCTGGAAAGGTAAGTTGTTTTACTAGCTAATCACATCTCACACCTCCAGCAAAGGCAGTGTGTCTTTTCAAATTTCTTTCTGAAATACTGAAAGCTTAAGCCTCATGGTCAACAACCTGGGGAGTGTGGGCTACATTTTCTTATAAGAATAACTTACTGATATTCAACAAACACAAAACTAAGCTCTGAAAGCCTAATTCAAATCTGAAAAAAAAAAAAATGTTTCTAGGCAGGCTTTGCATCCTTCTATGGAAGTAGTTTCTTAGAATTTGGTGGTTTATAATGAGCAAAGTTAAAAAGCTAATTGAATACTGTTGTCAATAATTCCATTTGGTTTAAAACATTTTACTTCCTGGGCAAACCTAGTATCAGGATATGCTGCTGCAACTAAGTCTCAGAGGTGTATAACAGGCACGAGAAGGCTATGAGTTGAAAGCAGTGCTGCCAAGCATGAAGTTTATCCTCAGCTGCGTCTTGCCTCATATGTCCTCAAATGCTCTCTCAAACTCCAAAACTTTTACATATAAAGTGATACCTAACAATGGCAGAGAAGAATAAACACTGGTATTCCTTTATGGCAGTTGCGGAACAGAACTGGTCGATAGTATTCATGGCCAAATGATTACCTTTTATCAATTTATCCAGCTGATGAGTTTTTACATATCTAAAGCACACATAAAAATTTATTGTAAAAAATATAATAGTAAAGGAAGGTAAAAAGTATGTTGGGTGTTGTCACCACAATTCTAGTGAGGGAGGGACTAAAATTCAGTCTTCCAACCCCCAACCAATGACTCAGTTGATTAGATATTTCATCACCATGATCAAATAGAATAATCATAAAAATAGTATTAAAAATATCCCAAACATTTGTTAAGCATTTTTTTTGTGCCAGGAAATGTTCTAAGAGTCTACATGAATTATCTTATTGAAACCTCTCTACAACTCTAAAAGGTAGATATTATTATTTTGTAGTATTATGTTAATATCTGATACTTACTGGATGTGTGCCATGTAAAGGGCACTATTCTAAAAGAACTAATTAAATAATCCTAACAGAAAACCTGAGATGGAAGTATATCACCATTTTCACAGACAAAGAAGCTGAGACAACAAGACTAAGTAACTTGGCCACAGTCATAGAACCAGTAAATGGTGAGGCTGGGCCTGTAGGAATCAGGGAACCTGAATTTCATCACTCTAAAATTTAGTCAGGACCCTGAGTGAGTCACTGAGTCACAGGTTCCTCCTCTCTAACATGGGTCTAAAAGTAATTTCCCCTCCCCCCTCACAGGGCAATTATTTGGGTCAAATGAGAAAAGGTGTGTGAGTGATTAACATGAAATTTCTCTTACTCTTTACAAACACAATTTAAAAACACTAGAGCTAAAAGACAGGCTGTATGCCAATTAAACATAAAATCCACATTGCTTGTCTTGTGGTTTTTTGTTTCTTCACTTTCTTTAATGATTTCTGACATTTTCATAAGCTGGTTCAAAAGAAAGCAAGCCGTGCCATTTTGAGAGCAAAGAGCAATTTACTTTCTAATTGATTGGATAAAATGTCAAGAAAACGAAGAAAAGGGAAATGGTATTGGCTGTAGCCATAAAAACAACCCGGTATAACTTGTATGAAAGTTCTCAAAAAGCACTTTTAAAAGAATAGGATCTTACACATTGATTCTACAGTTATATGCTTAAAGATGCTGCTACATCAGCTCTAATATTTATCCCTGGAAGCAAAGAAGCACTGGGGCCAATTTTAGTTCAGTGCTTCCTAAGGGCGTCCTGATCTCAGAGTGAAGGTGTAGGGTAGGGGAATAGGGATACTCAGTGGCTCCATCACCAGATCTTAGTCTTAGGGATGCTCCTGCATGCGCACACACACACACACACAAACACATGCACACACACAAACACATGGCCCCAGTTCCACAAATACATCTCATTGGAATACGGACCCTCTTGGGAGCAATGGGTGGCACGTATGAGTGAACACACACTTCTGAGTGGATTTTTAGTTTGAGTTGAGAAAATGAGATTCCAGAGCTCAAGAGAAGAGTCGTTTTAATAATTTCTCATATTATCTTTATCTTTTCTTCCTTCCATAAGGATAGCTGGACGGTGGTAATAACTAATGCTTATTTAGTACGTTCCTTACATAGGTGGTCTGCTGAGCAAGCCACATTATCTCTCCTAATACCACATTCCTACTGTAGATGTTGTTATGATTCCCTCTTAAGCATAAAGAATTTGAGGAACAGAGAGGTTAAGAGTGTACCACTTGTAGATGACCGAGCTGTGATACATGCACTTACAATTTGGCTCCAGCTTCCATGTGCCAAATAGTAAGGGATAACTTCTGACAAAAAAAGAATAACAATTAAAAGAATAGAAACCAGTGAATTTATTTTAATAAATCAACAGATAGTTGTGCCATGGTAGGTTTAGAGTGTGAATGAGGTAGCTATGTCTTATTTTTGTCAACATGGAGCTCACGGTCTAACAGAGAATGTAGATACTGAATATATAATTTTAAATGTGTCAAATCTTCATTAGAGTTAAGTACATGTGCTAACAGCATTTCTCAAGAACCCTTAACCTAGTATATGGGATATCTGAGGAAGTGGCATTTACACAGAAAGGAGAAGGATAAATAAGTATGAGGCAGATAAAAGGAGTATGAAGTACCCTGCAGAGATAGTCAGCAGTGTGGGTGCAAAGACAGGAAGGAGTATTTATTTTAGAAATAGGATCTGGCTATGTTGCCCAGGCTGGAGTGCAGTGGTTATTCACAGGCACAATCATCACAGCTGCACTATAGCCTCAAACTCCTGGCCTCAAGTGCTTCTCCCACCTCAGCCTCTTGGGTAGCTGGGATTACAGGCATGCACCAGGATGCTTGGCCAGAAGGAGCATTTCAATATAAACCAATTCCATACATCTCTACCTACATATTACTCATATGCAAAGGATGATGCAAGTGTTCTGAGTCAACAAAGATGAGTAAGGTAAAGCCACCCCATTCAGGAACTCTCAATCCAGTGGGAGAGGCAAACCCATACATAAATGCAAGAAAAATGGGAGTAGTTGACATAAGAAGAGTCAAACAAGAAGCCATAAGAGGATAAAAAGAGAAACTAACATTGATGTTGAGAGAATCTTTCAACCGGCCCTTGAGGGATGGGTGTAACCTTCAAAATGTGGTGAATTCTCCACTCCTGAATGGAGAACAAATGGGACAGCAGGCGTTAGCCTAGCAAGTGATGAAAGCGCTGTAGCTCCCCGCACCAGCCCACCAAAAAAATATGAATGAGATCCTGAACTGAGAGAATCAGAAGCAGCTAATGAAAATCAAGGCATGGCCGTGACAGCAGCAGGGAGAGCAGTAGGAAAGGGCTGTGCTGAGCAAATTCTTGGCATTGTTTACAATTCATTTTTACCTTCCCAGGAAATGTGATATGGGAGGGCAAGCTGAGTTAAAAGGCAGAGACAAGAAGGGGTAGATATCTGCAGCAATGTGAAAAGAACCAAAAAGGTAAAAGGAGAGTGAGAAAAGACATTATCTTGCCTCAGGGAACAACAGCGAAAAACATAGTCCAGAGACCTTTTTCTAGTTGTGACCACAGAGCCCCCGAAGCATAATAGCTGGTCATTGTGTAAGTATAAAGAGAATCCGAAAGCCCCTGAAATATATACGTGATCTGCACAGAAGCAAAAACATGAATACAGTCAAGTGAAGGAAGAAGCTGAAGAACTGACCTGTGACTAATAAACAATTGTCAACTCCCTAGTACAACATGCTGTAATAAATAATAAAAAGTAGAAATACACCTGTACAATATGCCTGCAAGAAATAATAATACATAACAAATATTTGTACAATAATTTATAGTGCCTGAAGCATACATTTTGACATATATTATTCCAACTAATCTTGTAAACCACCTGTGAGATAAATGTAAATCATGTCAAAATGGAATGCCAGTAGATATGTTTCTATTGAGAGATAAATGGCCAAGAAGTAAGATTCTAAATGCCTAAGTCTGGTCCCAGACCACTCAACCATCTACAAATTCCCCGAATTTAAAAAAAAAAGAAAAGTTCAAGGGAGGAAAACTATTTATTACTACAGTAATTGGGGCTTTGACTGCAACACTGACACAAGACTCTAGAATTCTGGTATGAGCCATGTGTAAGAGTTCCTTCACCCTAACAAAGTAGATTCAAGTAGAGTAAAGTGAAAGCAGTCCTCAGGGCTTATATTACCTCTTACCACCACAATCCAAAACTGAATATCAGATCTTGCCATTCTAATGAAAGAAAAAGCCAAACCAGAATGCATATGTCAGTGGGAAGTAGTAGAAATTGCAAAAGCAGGGAGTAGCTGCCCTAGATTTCAGTCTGGACACTGGTGACCTCTTCCAAGTCACTCTCACTTCACCAGTCATATGTTAGCAAGCGAGATGGCCTATTCCCCCTAAAAGGACTTGTCTAAGTTCATGGAGTAGGGGTGGGGGAGCAACTTAAAAGGGCCACATTCATATGTGAGCCAGCCTTTAACCTGGCACAGCCCTTAACACTGTGACAACAGCATGAACCCAAACAATTTATAGCAG
The DNA here is from genome assembly GCF_000951035.1 of Colobus angolensis palliatus. Classification (NCBI taxonomy): domain Eukaryota; kingdom Metazoa; phylum Chordata; class Mammalia; order Primates; family Cercopithecidae; genus Colobus; species Colobus angolensis. The sequence continues at coordinate 5,383,525 of NW_012123709.1, forward strand.
CATTCCTCTGGAAAAGAAGCCCTCAGTTTCTCCTACAAAGAAGTATTAATATCCCTAGCGGATGCTTAGTGGGTATAAAAGAATAGTTAGAAAGAATGAATAAGACCTTAGTATTTGGTAGCGTAACAGGGTAACTATAGTCAACATAATTTAATTGCACATTTTAAAATAATTAAAAGATTGTAACTGGGTTGTTTATAAGACAAAGGATAGATGCTTGAGGTAAATGATCCCATTTACCCTAATGTAATTATTATGCATTGCATGCCTGTATCAAAATACTTCATGTACCCATAAATATTATTTATACCTACTATGTATCCATAAATTATATATATATGTATATAAACTTTTTCAAAAAGAAGTATTAGTATCCCTGTTTCATAGCTGTCAGGTGACTTGGCTCAGAACATGCAATAATAAAAAGTGAAACCAAAAATGGAATCTAGATCTCTGACTTTAAATGCCCTACTCTTGGTTAAAATGAAAGTTTGGGGGATTTATTAAATTAAATCTTCATGATGTCATTTGTATATTCTCAAATAATACCTTTGTTTCCAAAGTCCCACTTAAAAACTCATTTTTGTGGTACAAATGCCTTAAGCAAGGTAAAATAAAACAGCAATCTTGTCACCATGCTGATGTCTTCTTAGAAACACATATGTGACCAAGGAGGGTCTTTGAGGACCACAATCCAAGGTTCATACTGCTGTAGTTGCTGAATGTGAGGAGGGCACAGAGCAACTGCAGACCTGAGACCACAGATACTTGGTCATCTTGAAGCAGGGGCCCTAGCTATTGTGTTTCTCAATATCTTTGTAAACACAGAGGAAAGCATCAGTAGTTGTAAATCTTGTTCTGAGAATCACGGTTCTGTACTCAGATGCTATTATGACCTGTCAAGAAGTTGATGGGTATGCTTTGGAAGCCATTTTAACCCAATATTTTGCCTGTGAGAACTTGTTTGGTTTTAATAAAAGTCCTCAATAAATATGCATTCTTCAGTACATCATTTCTCTTGCTTCTAATTTTAGAACTTGGTACATAAAAGCAAAGAGAGTGTGAAGGAAATGGATGGTGACCTTATGACGTTTGGCATGATTTCTGAGGCAGGTGTCAGATAGGTTCATAGGTACAATCTTGCCAAATCTTATCAAAACCTAAAAGACAAAAAGAGGCAAAATATACACACTTTATAATTGACATCAAAAAGGAAGTCATTTTATTTTTAGTACATTTGCTTTGGAGGGAGAGCCAACTAATTGGAAAGAGTCCAGAATGTAACCAACATCAGATCTCCTCATTACATTTCCCATTGAAACTTAATAAATGTTAGTTTCCAGATTTATTGACTTTACAGTTTTCTCCAGTTAATGATCAGCAAGTAATTTTTATTAATGTAAATGAAAACAAAATGAAGACCTGAAATCCTGTGATCAAGAATTGATTTTTGGTGGACAAGCAAAATTGTTTGGTCTATTTTTACGGTTGACATAATTGTATTCAAAACCCATAAACAATGTACATCCACGTCAATACTTTTTCAGCCCATCTTTGGTCATAAACTTTAATTAAAACAAAACATCCCTTAGGTAAATCAAAGGAAGTGCCATTGAAATAATATAAACACCCGAGAAAACCTTGGGCTGTTTCCACACTCAAGTCTGATTAGATGAAAAAGCACTAAGCACTTGTGTCAGTAGAGTAACCAATAGAGTTTATGATTATGAGAACTGCCTCTAGTATTAAAGATCTTTGGCATAGTTTCTGGGAAAAGTTGTGCCAAATTTCTCTATTCCAAGAGAGAGTTTTCCACTTGGAGGCTGTCGTATCTATAAAGACTATCTTTCATGAGCAGGGTGTCCTCTATTTAGCTGTCAGAAGGCCCGTCTATCGCAGGATTCAGACTGTCTGTCCCATTTGGCTGATGTCATAAACTTACACTAGAGTTATGGCAGAGAAAACATGTTTTCCATTACACCCGCACCAAAGTGTTGATTAAGGTGGCACATGTCAGACCTGGGAGTAGCCAGCATTCGAAAACAATGTAGACCTTTTACAGATGCTGAAATTGTTTCCAGAAAATTCAGCGTCCAACTTATCTTATTGTTCCTTTTCTTTTATTAAGAGAGAAAAGAACCTAGGGCCTTTTGTGCTTATTTTTAAGCTAGTACTTTAATTTTGAATTTTTATTTTTTACCACACTTGGATCTTTCTTTTGTGTTTGTGGTCAAATAATCTTTGGATATTTAACAAATGGATTCTATACAAGGCAAAGGTTTCAAATTTTACTTGAGATTTAGTGTTCTCTGTAAAGGGACTTTAAGAAAATTACTTCTAACCTTTTTAGCATGCTGACTTCTTTAAAAAATCTATTATACATTTAAAAGTATTATGTATTCTCTCTTAGAAAACAATTGTGTGGGATCACAAACCTTACCTGGCACACTCAGAGTTCCAAGGGCTTCAGGTTAATGACTCTCATCTAACTGAAGACCAAAATAATCATATAGCTAGCAGAGGATATTTTTATTTGTAAATTGAAATATAGTCCCTCCACAAAACAGAGATACTGATGAGCCCATGTATTTTAGCAGCTGCTGTGGTTTGATTGATTCCTCTTGTTTGAGAAAGTAGGAAAGAGCAGAGATTATTCACAAGGCCAGCAAGCCCTTATGTATAAGTCCTCTACAAAACACCAGCTCCTTGGAGAATATATTGGTTGCTAAGGACCATCAGCCAAAACTGCATCACTTCCCTTTTAGGAAATATGCAGACCACAGCTTTAAGGTGATAGTGACTACTGCGGATATACAAATCCTGTGGATACACAACATATACTGTGGATGTACAAAAAAGACACAGCTAGGCCTGGCGCAGTGGCTCAAGCCTGTAATCCCAGCACTTTGGGAGGCCGAGGCGGGTGGATCACGAGGTCAGGAGATCGAGACCATCCTGGCTAACATGATGAAACCCCGTCTCTGCTAAAAATACAAAAGAATTAGCTGGGCGTGGTGGCAGGTGCCTGTAGTCCCAGCTATTTGGGAGGCTGAGGCAGGAGAATGGCATGAACCCAGAGGCGGAGCTTGCAGTGAGCTGAGATCGTGCCACTGCACTCCAGCCCAGGCGACAGAAAGAAACTCTGTCTCAAAAAAAAAAAAAAGGCACAACTAGTTTTTGCCTTCAAGAAAAGTACATTCCAGTGGAGGAGTCAAAATTGTAGACAGTAATAGATAAAAGTTGATTGGCATGAGGACATAATAACACAAAGTAGAGTGGTTCCAGAAGTATGTTAGGGTTAAAAGTGCCTAAGGCAGGAGGGATTTTCTTGTGCTTGGATGAGATTACTACTGAACTGAGTTTTACATTGACTAAGCATTACCCATCAAGCAGGGAGAGTAGAGTTCTAGACAGAAAGAACACCATGTGAAAACACGTGGCAATATAAAAAAAGTGTGACATTTTAAAGAAAGTTCAATAGTCCGGTATATGGCTGAGACATGTGATTCCATGGAAGGAATTATGAGGTTGCACAGATAGGAAGGACCATGTTAAAGATTTGAATTCTACCATGAAAGCAATGGAGAGTCTGAAGCATTTTATGTAAAGTGATGAGATGATCAGATTTGTATTTTGAAAAAGGGTATGAAAAAATGGTTTGTAGGTGAAAAGGTCTAGAACAGGGAGCTGCTCATTGGCGATTGCAGGAATCTCTGTGTAAATGATGGAAGGTCTTCCCTAAGTCAGTGGCAACAGTGATGCAAGAAAAGAATACAAGAGATATTTAGAAACAGTTTTGATTACTTGGTGATGGATTAGATGTGGAAAGTAAGGAGAGGCATATCTGATTACAGCTCCCAAACTTCCCTGATTCCCATTATTTACAGCAGTGGATTTCAACTGGGGGTTATTTTGACCCCCAGAGAATATTGTAATCTGGAGACATTTTTCATTGTCAGAAGAGGAGGGAATAAGGAAGGGAGGAATGCCACTAAGCCAGGGATGATGCACGAGACAGCCCCTCACAACAAAGAATTATCTGATTTGAAATATCCACAGGGCTAAGGTTGAGAAGCCCTGTTATACAGCATTAAGTAGATCTCTTGCCCTAAAATTGAAAGCACTTTACAATATTACTCAACTTCCTTTTCAGACTAAATTCCTATCTCCCTGCAATGGTTCTTGTAGCAACCAAGCAAAAATGACCTATTCTTGATGTCCCAAACATGCCTCTCACTTCCTATCTTACCGATCTTGGTTTTACTCTTATTTTCTCATCTAGAAACATTCTCCTTGGACCCATAACTTGCTTGTCAAAATGCCACTATGTCTCCACAATGTCTTTCACAATCTGCCCTCCTAGATAAACTCCCTCCCTCCTCTGCACCTCTTTTAGGCACTTACTACATATACCTTGTAAATGTAATGCTAGCTGATTGACATTGTCTTATCCTACTGCCTGAAAAAAGAACCTGATAGAGCAGCATAGTGCCTTCGACAAAGTAAGCATGCAATAAGTGCTTGTTGAAATTAAGTATGATTTTCTAAGTATCACTTGTCTGAAATTGTCAGTGCCTAGGCTTCCTTTTATGCATGTGGGCAATTTGGAGTTGACAGGTTCTCATTTATAAATGCTAAATAATATATAGTGCCAATAAACTGCAACCAATGCTTAGTTCTATAAATGCTGTATTTTATTAAGAAATTAAATATACTTATCCGCACAGCCCATGAACTACCTCAGAGTTTCATCCTTAAGTTCTTCTTCCAGTCCAGGTTTTGGATTTGCTTGGTAAAGCAGATGCTTAAGATTCCTTCCACATCTTTACACACTGATTTACCTGTCTACCAGGTGTTCTACATTGCCCTCCAACTGCTCATTTGAAGCTATTTAATTCTGCAATACATGTTTCATTGCTGATATCCTTAGAAAATTTTTCTGCCTGGTAAAATAAAACCTATTCCTTGTCAGCCTAATAGATGCCACTAAACTACTTCGTAGAAATACTGGGAAATATGAATGGCATGGATGACCAAGACTTTGCTTCTGGATTTTTACCTTATTGCATTTTGACTTTTATAAGACTTACTTAAGGACAAGGATTGAATATTGCTTAGTCCTCTGAGGGCCGTGCATTCATGACAGGCATTTCCTTCACCAAGGCACTGACTTACTTCTCACCACCTGTGAAACGATTTTTTTCAAACCTTATAAGATCTATGAAATTGAAAGAAACCTGTTAATCACCTATTACTGTATATGGTGAGGGTAAGCTCAGCAGTCTGGTTGCTGCTGCTGTTTGGCCTTGGGCTATGTGCAACGCCCTCAATATCAGGGCACAGGCAAATCTTCAGCAGGCAAAGTGGCTTAAAACTCAAACTATCCTCCAAGCTATAGAGAACTTCTCTCTGTCTGATATAGCTGGCTTTAAAAAAAAAAAAAGTCTGGGCAAAGTATGTTTTTTTCCCAAAACAGAATTTTATGAATTATCTGCACCAGGGTGGCTGTTATATTCAGGTCAAAAGGTTATGGCCCATCTCCTTTCTCCCAAACAGTTCAGCATTTGCGGCAACTGGCTTTTAGGGATGAAGGCCATTTTGTGATTCAAAGGGTAAATGATAGGCTCTGATTTTATTCTTCTGTTTTAGTCTATACTTATGCCAATTAATATTCTAGGAGATAGATAGATGATAGATGATAGATAGATGATAGATAGATAGATAGATAGATAGATAGATAGATAGATAGATAGATAGATGATAGATAGATAGATAGATGATAGATAGATAGATAGATAGATAGATAGATAGATAGATAGATAGATAGAGAAAGAGATGTAAAATAAAGTCTTAGGAAGCCAGTTCTTCCTAGGAAGATTAAAATTTGGAGGAGAAAACATCAAAATGCTTTGATGTTTCCTTGACCTCGTTATTCTAGTCAGAATTATAAGCCATTTACTTCCATCCTCCCTCCTCTAAGTTGATCTGGTAAAGGCATTTTTCTTATCTGTGCCTAACCGAAGGTGAACATATTTCACTATAATATGAGCCCCTGAAGACCACGGGGCTTATATGTCTTTATAAGTCTTATTCATCTTTATTTGTCTTCATGCCAACTGGCCCAGGGCTTTGCATGTTTTAGGTGTCCAGTAATTGTTATTGACTTTACATTTTGTCAGCCTGTGGTATGGAAACAGGTGTGATATGAAATGGCTCTGCCAAACCTCTCTACTACAAGTTCTCTCTAAGTGTTGAGACTTCAGTTTTCAGATGAAATTCTCAGCTAACATTTATCACACTGATTTAAAAACTCATTTGTATTTCACACAATTTGAAAAAAGATAATTTTATTTAGAAAGAAAATGAAGAGAAATGGAGAAAATTATTACTATCAGAAAAGCAAGAAACTGTTAGAACTATTAGAAAAGCATTTTAACTGTTAAAATGACCCAAAAATGTGATGCCATTAAATTTTGTTAATCATATATTTTATCCAAGCGTTTAGATTGTCCAAATGTGTATTTTGACACATTGTTTCAGTACAGTAATAACACTGAAATGAAACATAGTAAAATGCAAATAACAGATATTTCACTGTGACTTTTATTCCCAAGCTAATACCTTTGACAACATCCTCCCAAAAATGTTCAAATAATATTCAAGGTCTACTTCAGCACAAATTCGGTCAATAAAAAATGAAGTACTTATTTGTCCATTATCTGTTAAACATTAACAACTTGTATAAGAATGATTCTATACACAAAGTCATGAAACACTTTTTATGTCTTCCAAGAACCTCAACAGACTGCTTTGATTCTCATGGTCTTGAGGGGAACAGAAAAAGCATTGTTTGTCCAAGTTTACAGGTAAGAAAACAGAGGCACATTATTTTAAATAACTTGCCTGCATACATCTTTTTTTCAGTAAGGGGCAGAGAGAGGAATGTCACCCATCAAACTCAAAGGCAGACTGTGCTTGACTCCTCTATCTGTATCACCAGGACATACATCGCAGAGTGTGAGGACATGCTAAACACTCAAACGTTTGAATCACTCATGTGTTCAAAAGTGATTTACCAAATACTCATAATGAAGGAAGGAAGGTATAAAAGTCACCTGACTCTAAATGAGGGTTTTATCCAAGCTGTACAGTGAATTTAGAATCAACGTGGAAGATGCTGCCATATACCTCCAGAATACCCTTCAGGACTGAGGGATTCTTTCTCCCAACACAGATTACAGCTGTGTCTCTCTGCAGAAATTGCCCTTGGTCAACAAAAACTGCCCAAGTTTATGTTTTCTTTGGGGGACAGCTTGTATCATGGTCAATGCAAGGTTACCAAGCCCTTTTACACAATTTAGGACATCTCCAAAGGATAACCCTAGCTTCAATACTTCCTGTGGGATCGTCAGAGGCTGCTACTACAACCACATTGTAGCTCAACATCTTCAGCTGCTGAATCACGTGGCCCTTGCTCCCTCACAGGTGTTGATTCTGAGAGGGCACCTCCATAAAACTCCTGCATTCAAATCTCTACGTCTCGGTAAAGTCTGTTCCCCCAAGACCCTGAACTGTGACACTTGGTACCAGAGTCCTATGGGGCAAAATCTAAAATGGGATTTTGGCTCTTGGGACCCACTGAGCAACCCATTAAACTTTAAGTTTCAGGTGACTCTTGGTCACTTTGTGCTCCTCAGACCAGCAGGTAAGGAGAAGAGTCATCATCCTAACAGAGACAATCTACCTTGAAGATCAGGAGGAAGCTCATCTGTTTTCACACACAGGTCAAGGGGCTAGGCAGAGTGATGCATACTTATAATCTCAACCCTTCGGGAAGCTGAGGTGGGAGCAACGCTGAAGCCTGGGAGTGTGAGGCTGCAGTGAGCTATGATCACACCACTGCACTCCAGCCTGGGTATACAGTCAGACCTAGTCTCAAAAAGGAAGAAGAAGAAGGAGAAGGAGAAGGAGAAGAAGTAGTTGTTATTTGGTGCCTAGGTGATCCACTGGGGCATATCTTGGCACTCCAGTTGCCAATTTTAATAATAAATGGACAAGTACCTCAACCATGGCCTGAGAAGATCACAGTGACCTTGGGGTCATAGTTGAGAGTTTGGTGACCCTTCCAGGTAAGTCACCTGGCCTGGCAGAGTTAATCAACAATGGTGAAGGGAAGTCTGAAATGCATACCTGAGCAGAGCATTGATGAGTATCAGGTACAGCTTTGAGACAAGCTGTACTGTCTAGGGCTGTTGTACCTCTAACCTTTTTCTTTAAGATTTCCCCAAGAAAAGAAAGCAAGTACAGAGAGTAGCTCTTCCCAGATAGGGTGAATTTACTCCATGAAACAAATGAATTCAAGTGGCGGAAGGAGTGTGCTCTACTAGATGCTGCAGAGTGTGCCTCCATGTCTCCCTCACGGCCAAGCTATTTATCTCTTCAACACTGATCCTCCCCAAGATTTACCCTTGACCAAAGGAACCTGTTTGACCAAGTTTATGTTCCCTCCCCAGGGAAAGATCACATCCAATGATTGAGCAGTGTAAGGGGACAAAAATTTAATCCCCTTGCCTCCATTTGGGATATCTCTAAAGGAATATCCCATGCTCCCTGTGAATTGCTTGAAACTACTGTTGGGACTGCGTCACCGTTTGGTTTTCTCTCTGCCCATCCTACTTTCCATTGCTACTCAATATACTGCCTGCAACCAAATAGCCAAATTAGAGCCTGTTTTCCAGACTCTGACAACCCAACTTTGATAACCAAGAATCCAGCTGGATATTATTTCATACTTTATATTATACATCCTGAAAAGATCCAAAATTTGTTGTTTTCTTCCTTCAGGTTAAAATTTACCATTCCGGTGACAGAAGCAAAAGCAAACATCAAAATGACTACTTCATTTTTCCTCTAATGATTCTGTCTCTTGGGTTGTGATCACCTTACTTACCAAATAACTGACTATAACACTATTGAGCTTTAATTTCATCTTATGCAGCAGCTTTTTTAAAACAGCAAATATTTTATAAGGCTCGTCTGCCTGCTGACTCAGAACCCATGTGGTAGCAGGTCTGACAAAATAGATTGTCATGATCTATTAAATCAATAATCCATGCACTAAAGAAAATTTACACTATAAGTTCCACTCTAGTCTCCAAAAGGCATCACTACAAAGCTTGGGGGAAATGCTGGCTGCTGTAACCAGTGCATAAAGTGGTAATTTCTAGGGTTGGTTTTTTTTTTCATAAGTGATACTGAAATGAATGAGTAGAATTTAGTCTTAAGGCATTCTAGTCAATCGTTCCAACATTTAGCATCACAGAACCAGAGAGTCTTCTAATTGAATGGGACCTCAAGAGATCATGTCATGTAACCTTACTCAAAAAAGTTTGCCTAAATTAATTCAAATACATTCTTTTCTAAGGTGCTCTTCCAGTTTTCCAAAGAAGTCACCCATTCCAGGACTCCAAAATCCTCATTGGTAGTAAATTCTTTCACATGTAATACTATGATTTTTTTTTTTTTTTTTTTTT
>NW_012123709.1:5393238-5494281 GCF_000951035.1 Colobus angolensis palliatus
TCTCGATCTCCTGACCTCGTGATCCGCCCGTCTCGGCCTCCCAAAGTGCTGGGATTACAGGCTTGAGCCACCGCGCCCGGCCAATAATATGATTTTTTTTAACTTGCTGTGTATTGGAAAAATAAAGCAGCTGGTCAATGTCTTCCTAGTCATCTTTTCTATACTTGGAGAAGAGAAGACTCTTCCAACTTTTCTTTAATAAGCTTCTTTTAATCTGTCATTAGATTGTATTTTCTAAACTTTCATGCAAGTTCAAGTTTTATTAAATCGTTCTGTTAAATATAGAGGAGTTAGAGTGAAAATTTAACTAATCGAGTAAAAATTAGTAGAGTCTTCACCAGTGACATTTCATCTTATTCACGCTAAATAAAGTTGATTAATTTGTGACTGACACAGTTAATTGACTAAAACCACCGTTCCCAACCATGGAGTCACACGCAAGTAAACAAAAAGTAAGCACACAACAAAGACAGTAGACAAGAAAACAGTTTGCGTTCTTTTTTTTTTGAGACAGAGTCTTACTCTGTCACCCAGGCTGGAGTGCAGTGGCACGATCTTGGCTCACTGCAAGCTCCGCCTCCTGGGTTCACGCCATTCTCCTGCCTCAGCCTCCTCAGTAGCTGGGACTACAGGCACCCACCACCATGCCTGGCTAATTTTTTCTATGTTTTAGTAGAGACAGGGTTTCATCGTGTTAGCCAGGATGGTCTCGATCTCCTGACCTCGTGATCTGCCTGCCTCGGCCTCCCAAAGTGCTGGGATTATAGGCATGAGCCACCGCGCCCAGCCAACAGCTTGGGTTGTAAATAGCATCTTTGAATAACTAAATCAACAGCAGCAATAGCACATCTCCAAACTTCTTGTTCTATGGGGAAAATGAAACCCTGATGAAGTCACTACTTGTTGGGTTTTCTGTTACTTGCAGCCCAATCAATCTTAAGTGATACCATAATCATGACGAAGAAATATTCACTGTGTCATTTCTACATAAGATGTGCATTCCAGCACCAGTCTTCTCTTCTTAATGTAAATGTTCAGTCAGCAGTGCACTATTATCCATTTATGTTCATTTAATTAATGCAGCCTTTCTCAAACTATATGTTATTTTTCCTTCTTAACTGCACCACTCTATTCTGTTTGAAAGAGGGTAGGAAATTATAAATGCACTGATGGCAAGACAGAAGTCATAGAGTAACTAATAGAGTCTTGGTTTTAACATTACCACATGTTACTCATAGAGATTTGGGAGAAAATTATGTCATGCTGGCTTTGGGTGGGTGGGTGGAGAGGGATGCGGGCAGGGAGAAGAATCTTTAGTCATCTCAGGATGCAGTTGCATCTAAATTGTTTTTTCAGTGGGTATCTTATTTCCCTTCTTTGCCACATGAAAAGTAATGGGGCAAATACTGAAACCTCACTCAAGATTTTTTCTTCAAATAATTTCTGGCAAAGGCAGTTTATTTCCCAACCAAGAAGGATTAGTTTTCAGGACCAATGGTCTTTTTAATAAGATTAGTCATCCCTTGGGTGGCCCTACAGCTTCAATTCCAGTGACAACATCATGAGATTCCAGTTTTTACTTTTGTGGCCATAGGAGGCAGGCATTCACAAATACCTTATATGTGCCAATGTTTTCAAGAGGCTCAGAATACTACCATTCTTAACACCACCACTACCTTACCACAGCCACCACCAATTGCTATAGTAACATACTTTGGTTGATGTTATTGATTTCTTGGGTTTCCAGAAACAAATTTACTTTATAAATGTGTAAATATATAGCTAGTAGAAAAACATGATTTTTCATGCTAATATTTTCAGATATTTGTGCAATTCAAAAAATTACAGAGAGAGAAAAATAGAGAACAGGGAATAATTATGTACAGTGTAAAATGTTAGGTTTTCATTTTCATTGAAGACTTTTCATACTCCTGAGCTTATGAAAGTAGTGACCATGTGCATTGAGTTTTAAATAATTGTTTTTAGGCTTAGGGTTGATAGTTGAAGAAATGAGAACTCAGTAATAATCTTTAGACTGTGATATGGCTTTGCTAACTAAGGTGAACCTGCTCCTTGGAAAATAAGACAGCCCTGGCTTCACTATAAGAGTATACTGAACAATATTAACTTAAAACATCCTATTCCTTCAAACACTGTTTATAAACAGATTACTATAAAATAACATTAGAGGTCACAATGAAATACAAATAACATTTTGAAGTTTATCACTCATTCTTTTCATAATTCAATAGGAGTATATAAGGTCACTCGTAAGTAGAGTGTCTTACATATACCTGCCTTCATTGGCCCTTAGATGGTCAGAAAAATTCTCTGCTTTAAATGGGAATTCATTTAGTCTATTGAAAACTGTAGGAGAAGCCAGTTTCCCTAAGAATCCTTCATAAAAATATCAAAATAAGTGAACAAAAGATGCCAAACTCTATCAAGATTTATTGGCAATTTGCTACAATCAGACCAACTTAAGCACAAGTTTGTACCTTACCCAATTCCATCTAAAGACTACATAATGAAAAACCTTTTGACAAGTTGATTAATAATCCTGAGCTGTTAAAGTTCAGCTGAGTGAGCAATTAAACATTCCAAACAGCAATGAACCTTCAGAAGGTAATTTATGATAATTTTATGCACAAGAGCTCAGTGGCTTTTTAATTTGATAGAATGTTAGTAGCACAAATTTCTAACAAGGGAGCGTCAGGGTTCCATACATCACTGAGATTACTTAAACATTTCAAATGTGGCTGATGAATGAAGTTTCTTGAGATGTGGGGAGATACAGAAGGTGTTGGAAGGTTGAGATTATTCATCATATCAATTATTGAAAGTGGATGCACTGACATCACACTCCCTGATCATATTTTATGTCCACAGTAAAGATAAGTCAAGCTTGAAATAACAGACTTTCCTAACTACAGTATCTGCAGGTAATTCACCTCCCTTTATTTCCCTCCTCTTTTTCTCTACACTTTCCTTCAAACTCGTTGTCACATCTTTCATTCCCACCCAGATTTTTACATCTCCAGACCCCTTACTTGAAAAATCAGAGAAATAATAAGAATAAGGGCAAGAAGAGAAGAGCAAAAGAGAAAGAAAGAGAAGTGAGAATGGGTACAAAGCTACAATCATAGACTCACAGGGTCAGAAAGAACTGATGGAATAATTTGGTTTAGTTCCCCCATTTTTACCAATACACATATATGCACACACAAATACACACACTTCCATGCATTCACATACACAGATACACACCTCCAATATGGATATCTCCTCTACCACATCCCCAGCAAAGCAATGGCCATCCAGCCCCCACTCTTTTAGCACCTCCATCCTTGAATTAACACAGCACATATCTGGCAGCCTTTTTCTTCTCAGAGCACTAAAAAAAATGACACGATCTGTTTTAAGCAGAAGCAAATTCCTTATTGCTGCCATTTCTACCCTAGAATCCTTGAATTTAAAACTAGAAAAGACCCCAGAGATCATTTAGACTATAGTTCTCACTTGTAGCTCATGGAGCCTCATAATTATTTGACCCTTATATTATTTCTCTCTCTCTCTTTTTTTTTATTTAAATGAATTGCTCACTTTGAACACTGAGCTACTTTGCACAAAATCAGGATTTCTACCTTAAAAAACGGAAAAATTAGAAGCTCTGGAAACACGTTCCTCCATAACTCTCATAGCAATATTTGGCTGCTGCTTGGCAGCAGCTGCCCATTTAAAGGAGGCATGCTCTCTCCATTTCATCACAAGCCCTACCACCCTCTACAGTCTTACCCCTGGGAAGATTTACTCGTGTATGACATCAGCCAGGGCCACATAGAAATTTGAGTTTGTGATCCTGGACTTATATTAACTTGTTTTTTTATCATTGAAGAAATGAAGCCAATGGTAATAAAATGACCTTAACCAAGGTCACCCAGCTAGTTAAGAGGCAGAACCCGGATCTGTTAACTCCTTTTCCAGTGCTCATTTCATTATACTATAGATTTAGTTCAGTTCATCTTTCTCATCACTAGAAGTGTTTTTCTTTTAATGTAAAAAAAGGGAGAAATAGATTAATCTTATCAAAATACAAATGATGCCTCTATATCAATTTCCATTCAGGCTAAATTTAATCCATAAGCAATTAAATATTTTTGACAAGGGTACGTTTTGTTGTCTACTCACTTCTCTCCATTTTTGACAGAGATTTATGCTCTAAAATCAAAGTAGCACATTAGAAATTGCATCATTGGAGTAATAGGTATGGACTGTCTTTATACCTATTTCTGTTCTCTTCTATAAATGTTATATATTTACATAGCAGATACCAAATGCTGACACAAAGTCAGTTTTATTCGTCTGCTACAAACACAAAGATTGAGGGCAAGATCATGGTGACTATTTTCTAATGCTTTTATTTCACCAAATGAATTCGTAAAACAAAACCAAGTAAACAAACACAAGCTCATCTAGCTATCATCTCTGCAGATGTCGTTTCTTGGTAATGTGCTATTATAATTCATGTCAGGTAAACAGTCTTGCAGATGAAGTCAGAATTATTCAAGCAAGTTTCTTCATACCACCCTGTAAAGCTGTTTCCCTCACATGGGGAACTTCCACAAAGACTACTTGTTTACAGAGACCATGTGCATCGCGATCCTCTTTTGTGTTTCTCCCTCCCTGGTACCAAGCATATGTTTTTAATGTTAACACTCCCTCATGTATAGAGACCATCTGCTTATTAAAAAGAGTGCTCCCTTCTAAGCCAGCTTTTTTCATGAAACGTCCTCTCTGCTCGTTTCACAGATTTCGGGGAAGGAGAAAAGGCTATGATCTTCAAGTCCAAATAAGAAGGTTTGGGGATCTAGAGGAGCTTTGTAGAAGGAGTGGAAGGTGCTTGTATGAATCCTGAGAAAGAGAGATGTCACATACCCAAATGCCTGAAGCTGTGCTTTTTCTGCCCCTGTAGTCAAGGGATAAAGTATAATGGTCCTGTCTCCACTATATTACCACCACCTAATCCAATAGATCCAGGTGCTTTATTTTCCTTCTTTGCTCCTGCACCCAATCTCGGAAATGCAGATGTTATGATAATTAGATGTAGATTTCACTGAAAACAATGCACTTAACCTTGAAAGTTGAATAGCAATTGGTCAGGCAGATGAAGGTTACTGGGCTACAAGCCGAAAGAACTCCCTGTGCAAAGACCTAATGTAAGAGCATGTGATCTACAGTTGTACAAATTGCTCGGTGTTTAAAGCTTAGGGAATCTATAAAGGAAAAGCATGAAACAAACAAAAGAGAACTGGAGAAAGATGAAGTCTTGAGCATAAAATTGTCACCCCTATTTAAGACTAATTAGGCTGGTAAATCCTGAGTTTAAATTTTGATACGTCTGGTTTGAGGGGGCAAGATATCAATTCAGAGACTAAGAAAGGGCAATAATGGTTGTTGCACCTGCCTTGCTTTAGAGATTCAAGAAGGAGAACAATCTTGGCACAAAGTCCATGTTTGAGGTTGTGTGTCCAAGAGCACAGGAGTCCTGAAAAACCTCAGCTATCATCAGCTTTGTGGAGGTTTCTCCACCTAAACCACAGCTGCTGTCCATGACCTCTTTCTGTATCTCCTAGAAAAGGAAGGGTTGAGAAAGAAAGTTTCCTAGGTTAGAGGAGTGAGCTTTTCCCCAGGGAAGCTGTGCCGACTGATATTTGAAAGAAACTTTGGAACTTAATAGGGAGCTATTATAGTAACGGGGAGTGGGCAACGGTGAGGTGCATCAGTTGGCAGGAGAGGGAAACACACCTCTTGTGGACCGAACCACCAACATCCCACTCTGGAAAGAGAGAAGTGGCCAGAAAATGGCATGAAAAGCCAACTGCTTGGATGCAAGAGTTCTCTTCCCTATGCCAAGGACATTATCAAACCAGGAGAGGAACTGGAGAAATGTAGTTAATTAATATGTCCAGATACTGATATGTTTTTGAGAGTAAAAGGAGACACAATTAACAATTGTAGGACGGCTGGTGTGGTGGCTCACACCTGTAATCCCAGCACTTTGGAAGGCTGAGGCGGGCAGATCACGAGGTCAGGAGATTGAGACCATCCTGGCCAACATGGTGAAACCCCATCTCTGCTAAAAATACAAAAATTAGTTAGGTGTGGTGGAGCGTGTTTGTAATCGCCACTACTCAGGAGGCTGAGGCAGGAGAATCGCTTGAACCTGGGAGGCGAAGATTGCAGTGAGCCGAGATCATGCCACTGCACTCCAGCCTGGAGACAGAGCAAGACTCTATCAAAAAAAAAAAAAAAAAACTGTAGGACAACAGCCATAAATTAGACAGTTCAGCGCACACTTGTACAAATGATCACTCTACTTGAGACGACTGGATTTAAACTTCCTCTCCCATCTGATCACTCTTATCTAATCTCTCTTCTTGCCTCTCTTCTCCCTTCCCAACCCCTCCTTGACCTAGAGGTCAGACATCCACCAGGTATCTAAAGCCAGGAACTAGATTCTTACCTTCCTCTCAGCCCCTAATGTTACACCCTTGTGTTACCCTCCTCAAGGTTTCAATGTATGCCCACTGCACTTAGAAAAAAATCCAGAGCTCTGATCACGGCCTACAAGGGCTTACATAATCTGGCCCTTGGCTATTTCTTGAATCTTATCTCATGCCATTTTCCCTTTTTCTCTATCCCTCTGAACTTCTTTCAGTTTCTGGAGCCAGCTAAGCACTGTTCTGCCTTGTGGTCTTTGCACAGCCATTCCTTATGTCCATTATGCACTTCCCCTAGTTCGTCATATGACTTCTCATCCTTCTTTTTAACCCACACATCCTCTTTTGGAATAGGCTTTCTTGACCTCCATCTAAAGAAGTTCCTCTCTCCTTACCCATGCATATCAGAACAGCCTTCTTGTTTATCAGTTTGCTCACTTGCATATTGTCTGTCTCTCCCACTAGTAAGCAGGGAACAACACTGTTCTATCCATGCTAAATTGCTAATGACCTAGCTTAGTAACAAGTTCTTGGTAGACACATATTTACTCTTAAAAAAAATGTTGATTCATTGAAGAGTGTCTACAGCACTTTCCACCATTAGAACCTACCATCCTTAATCAAGATAAAGAGGAGGAAAGGGAAGATAAGAAGCCTCCAGCACCACCTACTACAAAATAAAGCTAAACCAAACATCAGAGAACAAAGTTTCATATTCTTAGTCTTTCCTTTGAGCATCCTTCAGGACTTTTCAACTCTCTTCTGAAGAAACTTTATCGTAAACAATTATGCAGACCTGTATGGGGTCCATTTAAGGCTGCCCCTTCTAACTCCCAGACCTACGCTCCTGCTGTCTCTGGTGTGTCATAGACATCAGCTTGATATACTTTGAACATGGCTAAGAACCAAAACTGGGCCTGCTGGTGGATTTCTCATAGCCCCAGGCTAAACATCTTTAGTTATTTGACAATCAATATGCACGAATGTAATTATTTGTTTTCTAGGAGTTAGATGAACAAGATCATTCTAAATTCTCGTGTTATTAATACATGGTAATGAAAGTGAAATATTAATGACTCAGTCAAGTGTATTAAGAATTTGAAGTGCTGTGCAAACTGAAAACTTGCATCTTAGAGGGGGGAAGAAAGCTCAAATGTACCAGATGGCTTGGTGACAGCCATTTTATTTAGTGCAGTCTCAGCAGATATGTTTGATAGCCTTCAGGAAAGGCCATCAACTATGCAAGGGAGGGTACTGTACCTGATTGTCTGAGAGGACTGTGCCCAAAGAAAAATCAAATGGATGGAGCCGAGCTGTGCTTCTTTGTGTCTCAAGCGTGCTTGGCCCTGAATGAGATATTAGCGCATCTCAAGCTATCGGTGAACTCAGTGGCAAAGTCTGCTGCTTCCCCCGCCCCTCCCCTGAGATGTCATATCAATGCCTGGCTTTAGAGTAACAATCGTTATACCTCTTAAAATGTGATAGAGTTGAAAGAGCCCCAGACTAAGAGTCAGCAGAACTGAGCTCAGCCGGCCTGACCACAGAGGAGATGAGGGGCGCTGAGCAAGCAATATCATACCTTTGGGGTGAAGTTTCCTCACCTGTGACCTAACGACAATAAAATCCACCTCTCTGTCTCACTGAGGTTGCTGAAAAGGTTAAAACAAATAACATTTTATAGTAAATCAACTATGCAAATAGCAGAGGATGAAATTGTTTTGAGGCTAGATTTGCTTTCTCAACTCTGATACATTTTTGTGTCTGGTTTATTCATATTTACACAAGTACATCTCTAAATAACAGATTCCTCTTGTAGTAAGTTTTTACTCAAAGATTTTCTGTCTTTAATTTTCTGGATGATCTATGTATATACTAGGACATTATAAATGCCTATGTAGACATTATATATGCCTATTCTGTTATGTCACTCTACTATCCTTAATTATTCCGCCTGATAATATCAAGATTAATTAAGAGCACAAAGGCAAAGACAGGAGGTTTCTATCTAAATCTACATAGATTTAGAAACCGCCTCTCATTTTTACCTTCTTAAAACAAAACCAGTTAATTTATGTATTCATATATTCCCCAGTATGGTGCCATAGCTGGATATTCAGCCACGATTTCCAGGATCTGGAATCCTGGTTTACCCTAGAGCAAACAAGAAGAATTGGCCCATGTCACATGACAGACTATGGAAGACAATAATGATTAGGATAATAACAAACCAAGTACAAGTATGGGGAGCATTCTCCCTACTGAAAAAGTAGAGATTATTTCTCCATCAATTCTATGGAGAAGATTCCCTTAGAGCCAGGAAATGTCAGCCAGACAGGAGTTTCCCAATGAACTTTGACTGAGAAGCTGAAACTCCTGTTCATTCTTCAATGGAAAGGGTCTAGTAGTTTAGAGAGTAATGATTGATGTGTTTAAAGGACTTACAGAATTTTCTTCTTAGCCCACACCTATCTCCTGATCTTAATAAATCACAGAAGTCAGTTTACTACTGGATACTCATAAGGGAATCTGAAATGTAGAAACTCTGTTAGCTAAATAGACATTTACATTTGTTAAACCTTAATCTCTTTCTCATTGCTAAATTCTGTTTCTGACTCCAGATTTGTATCTTAGATTCTTTTGGATTTTATCACATGTTATTTCCTCTGGTTGTACCCTAATGATTTCCTCTTTTAGCTCTCCCTAGTTTGTTAACTTATCCATTCAACAAATATCTACTGAGAGCCTACTATATTCCTAGCACTGGCCTGGACACTGAGAAGGATATACATGAATGCAAAGTCTACTCTCAAGGATCTGATAATTGAGTCAGACTTCACATCATTCAAACATCTTTAGTGATCTCATCAACATACATAAAATCATTGCTCTGTAATAATCATGATGAAATAAACTATGCATCAGTACCAAAACTCTCAAATCTCAGAGCCTTAACCCAGTGAAGCTGTATTTCTCACTCATGTCACAATCTGATGCAGGTATCTTGGCCTCTCGGTGCTGGCCTCTCCAAGTGAGGATCCCAGAGACTCAGGCTTCTTCCAGTTTAAAACTCTGTCATCCCAAAGCTTTTCATTTCCAGCCATAGAGATTTAATGTCTCTCTTACTGTCTCCTGCCTCCAACTAAACTGATGCACTATTTCTGCTCATATTCTATTATTAATAGAATATTAATATAATTAATATTCTATTCATTCTATATTAGAATTAGTCACACCCCACCCAAATGCATGGGATCTGTGAAATATTGAGGAGTGCATGAATTTTTCTGGCATACTAACATTCTCTGACACAGTCTTCTAGGAAAAATAAGAACAAATCCCAGATTGTCATATCACTTCATATTTCACAATGTATGTAAAATACTAATGTCCACCTGCAAACTAATTTCTAGCACAATATCTGATACATAGCAGACACTCAATAAGTTTCTGTGGAATATAGCAAACAATAAATGATGTAGTGGGGCTAATGATTTACACAAATATCAACATATGTATAAGTTAACAGTCACTTAAAATATAAGAAAGACACACACTATACTATTTCACATTGCCCTTAAGTGGCAAGTTGTACAGATAATAGGTACTTAAGAGATGGGAGCAACCACCTTAGACTGCAAAGTAAAAAAAAAAAAAAAATTTTTTTAATGGTGGTGGAACTTGGTGGAGAAACAGTAAATATTTGAACACGGAGAAAGGTGATACATTGTAGAGAACTTTGCAATCAAAGACACATAAGCAGGCAAAGGCAAAGTGTATGTGAGAATCAGTAGGTCAAATGACTTGCTTAGATAAGAACACAGTTATACAGAAGTTATTATGAGAGACATTTAGAGAGAAAGATTCAATAATTTAAGCTTAAATGATTATCTGCTCCATATAAAAATTTTGAACAAAGGAGTAACAACATAGAGGTTGCAGAGGTAATGTTGTTTCCTATTGCTATTGTCAAGCCATCCTGTTCTAGATGGTTAGGCTAAGTCTCGCATCAAAGTAAAACAGGATAAGTACAAAGAAAGTGCAGCCTTGTACTAAACCAATGTAAAATAACTGCCCAACATTCTGGGAATTTAAAATCTATATGGACGAAGGGGTATAAACCATAAAATTGATATAGCAAATTTTGACCACTTTTGAGAGTTATTTGTCTATGTCTATGAAGGATGAATAACTCAAAGGTGAAATAAAGATAGAACTAAGTTGGGTGCATTAGTTGAACAGGATATATTGTCTAATTATTTAGGGAAATAATTTATATATTTGTATAACTTATGATTTTGTTAAAAACATTTCTTTTTAATTGTATTTAATTTTTTAAACTTTTATTTTAGGTTCAGGGGTACATGAGCAGGTTTATTATATAGGTAAATTGCATGATATGGGGGTTTGGCATACAGATTATTTTGTTACCACCTAATTGGTGAGCCATGACATCAAGCTAGTGGGTAACAGACTGTGTTTTTTAGAAAAAGAAGAGAATAGAATAATTCAAGTATTAAAGCCAGATATTTATGGAAATTTTGTTTTAATTATGTGTGCATATGTATAGAGATGCAATATAAAATTATTTTTTACTGTAGTTCAGGGCCAAGAAGTTTGAAAATCACTGACCTAGAGACATAGTAGAGAACATGCATACCTTGAATAGTCATATCAAAATAAGAAAATGGTTAATACTGTTCTATGTAGATTATACTATCAAATCACATCCACAAATACACATTTCTTCTTTCTTCTTTTTTTAACTTTTATTTTAAATTCAGGAGTACATGTGAAAGTTCATTATATAGGTAAACTTCTGTCATGGGGGTTTGTTGTTCAGATTATTTCATCACCAGGTATTAAGCCTAGTACTCATTAGTTATTTTTCCTGATCCTCTCCATCCTCCCACCCTCCACCATCCAATAGGCCCCAGTGTGTGTTGTTCCCTTCTATGTGTCCATGTATTCTCAAGATTTAGCTCCCACTTATAAGCAAGAACATGTGGTATTTAGTTTTCTGTTCCTGTGTTAGTTTGCTCAGGATAATGGCCTCCAGCTTCATACATTTCCCTGCAAAGGACATGACCTTGTTCTATTTTATGGCTACGTAGTATTCCATGGCGTATCTATACCACATATTTTTTTTTATTCAGTCTACCATTCATGGGCATTTAGGTTGATTCCATGTCTTTGCTATTGTGAATAGCACTGCAATGACCATATGTGTGTATGTGTCTTTATGATAGAATGATTTACATTCCTTTGAGTATATGCCCAGTAATGGGAATGCTGGGTCAAATGGTATTTCTGTCTTTAGGTGATTCTTTGAAGAATCACCATACAGTTTTTCACAATAATTTAACTAATGTATATTCCCACCTACAGTGTATAAGTGTTAATTTTTCCTCACAACCTCTCCAGCACCTGTCATTTTTTGACCTTTTAATAGTAGCCATTCTGACTGGTGTGAGACGGTATCTCATTGTGGTTTTGATTTGCATTTCTCTAATGACAATAATGTCGAGCTTTTTCTCATATGCTTTTTGGCTCCATGTATGTCTTCTTTTGAAAAGTGCCTGTTCATGTCCTTTGCCCACTTTTTAACGGGGTTTGTTTTTTCCTTGTAACTTTAAGTTCCTGATAGATGCTAGATAGTAGATCTTTGTCAGATGCATAGTTTGCAAATATTTTCTCCCATTCTGTAGGTTATCTGTTTACTCTGTTTCTTGTGCTGTGCAGATGCTCTTTAGTTTAATTAGGTCCCATTTGTCAATTTTTGTTGTTGATGCAATTGCTTTTGGTGTCTTCATCATCAAATCTTTGCCCATTCCTATCTCCAGAATGCTATTGCCTAGGTTGTCCTCCAGGGTTTTTATAGTTTTGAAGTTTACATTTAAGTCTTTAATCCATCTTGAGTTGATTTTTGTGTATGTTATAAGGAAGGAGTCCAGTTTCAATCTTCTGCATATGGCTAGCCAGTTATCCCAGCACCATTTATTGAATAAGGAGTCCTTTCTCCATTACTTATTTTTGTCATCTTTGTTAAAGATCAGATGTTGTAGATGTATAGCTTTATTTCTGGGTTCTCTATTCTCTTCCATTGATCTATATGTCTGTTTTTGTACCAGTACCATGCTGTTAGTATAGTTGGAAGTAGGTAGCGTGATGCCTCCAGCTTTGTTCTCTTTGCTTAGGACTGTCTTGGCTATTTGGGCTCTCTTTTGGTTCCACGTGAATTTTAAAATAGTTTTTACTAATTCTGTGTGGAATGTCATTGGTAATTTGATAGGAATAGTACTGAATCTATAAATTGCTTTGGGCAGTATGGCCATTTTAATAATATTGATTCTTCCTATCTATGAGTATGGAATGTTTTTCCATTTGTTTGTGTCATCTCTGATTTCTTTGAGCAGCTTTTTACAATTCTTGTTGTAAATATCTTTCATCTCCCTGGTGAGCTGACTTCTAGGTATTTTATTCTTTTTCTGGCTATTGTGAATAAAATTGTATATCTTACTTGGCTCTCAGCTTAACAACTGTTGGTCTATAAGAATGCTAGTGAATTTTGTACATTGATTATGTACAGTGAGATTTTATGGAAGTTGTTTATCAGCTTAAAGAGCTTTTGGGCCTAGACTACAGGACTTTTAGATATAGGATTATCTCATCTGCAAATAGGGTAATTTGATTTCTTCTCTTCCTATTTGCATACCTTTATTTTTTTCTCTTGCCTGATCACTCTGGATGGGACTTCCAATGTTATGTTGGATAGGAGTGGTGAGAGAGGGCATCTTTGTCTTGTGCCAGTTTTCAAGGGAAATGCTTCCTGCTTTTGCACATTCAGTATGATGTTGGCTGTGGGTTTGTCGTAGATGGCTTTTATTATTTTGAAGTGTGTTTCTTCAATACCTAGTTTATTGAAAATTTTTAACATGAAGGGATGTTGAATTTTATCAAAGGTCTTTTCTGCATCTATTAAGATAATTGTGTGGTTTTTATCTTTATTTCTGTGTATGTGATGAATTGCATTTATTCATTTGCATATGTTGAACCAACCTTGCATTCCAGGGATAAAGCCTACTTGATTATGGTGGATAAGCTTTATGATGTACTACTGGATTCGGTTTGTCAGCATTTCATTGAGAATTTTTATATGGAAGTTCATCAAGGATGTTGGCCTGAAGTTTTCTTTTTTTGTTGTGTCTCTGCCAGGTTTTGGTATCAGGATGATGCTGACCTCATAGAATGAGTTAGGGATGAGTCCACCTCCTCAATTTTTTTGGAATAGTTTCAGTAGGAATGGTACCAGCTCTTTTTTGTATATCTGGTAGAACTGGGTTATTAATCCATCTGATTCTGGGCTTTTAGTGGTTGGTAGGCTATTTATCACTGATTCAATTTCAGAGCTTATTTTTAGTCTGTTCAGGATTCAATTTCTTCCTGGTTCAGTCTTAGAGTGTATGTGTCCAGGATTTTATCCATTTCTTCTAGTCTGTGTCCATAAAGGTGTTCATAACATTTCTTCTAGTTTGTGTCCATAAAGGTGTTCATAACATTCTCTGATGATTATTTGTAGTTTTGTGGAGTCAGTGATAATATCCCTTTTGTAATTACTAATTGTATTTATTTGGATCTTCTCTTTTTTTCTTTATTAGTCTCACTAGTGATCTATGTATTTAATAATTTTTTTCAACAAATCAACTCCTGGATTTGTTGATTTTTTGAATGTTTTTCATGTCTCAATCTCCTTCAGTTCAGCTCTGATTTTAGTTATTTGTTGTCTTCTGCTAGCTTTGGAGTTTGTTTGTTTTGATTCTCTAGTTATTTTAGTTGTGATGTTAGGTTGTTACATTGAGATCTTTCTAACTTTTTGATGTGGACATTTAGTGCTGTGAATTTCCCTCTGCCTCAGCTGTGTCCCAGATATTCTGCTACATTGTATCTTTATTCTCACTAGTTTCACATAACTTCTTGATATCTGCCTTAATTTCATTACTTACCCAAAAGTCACTCAGAAGCAAATTATTCAATTTCCATGTAATCGTATAGTTTTAAGTGATTTTCTTAGTCTTGATCTCTAATTTTATTGTACTGTGGTCCAAGAGAGTGATTGTTATGATTTCAGTTATTTTGCATTTGCATAGGAGTGTTTTGTGTCCAATAATGTGGTTGATTTTAGAGTATGTGCCATGTGGCAATGAGAAGAATGTATATTCTGTTGTTTTGGGGTAGGAGAGTTCTGTAGATGACTATCAGGTCCATTTGATCCAGTGATGAGTTCAGGTCCTGAATATCTTTGTTAACTTTCTTCCTTGATGATCTGTCTAATACTGTCAGTAGAGTGTTGAAGTCTCTCACCATCATTGTGTGGGAGTCTAAGTCTCTTTGAATGTTTCTAAGAACTTGCTTTATGAATCTGGGTGCTCCCGTGTTGGGTGTGTATATATTTATAATAGTGTTGGGTGTATATATATTTATAATAGTTAGGTCTTCTTGTTGAATTGAACCCTTTACCATTATGTAATGCCCTTCTTTGTTTTATTTTGTTTTTTATCTTTGTTGGTTTAAAGTCTGTTTTCTCTGAAATTAGGAATATAATGTCTGCTTTTTTTTTTCTGTTTTCCATTTGCTTGGTAGGTTTTCCTCCATCCCTTTATTTTGAGCTTATGGATGTCTTTGTCTTTGCATGTGAGATGAGTCTCTTGAAGACCGCATACCAATCTATCTTGGTTCTTTATGCAGCTGGCCACTTTGTGCCTTTTAATTGGGAAATTTAGCCTATATACATTAAAGTTTCATACTGATAGGTATAGATTTGATCCTGTTACGATGTTAGCTGGTTACTATGCAGATTTGTTTGTGTGGTTGCTTTATAGTGTCATTGGTCAGTGTATTTAAAGTTGTTTTTGTAGTGGCTGGTATTTATCTTTCATTTCCATATTTAGCACTTCCTTCAGGAGCTCTTGTAAGGCAGGTCTCTAGGTAACAAATCCCCCTGGGATTTGCTTGTCTAAAAAGGATCTTATTTCTCTCTCACTTATGAAGCTTAGTTTGGCCAGATATGAAATTCTTGGTTGGAATTTCTTTTCTTTAAGAATGTTAAATATTGGCCCTCAATCTCTTCTGGCTTTCTGCTGAGACATTTGCTGTTAGTCTGATGGACTTCCCTTTGTAGGTGACCTGTCCTTTCTATCTAGCTGCCTTTAACAGTTTTTTCTTTCATTTTGACCTTGGAGAATCAGATGATTATACACATCTCTTCTAAAGGATCCTGGTTAGATTTTGAAAGCATATGAGTATTACCTAACAATTTTTACAGACAAATTTCTCTATTAATTGTGCTAGGCCTATTTCTTCTTCTTCTTCTTCTTCTTCTTCTTCTTATTATTATTATTATTATTATTTTTTTTTTTGGAGACAGAGTCACGCTCTGTCACCTAGGCTGAAGTGCAGTGTCATGATCTTGCAGCCTCCACCTCCCAGGTTCAAGCAATTCTCCTACCTCAGCCTCCCAAGTAGTTGGGACTACAGGCACACACCACCACGCCCAGCTAATTTTTTGTATTTTAGTAGAGATGGGGTTTCACCATGTTGCCCAGTCTGGTCTCGAACTCCTGAACTCAGACAACCCACCCACCTCAGCCTCCTAAAGTGCTAGCATTACAGGCATGAGCCACCATACACAGCTGGCTTATTTCTTCTTAATGAGAAGAAATAAATTGGGATTAAGTAGTACTGCTTCATCTGTTATTCTTACTCCATTTGCTCCCAGCAGAAGGCCAATGCTTTCTTTTTTTTCCTATACAAAGCATAACTGAAACCAAGCTCCTTTTGGTCACCCAAATTCACATCTGACTCCACTCCTTCTACCTTTGGTTTCCAGATCCCATTGAAATTAATTTACCCCACTCTCTATATCAATCCTTGATCATGTACCTTTTCTTTTATTTTTGGCTAATTATCATTGAAAAGATTAATTCACTTGAGATCTATACAGCAACAGTAAATTACTTAGCTGTCTCCCCTCTTCCTCTCTGTTATTAACAATTTCATACCAGCAGACGGTTTTGCAATAGTTAACCATCTCTTTTGGTGTCTTTTGGTGAGCAGCCTTGAATTCAACTTCCCCAGCCTTTCACCTTTTCTTGCCTTATATTCCTACCTATGTTGCTAGAACAAATCTCTTCCCATACCATTACTACTTCATTTTTCACTGACATCTGGTCTAATTCATTTTTTAAATGCCTGCTCCCTCTTAGTTCTCAGAGATACTCTTGGCCTTTTGGTAAATCCTTCATTTTCTCCTGCCTCACTTGACCTTTCTCCTTGGCATCCATGCATGATTCTTTATTCTTCAATTCAATTCAAGCATTAAAGCCCTGTAGCTATTCTCTGCTTAACAGTCCCTTCAGATTTCAGTATAGAGTATACAGTTTTTCTCCTGACATTATTCTCTACCAACCTCTTTGCTGCCAAAAATGGTGACCTAGTTTAAGTAGGTCCTTTATGAAGACAGTTTTCCTCATTTCTTGAAATATTAGATACTTTCCCAGTAGTTATTTCACTTTTTAAGAAAAAATAAGTTATTACTATGTAATAAATGTAGGTTCTCTCATGATGATAATAAATTGTAGGATAATTTAATTTGATGAATTTCAGAATTCTTTTTTTTTTCCTTTACAAAAAATAAAAAAGTGCTAGTAATTTTGAAGTTCTGTTCTCCCTTTCCTGTCCTTATATAGTGGGGTGTTGTTCCCTTTACAATTCCTCACTGAAACATCCCTGACAGCACTTCACTTGCCTGCCTGTAAAGAGGGTCAATGATATTTTAACACAGAATCACCATAAGCTTAGTGAAAGCAACCCAAAGCATATTTTTTCAAACTGTTGACTTGTTTGACTCCCACTTGCATCCTCACCAAATGAGCACAATTTTCCCTTTGTCTGTGTGCCATTCCCTCAAACCCAATGCTATCACATACCCAAGATCACTCTTAAAAGATAAATCTGATAACCGATGTTTACTCATATGCTAATAACTTACAGTGATACCTCTCACAAGAGAACCTGATAGAAGAAGGTAATATTTAATTCAAATATATTACTTTTACTGGGAAAGCCAGGTTCTGTGACATGTGTCAGGAGATAAATTGAAAGCAGAGGTAACTTGCAAATTGTACTACATAAGTGACTGATGTCTGCATCCTCAGGTAGGTCTGACCAAGAGCTCAATTTAAACAAGTCCTTGTTTCACTTTCTCTATAGACACATCCATATTCTAGGAAGCTTGCATCTCCTATCAGGTAAAGGCAGCTCATTTCCTATTTCTCATTACCTCTCTACTGAAATAAAAACAGCCCAGTGACACTCATCATACACCTTGGGATTTTTGGAATGCAGATAATAATCAACTATGAAGAACTGGCTAACATAGCTCCTAACTATTAACTCTGCCACATTTTGATTGTTCAATACATTTAAGAACATAAACTAAAATGGAAAGGATATGAATTCCAGGTAGAATACAATGCAAATTTATACAGTTTTGCAAAACCCTTGCCCCTTGCAAATAAATTTACATGCCCTTCAGCCTTAGACACAGTGGCATCTGAACAGTCTCAGGGATTAACAGTTTTAAATTCTGGTTGGACTCCAGGTGCCAGCTGTACAATACCACCATCCTTCTTTAATAGAAAGTTATAAGTATCCAGAATTCACAGGAGTCTGGCTGGCTTCTATCCAGGACAAGAATGTAGAGGAGAGGTAATCAATATGCCCTAGCCTGTCCTGCAAGGTTTATTTTAAAGATTACTTTGAGTTATGGTAGGGTCTTTGTGAAATAGATCATCCTTACAGAGTAAAGCAGATCCATGGAGGTGTCCTGGATGGGTCTTCAGGGAACCAGAGCAAAATGTCAAGAAGCCCTCGAAGTCTCTGTGTTTATTTTATGAGGAGTAGAGGGTCGATAGTAGTGATTGGTAGAGCCCAGTTGATGAAAAGGTCCATAACATGGGAGGATGCTTCCAGCAGTGATTGGCAGAGGGGCCAGGTTGCAGCTTAGAGGCAAGAATTAAAGTTGCATAAGCAACACGAGCTGAGCCCAAACACTGGGTAATCTAGAAATAGCCTTGTCAGAAAAGCCATGCTGGAGAGAATTACAGAAATCAATTTTGGTTGCAAGCAAAGCCTTGTTTAAAATTTCAGCTTGCTAGATACTAACAACTATGAGAGATTCTTCGATTCAAGAAAATTGGAGGCAAATGCTTTGGGATACTACTGTGTGATTGACATGGTTGAGTTCCAGGAGAGAAATGTGGTGTCTTTGTAATGAGGTTGAGAAAAATCCTCCCATACTGCTACACCATAGTTTCTACTATCACTGTAAATATTACTCGTAGGTGAAATTAAAATGTTTATGAAAGTACTTTATAAACTTTAAAGCATTTACATTTGTAAATAGTTGCTATCTGTTTACTACAACATTAATTTGTTCTCTAAGAATTAGTAGAATTAGTGGAATCTTTTTTTAAGTCAATAACAACTTGTGGTAGGTAGATGAGGGTATATTTTGTGACAACTGAAAAACTTAAGTAACAGAGAATAATTTTAACAGGACAGCTTTTGGTGGTGGTGAGAAAAACAGATAAACTATTGGAAGTCCATTTAACTCATGATCCTGACCAGGTAGAATATACACAAAGGCTAATTTGATTAAAGTACCTCCTCATAAACTCTGGATCATATGGGAAATTTCTTGGTTCCATTGTTTTTAGTTACTACGGCTCATCTCTACCTTCAATGCTTATGTTTATCTGTCAGCTTGTAAACCCACTCACTTGATCCTGCAATTCCTTCTATGTTTGGAGCCAATTTACAACCAAGTCTGTTTCGATTTCACCTTCATCTTCAGTACAACTTTTAACCCCTTTGCAATCTGGCCTTTATCCCCATAATTCCACTGCCACCAAATTTCTCCAAACTTTCCAGTGGTTTCTTCTGCATCACACTCTTTTACACTCTGGACGGCATTAAATGTTTTGATCTTCTGCCTCCCTTTTAAGGACTGGTTCTTGTCTAACCTCTACAATTGCTTCCTCTCTTCCTTATTCAAATCTTCTAGAGGTCTCTTTCCCTCCCACCCACCTGCTGTCATTCAAGTTTTAGTTTTTGATCCTACTCTAACTGCCCTCTGTCTTTTCTCCTTCAGAAAATTTATCTATTCTTGAGGGTGCAATCACCGTCTTTATCTTCCACATATTATATGTCAGATAACACATCTCATACATCTCTGCCTAATAATCTTCAAAAACCACTGCTTTGTTCATGTTGTTCTCCATTTTTAAGAGACAACATATATGCCTGGATTCATTCCTTCTAATCACACTCTTCTCATTTCCTTCATTACATGTTATTATCATTCTCTGCTCCTGAAATATTATCCCTGTTTTTGCCGTTAACACAAATTATGAACTTCTCTGAGACCCACCCTCCGCAGTTGGCCTCTTTCATGAAGCACATCTTGATAAATCCTAGTCCAACAATAGTATGGCCTCATTAAACGTTTCTACCACTTTTCTGTGTCACACAATCATTACCATTTATTATCTAGTTTATCTAGATCATCAGTCTCAAAATATAACACACTGCATGATCCCATTCATATCATTTTTTCACAAAAACAAAGCTACAGTGATAAAAAGCAGATCAGTGGCTGCCGAGAGTTGGGCGGAGACTATGCCTATAAAGGGATATAGCACAGGGGGCTTTTAGGGGAGATAGAACTGTTCTGAATCCTGATTGTAGAGGTCATTTCACAAACCTATTCATGTGTTAAAATTCATAGAACTTTACATCTAAAAAGTCAGCTTTACTGTGTGATCATTTGAAAAATAAAATTTTTCAAGGAGTTAGGGCTCTGGATAATGTTTTCATCTCTTTTTTCCATTTTGAAAACTTTGGAATAAAAAAGGAGGCTTGTTAAAGACTAGAGCTGGTCTGTGGATAAAGTTTTTAAAAATCGGATTTATCTGCTGGGTTCTGTGTGGTTCCACAGTGAGGGTGTGGGCCATGTATATTGGTCACAACTGTGAAAAAAAAGCATTAGAGTAATTAGAGTAAAGTAAATCAGAGTTTTACAATAAATGCCGCTCGGCCAATTTAGCAAATAGGCAAAAGCAATCCCCCTAAAATATCTTCTCATAGATTGTAGCTATGACTGACCACGCCTGTAAAAAGAAAGCTAAGAGTTAAGAGAAAAGCACCCAGTATCAACTCTGAGGGTGATAGAACTTAGGAGACGTCTCAGGTCACAATTCTTTCTCTTAACCCTAGGTCATTAATAACTAATAGAGTCTAATTTCACCAAGATTCTATAGCCTATCTGTATTTTGGGGTTTTGGGGGGTTTCTTGTTTGTTTTTGTTTTTGTTTTGAGACAGGGTCTCACTTTGTCACACAGGCTGGAGTTCAGTGGCCAATTTTGGTTCACTGCAGCCTCCAACCTCCTGGGCTCAAGAGATCCTCTCACCTCAGCCCCCCAAATAACTAGGACTGCAGGCACATGCCACCACGCTTGGCTAATTTTTTCTATTTTTTGTAGAGACAGAGTTTTGTCATATTGCCCAGGCTGTTCTCAAACCCCTGAGCCCAAGCAATCCACTTGCATTGGCCTCCCAAAGTGCCAGGATCATAGGCATGAGCCACCACACTTGGCGTGTGACTTTATTTCTTATCTTGATAGAAGCAATTATATTTTTACACTGTTGCAGAACAAATACAACAGTGACTTGTTTCACAATTTATGCAGCTGACTTCATGTACTTTCTGACAACACTGTCATGTCTCTGAATTATAAATTTTTCTCCTTCTGCAATTTGAGGTCTGGTGGGGTATGAGGGGAATATATTATCTGTAATTCCCTCTCTGATGTTCCATTAATGGTTAAGTGCCTGACTTGGGGTGAGCTTTACCAAAAACCTTCAGTCTTCAGTCTTTTACAAGTCTCCTATAATCTTCTTCAATCAAAAGTTACCACCTCAGGGACATTGCCTTCTTTGCAGGCAGCTAGAACTTCCACAACTTTTTGTTAGGCAGAACTTTTCTAACCCAAGGCATGATCAATATATTTTAAAACTAGAGGCAGTCCCCTTTGCTAAGGTTATCTGCAACCATTTCTTTTATTGCCACTCACAGTTGGAGATTTTCTTATTGAAATGTAATCAGCACCATGATAGCCTTGCCACTCTCAAAGCTCCCAGTGATCTCTTCAGAACCTGGAAGTACTCCTCCTTGAGGAAGGCTGGATCAAGCAATGGCCCCAGGCTCTCTGTGGGACACCTCAGATACTATGTGATGGGCACTTGCCCCTCTTGAAGTATCTCATCCAGGCTTGCTATTCAAAGTTCAAATGCTTCCTTCCCAGGAACAAAAACAGGCCTGAATATAGTCTCTTTTACAGACATTGGGTTCAATCAGGGGAGAGCTTTTTTGACTGCAGAATGCCTTGTTTCAAGGCTTTGGGCTTGACAACCATCATGTCAAGGAGTCACTCAAAGGCCCAACATATCAATACTACCCCTCCCTTCAACCTCAAACAGTATTTCAGCATTCATATGGGCACAGTCCCAAAACCATTTTCTCAAAAATCTCTGAGGAAGTTGAGGAAGGTTTATTTAACTACCTCCAGGAGTTTACTCTTGGTAGTTTACTTAACTACCCATTAGGTAGTATAGTTGGCTCTGTTACCACTGGCAGGCTATATAACCCTATTAGAGAATTGTTTTTGAAAACATAAAGCAAAAAAGCTAAGCCAGAGAGTACCAGGCTTTGCACAACTTTGAGATTATTCTTAGTGCCCCATTGCTCATGGCAAAGTACACCCCTAAATTGCCAGGTAGCACCTCCCTAGCCCAGCTGTTGGAGAATTAGCACAATAGCAATGGAAGTGAAAGGATATTGAAGAGACAAAATTAGGGTAAACATATTGCTCAGCATTCCAAGAGGGATCTCCAACTAATGAGGGATGGTTCCTCACCCTTTAGAGGGAAAATTCTGAAGCGTATTTTATACAGTCTCCCAGAGGCGCCATGACAAGACTGAGCCTCAGTAGCCCACAGAGGAAACCCACACGTTAATATATGATTCATTGGCTTCCCCTTCCATCCCTCACTTCCTCACTCCCTCACAATGCTTCCTGAAGTAACCTTCAGAATAAATTCCTTGTGTCCAATTTGTCAGAGTATTTGTTTGGGGCGAAATAATCTAACACAGGGTCTGCATCTCATATACAACTTTTTGGGATTTCAACTTTCCAGGCTTTCTGCTGATTGGATGTGATTTATTTTTATTCAAAGAATATTTACAGACAACAACAATTTTACATTATGCTTGCGCCTGCATCTTTGGAATTCTTAGATTACAAAGAGAAGTAAGAGCTGAAAATTAAATCCACACACATGTATTAGAATGTGTAAAATAGGAGTAATAAAAAGTTGTAAATGTGAGAGGCAGAAAGAAGGAGCTCAGAGGACCAGGATAGAAGGACTAAAGGAGCAGACAGTGGAGCAGGACCTTAAAGTGTAGCAGGAATACAGCATCCAAAAGTCCAAAAGAAGCTCCAGGCAGAGGAAAGGATGAGTGAGGACACTGAGTCAGGAAAGCACAAGGTATGTGCAGGAAACAATGAGTAGTTCTGCTTATTCCAAGTACAATATGTAATAAGGACAAGTAGTGAGAGATTAAAATGGAAAGGTAGGGTATTGTCAGATCATGGATTCCCAATCTATGTAGGGTATTGGGAAAGCAATAGCATACCATTAAAAATATTTGGAAAAAAAATGGAAATATCATATCTTTCATGTCTCAGTTTCTCCACCTCCCTAGCGCAGTTCAGGCATATTGACCTTTACCCCTTTATACAACTGCCCCTAGTTTTTTTTTTTTTTTTTTTTTTTTTTTTGACAGAAGTCTTCCTCTATCGCCCAGGCTGGTGTGCAGTCAGCGGCCAGATCTCAGCTCACTGCAAGCTCCGCCTCCCGGGTTTACGCCATTCTCCTGCCTCAGCCTCCCGAGTAGCTGGGACTAGAGGCGCCCGCCACCTCGCCCGGCTAGTTTTTTGTATTTTTTTAGCAGAGACGGGGTTTTACTGTGTTAGCCAGGATGGTCTCGATTTCCTGACCTTGTGATGCACCCATCTTGGCCTCCCAAAGTGCTGGGATTACAGGCTTGAGCCACCGCGCCCGGCCCCCTACTTTTTACTCTATCAAGGCTTCTTGCTTTTTTTTCCTTCATAGCATTATTATAATATGATGCTGTTTTTATTAATTTCTATCTTATTATTTCTCTCTCTCAGTGATATGTAAGTTCTCAAGTGACCTATGTAATACTATGCATTTAGTGCATTTTATAGCATCTTCCAAATAGTAGGTGCTCAATTTAAATATATTGAATACATGAATGAATGAGTGGTCGTGTTTTCTAATGGTTCTGACACTTTATCTGATATTTCTCTGATACAAGATTAAGCACACTCCACTTTCTCCTCCTGTCATACAGTGTATTCAAACTCAAATCAAACCTACAACATCACAGGCTTCCAGACTCACACAGATAAAACTTTAATTATGGTTTTATGTGATTTGAGAATGTGCCAAGAGACTCACCTGACAGCCTCTATTGTTCTGTTTAATCAAACTTGAACAGAGGACTTGGTTATTTACTCTCTTGGTGCATGTGAAGTTCCAGGCGGGAAGGTTTTTGTTGAGAGCCTGGCTGGCTGACGTGCAGAACTGGTCCTTCCAACAGGTAGCGCTTTCCTGCCACTTCATAGGTTAACCCAGATGAGTAAAGGAAGGCAATGTGGCATGGTTTTTTTCTGTTTGTTACAAGTTTTCTATTGTTCTAGCCAGGCCTATGTCTCTATAAGTCCATACACCCCTGGCTAGAACACAAATCTTTGTATTTTTGATATTGACTCTTAACATTAGACACTGAGTGTGCTATAGGAACCTGAGTCTCTCATTTCCAAAATAAAGAAAGGATTCATGTCAACCCAGAGAGACAACTTCCCAAGGCTTACTACAAAAGAATGAAACTCTTGAGCAGACAGACGGCATCTGTGACCACCTGGCCTGAGCATAGTTCATTCCTCCAACAGCACAAGAATGACCTCAACACATTATTGCAACATTCTTAGGCAAGAGAATATGTCAAAACTGGCAGCTCCACCAACTCGGCTAGAAAGGCAACACATCAAAAAATAATTGGGGCAGCTAAGGAGGAAGAGGGTGCTTCTCTCTACGCAAAATCCAGAGGGACATGTCCAGGAACTCAGAGAAAATCAGGGTAGTTAATCACTAGCCATGTTTAACAATAGCAGTGATCACAACAGAGAGAAAAATAGAAAAATGATATCTTAAGTTAAATGTAAACAACAAAAAAATGGATAGATAAAAAGGAAGAGGGATGAGAATAATCTCGATTTCATTCTGAAAATGCAGACTTTC
Organism: Colobus angolensis palliatus; assembly: GCF_000951035.1. NCBI lineage: Eukaryota > Metazoa > Chordata > Mammalia > Primates > Cercopithecidae > Colobus > Colobus angolensis. The sequence goes on from NW_012123709.1 coordinate 5,418,241, forward strand.
CAGCTTCCATTGTTCATAGCCTCATGTTTCAACAGTCCTACCAGTGTCTCCTGTTTTCAGTTTTCTAGCGCAGACTCCCAAATGCTTCCCTGTTAATCCATCCTCCTTCTTTTTTTGCTTCTCTCTTTCTGTATCCTCTTTCCCTTCTTTTCCCTTTCTCCTCCCTGTCACCCCATACTTGTTAAAATCGCTATTTGCATATAGTATTCATAATAACTTCATTTTGTAGCAAAGTGACTTACATGGGGGGGCACTTTTGATAAATATTCATTTAAGATTACTTTTCTCCCTCTTTTGCCACAGCTCCCCGCCCCACTAACCCATGAAGCCACCATTCTTTTTGTAGTTCACAAAACGAATGAAGTGCAAGGATTTCACTTCAGTAAGAAACAGGAATCAGGACTTTTGTCACTGACTTTCATGAACTGGGCTTCCAACTTTTAAATGTGGTGCATAATTGACACTTTGATACTTTTAGGCTATGGTGTATTCTCACACTCTCGTGGGGAAAAAATACTTGCTGACACAATCAGGAAACAGATGGTGACAAAGATCTTATACTTTGGTGCCAATCAATATGTTTTACTTGCCACTACTAAAATCTCATTTGTAGGACCCAGGAATTTAAAGGAATTTTTCTGTTCTTTTTTTCTATCCTTTAAAGACTATTTTTAAGATTCTTCAGGGCTTAAAAGTTTTATTTCATTTTTCCTTTTCAGTTTTATTAATGCAATTCTAGAAGGGTTTTAGCTTGTATCTGCTAGAAAAAAAAATTAGTGAATTTAAAATGTTTTCTTTTTTATTGTCAGTGACAGAATAAGTCTCTTAACCCTTTCCCCTAACATTCAAACACCTCCCTTGAGTATAACCACCCTAGCCTTGAATAAATAATGTTTTGGAGAATGATGAGTTCAGGAATTGTGCAATGAGATAGCAACAGAAATGTTTATGCCCATCCCTTCATAACTGTTCATTTACATAACAGTGGCTACTTGTCAACCAACCAAGCAAACAAAAGGAATATTTCTAGAAGGCGTAGACAATAACATTATTAATCAGAATACAAAAGATGAGTTGAAACTTTATAAGGAGAAATAATCAGATATCATATCTGATTGGGAACTCCTCCACCAAACCAAGTTTCTGAGAGGCAGGGCCCACACAGCCATATTTAACAAATACTTGCTAAGTTGAATCTGTAGCAGTCTGTGAATTGTCTAGATAGATGTACACCAAAAGAATACCCCCTTGTTTATGGAACCCTAATATTTTTGATTTGCACTGTGACTTTGAGAGTTTGGAATGCCTAGAAATGTATAGATAAGTTAATCTTTATGCAGCATCGGCCCAGGCAACTATTGGAGCCAGACTTAATTAGATATCTTCTCTTTCATTATACTTTTCTGCTCCATATTCAAATGGGTTATTAATATATTGCAAATAATTTAAAAATATTTGTTGAGTATGAACTTCATGGAGGATACAGAGGAAGAAAACTGCAATATGTTTATCACACACTTTATGCCAAGCACACATAAGCTATATAACTTAACCCTCAAAACAACTGTGCAAGGGAGCTGTTATCATTATTCCCATTTCACAACAAGGGAACAAAGACTCAGAAATATTAATTAGCTAGCTTAACCCTACACAGATTGTGACATAGCTGGAATATAATCCTAAATCTATCTGGCTACAATGTCTGTTGCACAGGCAGACTAATTTTACTTTAATTTCCTTGAGTCTACACCAGCTGTATGCTCCTATTTCTAAGATCATAAACAGGTCATTACTTCTAAACTCTCAGTTACTTCTCTAATAGCTTACCCAGCAAGGTTTTTGGCTCTGACATACTACAAGAGCTCTTCTGATACAGGTTTGGTTTTCATCCTTATTCCCAGTCCTTTGCAGAAGTTCATAAAAAGTCTGAAAGTGTCCCAATCTAACTCTGTATATCAGGCTTCCTAAAAAATTCTCTAAACCCTAAGCTGATTACAATCTTTCATAGGAACAAATGCATGACATAAATATCACGTAATTCTTCTGCTCAAAACCTTCCAATAAATCACCATTTTCTTCAAAGCAAAAAAATCTTTGGCTTTACAATGGCCCATAAGGCATTGTAGTATCTGGGCCCTCCTCCATTACCTTTCTGATGGTCCCTCGTACTATTTTCTCCCTGGTTCATGATTCTCTGACCACGCTTCCTTCCATGAGTTTCAGTCTTGCTCCCACATTAGGGCCTTTGCATTGACTGTTCCTCCTACATGCTGCATTCTTCCCCAGCTGCACAGATAGCTCACTCCCTTTTCTCCTTCAAGTCTTTCTTTGAAAGTCACCCTCTCAATGATATCTGCCCTCATCTTCCCATTTAAAATTGTAACCAAACATAAGCAAGAGTTCTTAATCTCCTTTACTCTGTTAAGCTTTTTTTGGTAATAATTATCCATTTCTAACATACTTTATATTTTAATTATTTCTTATTCTCACTATTCATTATCTGTATCCTGCACTGGAAGTAAGCTCCACAAGGGCAGGAATTGTTTTAAATTTTGCACATGAGTATATCTGAAGCACATAAAACAATGTAAATAATAGGTACTCAATAAATAAAAAGCTACACATGTAAACACGTGTATATTTGTATGCTCTCAAACATCCGAATTTCTCAGGAGAAGGAGCACAAAACAATAATAAGAATTATCATTATCTGGTTTATGAATTTAGATTCTATCCACATGACTTCATATTTCTTTTGTATGAAAAGAAATCCAAGAGGAATAGTCCAAGATCCAGCTGCACACATGTCTTCAAAAGGCCATTAGATACCATATGCATTTTATTTTATAATAAAATTATTTATTTGAATTAGAAACCTCAAAGTTCATGTATCAGGGGGAAAATGCTCTCATATAATCTGAAAAGCATATAGAGATCAACATAAAAAGGCCATCCAGACTCTACTTTGTTTTTCATCTATCTGTTCATCGTTGAGTTTCCTGCTGCCTCTTTAAGTCTGTGCTATTCTCTTAGGTGTAGCGCTCTATTTCTCCCAACTCAAGAGGAAAACAGTCTCCCATCAAACATGGTGCTGTGGCTCAGCCTTCCTTAAGCACTGCACCAGATTTATTGCTAGCTTCATCACTTATCAATAAAACCAGCTTACACACCTTGCTCTATCTCGACAGCCGTTTCTCCAGACATCAGGAACCAAGGTTTACAAAGACTCTCGACTTTATCTGGGCTCCGTGATGTACAATATCATGGCAACGAGGCATTTTCTCTTTGTTCTGGGGAAACTTGAGCCATAATGTGCCAGACTGGTGTTCATGCTGATTGTGATAAAGAGCAACACACTCGAGCATTTTCTCTCACTCTCCTCTCTTCTTTTTTCTCTCCTCTCTCTCTCTTTTAAAGAAACAGGTGTTGGCATGGATTAGAGAAAAATTACATCATCTCAAAGAGAAGAGGAGGAATGGAAAGGAGAAAAAAATAGGGAAAAAAGTGGCAACCAGACCCAAATACATTTGCACATATAAAGCTGTTCTAATGAGAGCCAAATTGATTTGACATTCAGTGGCAGTTTGAAGCCAAGAAAAGCAAAGCAGCCTACAAAAGGCCTAGCTCATTGTTTATGGAGTGTCATACTCTATCATCTGTGAGACCAATAACAGGGATGGGAAGACCTTTAAAGGCAGGGTGTGTGCTGGGAAGGGCTGCATAGATACCACCAATGTCAGATCTGATAGACGGATTGTACACGGCTTCCTGAGCTGAGATGATGTTTGTCAGATGAGGCAGATATCCTCTGCAGATTACACATTAGCTAGCAAATTTGTAAAGTGTTAGCATTCTTTGAGGATGTGTGCTATGCTCAGGGAGGCATATTTTGTGTGGGTCTGGGGGAAAAAAATTCTCGTAAAACTATTAACCAACAGAAGAAAGTAAAGAATTACCTGTCATTCAAATGGAATCATATGCATGATATTGTAAAAGCATCATAACCATCATAAATAAGGATGGTCCCTTCACAGCCAGTAACATACATTGCAGGTATGCATATGTATACAGTTCACAGAATGAAGAAAGTCATATTAAAATAGAAATTATTTCCATTAACCTTATTTTTCCAAAAAGAAGCTATATAAATGTTTGGTCATTTCAATACTGTTAACTGGCCAGGGATTTAGTATTCTGCAGCTCATTGTTTAAAATACCTGCAGAGGAATGAGGTGTTTATTAAATGTCAGCACATGACAAGGTGGATTAAATAAGTCTTCCTAGAAATATGTGAAATGCTAGAGTGTTACAGTCTGTGTAAAAGTAAGAGTTTTCTTTCTCCCTATCCTCAAGCCTCAAGCCCAGTCTAACTATTACTTTGATTATTAGATTCTGTATATGATTCAGATATTAGTGTTTACTTTTGGACTTCACAAAGGAAAGCTGATTTCATTGCAGAGTATTGATGAGTAATCTCAAATCAAAAATTTCAGCATCTTTTATCTCAATTTTCTAAACACTCATAGGGCTAAGAATAGAATTTGACCTTAAGTAATTTAAACTTCACAGTGTCTCTCCAGCATGAATTTTATAGCAGTATAAAATAGTGTCTATATAAGACAAGGAGTAAATACCAAAATGGTGTTGCAGGGAGCATATTAATATATCATGAATAACCAGAACTCCTATGAATTTAAACTTATACATCTTTAATATAAATTCAAAAAGAGAAATGAAAAGAATTATTGTTGAAAGGAAAAATAATAGCACAAATTGAGATTTTATTATTCACATTTATCTTGTACAGCTGTAAGATGCTTACTTGATATTCTTTGGGACTCAATATGCCTTGATGCTCCTTTGCCCCATATGATGCTGAGGGTCATAGGTGGGAGAAATCTGAATAATTACATGTAAAAAACAATTAGAAGAGTTTACCAAGACCTCTGCCCCTAGTTATTTGCATTCAGATAGTGAGTTATAGACATTTTATAGCACCCTTATGGAGCATAAACACCTTATTCTGAGCAAAACCAGAATCCCTTAGTCTGTACCCTGTGCAGTATATAAGAATGAAAGCTAGGGCTGTGGCCAGGCTGAGACACAATGTTTGACACACAGCTTCTCTTCTTTCTTGTCACCACCACACCAATGGAATCACCATTAGGAATTCAATTCTACAAACATTTACTGTGCCCACATTGGCTTGATGCTGAGGATACATAGTTAAATAAGACCTTATTCCTTACCCTTACGAAGCTTTAACAAAACGTTCAGAGTATTAGGCAAGAATCTCTCTTTCTCCCTTGAGATCTCAGGCCCTCTCACCACCATCTGAGTGCATGCCATCTGGTTGCATAACTGTATGCCTCACTGAACAGAGAGATAAACATTTCTTAATAGGGATCTGATGGAGCTGGAGACTCAGAGAGTCTAAGTGAACAAGTATGAAAACCTTAAATTAAAACTCATCCACCTTCACCTATGGATCATGTGGCCAAGGAAAATAGGGGTTCAAAATAATAACTTCTAACTAATTGTATAGTGCTTGTTCAAATGACTTCACATACATGATTTTCTTTGATAATGTGAAATAATTTGGTCATTTGATGGGACAGTTAGGATGTGCATGTGATGGAAGATGTATGAATGATTGTTACGCTCAACCAAAGAGAAAGTTCTAGCATGTGCGGACACCATAGAGAATTCATCCAAAAGACAAAGATTCTTCAGGAAGTACCCTGGCTCTCTAGGTAAGATCTGGACTCCATGTTTATTTTGGGATATAATTTCTACGAATAGCAATTACAATATAAAAATGATTTATATTCTTCTATATGTAGATATTTCATGGCTTTGGGAACATTTTAAGCACAACTTGGGTTAAGTTGATTAAGACAGTCTATGTATTCTATAAAGCAGAGCAATTAACACGATTACTTTTGAGTCTTTGTCATATAAACTGATTCCTGCTAATTTTTTAAACTAATGTAGCTGTCAGAATAATTCTGCCTTCTTTGGATTAATAATTAATAGTAACAAGCCTGGTTTTAAGTATTGTTTCTGCCTCTTACTAGCTAGAAAACCTTAAACAATGTAATTATCCCTTCTGTACCTTAATTTCTTCGTCTGTAAAATGGGAATAATAAAAGAGGAACTACGGGGTGGCACGGTGGCTCATGCCTGTAATCCCAGCACTTTGGCAGGCTGAGGTGGGTGGATCACCTGAGGTCAGGAGTTCAAGACCAGCCTGGCCAACATGGGGAAACATCATCTCTACAAAATAAATAGAAAAATTAGCCGGGCATGATGGTGGGTGCCTGTAATCCCAGCTACTTGGGAGGGTGAGGCAGGAGAATCGCTTGAACCGAGGAGGCAGAGGTTGCAGTGAGCAGAGATCGAGTCACTGAACTCTAGCCTGGGTGACAGAGCAAGACTCTGTCTCAAAAGTAATAATAATAATAAAAAATAAAAATAAAAAACAAAAGAGAAACTATAAAGATTAAACAAAAAAAAAATGGGTAGAAGCTATACAGCACATATTAAACTAATAATGCCAACAACCATAAGTTTTAATTAAGAAATAATCCCAATAAGTTTTAATTATGAAATAATCCCAATAATGTACTTTTTAAAATTCAATAACTGTTCCACTGGATTTGTAGTGAAAATTTTCCTTTTCAATTTGGAACCCCTGTTTATTTAGTGTTGATGGTAACATTAGGGAAAGACGAAGAATGGAGAAAGAAAGTTTCTGATCATCTCTCCTCATCAAATCAAATGATATTCCTTTAAAAAAATGCCGGACTGTATTCTTTCTTTCTTTCCTTTTTTTTTTTTTTTTTTGAGATGCAGTGTCGCTATGTTGCCCAGGCTGGAGTGCAGTGGTGCGATCTCAGCTCACTGCAACCTCTGCTTCCCTAGTTCAAGCAATTCTGCCTCAGCCTCCCTAGTAGCTGGAACTACAGGTGCACGCCACCATGCCTGGCTAAAAAGTGTTGGATTGTTTCTACATACATCATATTCTTCTACCTACATGTGTATTTGTTGGCACATGAATATGTGGTTTTCCATATTGGCCATATCATAACCTGTTTCTTGGTGTAAAATGTTATCACATCACCTCTTTGTGAGTTTCTCATTACGTATGTTGTCACTGCCTTTCCTCACATGCCATGGTATGTCTTTCTGTAAAGTTGGTCACCCCATTATTGGTTGAATCACTCCAAAACTTAATAGTAAATATTACAAATATGCTGCTCTGTGACAGAAGCAAAAACTATAGAGAAATATATATATTCATTTCCTCAACTTTGTTTAGAAGCCCTCTACTGAGCCTAAACACAATGACAATAAATAGCGACTCTAACCAGGTGCCAGGAAGTAGGTATTATTACCATCTCTATGCTGCAGATAAGTAGGCAGGGGTGTAGAACAGAAGAGATGAATCATATAGCTATTACGTGGCCACGCCAAGATTAGCTCCAGTCTCTCATGCCCTTAACCCCAGTGGCACATCCTCTTGGGATTATGTCTATACTGTTACCTCACATGGCTAATAGCCTTGTGTAGCTGAGCTATAATAGACATCTCAAAGAGGCAACAAATTGGCTGCCCTTTCAGATCCAACAATTAGAGATTGCAAATGTGTGGCATGTGCAGCTCCAACAATTTCAAGGTTTACAGAGAAAGAGTAGGCCATTGATACATTCTTTGCACACATTTCCATTTATATGGATTAGTGAAACTTGTATTTTTTGGTAATTATAAAGTTTAGATAAAATACCTTTGTGCTCACTAAACATAACATTAATGATAAAAACATAATGATATATACAAAAAACATTCATTGATGTGCACAAACCTCACCAGAAATCTCACATTCTACTTTTAAATTTACCAATACCTAATTAATTGGGGTCTTTCAACTAGTTCACATGACTATGCTTAACAGAAGCTATTGTCTAAACAAGTTTATAATGTGACATTACTGAGCACTTGGCAGAGCTCTTTTGCCATTATTTCTTTCCCCATCTCCCTCTCAATTACTTTGCACACAATGCCATGTTGAGAAATGGCATGTGAAATAACAGAAGACACCTGAGTTTTAAACTGATACAAGAGTTTGGCACTCTAAAAGAGATAGTTTACTGTTGGATCTCAATGAGCTAAAAGAAAAAAAAAAACAAAGCCTTATGTCCCTTCCTAAACCAAAGTGATGCATTTTTATTATTTGGCAAGCTAGAGCAGGTTCGTCATTTCTGACTCGGTCACAGGGACATTTATCACATTGAAGTCTCAGATATTTGAAACTTTAGTTCTCTGGCAAGCACAAGTAGATCATAGCTCATAACATTGAAACAGCAACAAAAAAATGGCTGTGATTAAACAAAATGTCACAAAATTCATCATCATAACTTATGCATAGGGGCTGAACTCTCAAAACATATTTATATTGGATTTTTCTCTAGTCCAAAAGAATCTGATTTTACAATTTCCAGTCCCACAGCAGATTAGATGCAACAAATTAATTAGTTATTTGTTATTTGTGGGCACACTGAGAGTACTACAATGTGCTGGTTGGTGGTCTGATAGGAAGAGGAAATATGGAGAGATGTAAAAACAGACGAAACTCTGACTATACTCCCCACCTGGGGCCATTTAGCATTGGAGCAAGCAGCCACTCACAAATCAAACCACACAATATTACGTGGATCATTAATATATTATGGAAAACTATAATTTACATCCACAGTGATTATCTTGTGTAAATAGGATGCCACAAAAATTTTGTTGAGTATATTCTTATTCTGTATAAGAAGGTAAAACAAGTTTCTAATATTTAAAAAAACTGCCACATGAAATGCTTCAAATATCATCTTAGTTTTGATATTTAAAGGATAAACACTAAAATAACCAGAATACCCAAACACAGAAAAATTATGCTTTCCCAGAGGGCTCTAGACTATTGTGGTTTTATTAAACATAATTGTTTTTGAAGAATAATACTGGTATGTCTGAACTGGCTGGCGCCCTTAACAGCTCCCTTTCTACCCACAAACAAAGCCAAGGGCTTTCTATAACCACAGTTCTAATACATGTTCCAGAAAATACCTCTAAGCTCCATTTCCTACCCACCCTTCAAAAACCACTAGCTCTGGCTTGGCGTCCCTAGTCAGTACCCTGTTGCTTTGTACCCACTTTATATGTCAATGTTCTGCTTAGTTCCTAACTCTGGCTTCAGCCCTAAAATATAATTAGCAATCCCATAGCTCCACACTTTCAAGTAGTACTGTCTAATAGAAATAAAATGTGAGCCACATAGGTAATTTCATAGTGGCCACACTCAAAAAATGAAAAGAAACAGAGACAATAAAATTTGTGATATATTGTATTTAACCCAATATACTGAAAACAATCATTATAAAAATCTTAATGAGATATTTTGCATTCTCTTTTACACTAAGTCTGAAATTTGCTGTATATTTAACACAGCATGTCTCATCTTGGACGAGCTACATTTCAAATGGTCCCACAGCTACATGTGGCTAGTGGCTATCATATTGGACACTGTAGTCCAATAGTCCCTGGACCATGATCACCCTCAACTCCCAAAGCGCCTACCATGGCTGGAGCATCAGATTCCCTGGTGGTCTCTGAGGGTAGTTTGTGCAGTACACCACAAAATTATTCACTAGACTCTCTGTGAATGTATTGATACGTACCTAATAATCTTATCATTTTAAAACAACTTTGCCATCTATATGTTTTCCACAAAACAGTTTTAAATTCTATTTTTTCCAGTTGGCTCTTATATCAACTATGTGAGGTAGACAAAGGAGGCATCAATTTCCCCATTTTATAGATAAGAAAATCGAGACTCAGAAAAATTTAGCAGTTTATCCAAGGTGGTTTATTCAGTGGGATCTTTGTGATTTATTTATGGCTCTTTCTGTGGTTTCTTATTATCCTTTAAATCAGAGGATGGGCTGGGTGTGGTGGCTCATGTTTGTAATCCCAGCACTATGGGAGGCCAAGGCAGGAAGACTCCTTGAGCCCAGGAATTCCAGGACAGACTGGGCAACATAGTGAGACGCCGTCTCTAAAAAAAATTTTTTTTAATTAGCTGGACATGGTGGTGCATGCCTGTGGTCCCAGCTACTTGGGAGGCTGAGGTGGAAGGATCACTTTATTCCAGGAGGTCAAGGTGGCAGTGAGCTGTGATCACACCACTGCACGTCAACCTGGGTGACAGAGCAAGACTCTGTTATAATGCAGCCAACAATCATATGAAAAAAAAGCTCAACATCACTGATCATTAGAGAAATGCAAATCAAAACCACAATGAGATACCATCTCACAAGAGTCAGAATGCCTACTATTAAAAAGTCAAAAAATAACAGATGCTGGCAAGGTTGTGGAGAAAAAGGAACGCTTATACATTATTGGTAGGAATATGAATTATTTCAGCTATTGTGGAAGACAGTCCTCAAAGACTTAAAAACAGAAATACCATTCAACCCAGCAATCCCATTTCTGGGCATATATCTGGAGGACTATAAATCATTCTATTATAAAGACACATGCATGTATATGTTTCACTGAAGCACTATTCACAACAGCAAATACATGGAAACAAGCTAAATGCCTATCAATGATAGACTGGATAAAGAAAATGTGGTGTGTATATATATATACCATAGAATAGTATACAGCTATAAAAAGGAACAAGTTCATGTCCTTTGCAAGGACATGGATGGAGCTGGAGGACATTATCCTTAGCAAGGTAACACAGGAACAGAAAACCATGCTTTCACTTGTAAGTGAGAGCTAAATGATGAGAATACATGGACACATAGAGGGGAATAACATACACGGGGCCTATTGGAGGGTGGAGGGTAAGAGGAGGGAAAAGATCAGGAAAAAGAACTAAGAAATGCTAGGCTTAATACCTGGGTGATGAAATAATCTTCCCCAAAACCTTCCATGATACAAGTTTAGCTATATAACAAACCCGCACATGTACCCTTGAACTTAATAAAAGTTAAAAAAGAAAAAAGAAAAATTGAGGACGGACCTATTTTTTTTATTCTTGGATGCAAATTCCCAAAGACTGCAGACATCTAATCAGAAGTATTCATATTCACTCTTTTGAACAATGACATCAACTATGTATTGAGACATGCACAATCAACCCACAGATATCAAGAATTATAAAAGAAAGTCCACATGAAATATGTGGGAAACAAGTTTTCTCTTCACATATAAGCAGAACTAACAGTTGGGCAATGATTAAATCACACTGAGAAACCTCAAGGACACATAAAAAGGGAAATTCTTTGGGAGGTTTGCTTCTTGTTTATTTTTTAGAAATGAAGTGATCTAAAAAGAGAGGACAAGCTCATTCAGTTATAGCTTTCATCTAATTACCACAAACTCTAATGCAAATTAGACTGTAGGTCTGCTCAATGTACATTTCTGTGCTTGCCAAATTGTGTTTGGCAATGTGGTCAAGCAACAGCAGATGCACACTGGACCGAGTTTTCTTGGGCTGTTCAATAATTAGGAGGACCATGTATTATAATAAACCACATCCCCTTGGCTAAGACTTGGATGCAAATTGCACACTAATTCACTTCCAAGTTTTTGGAAGCTTTCCGAGAGAGATGAAAATCAGGGAAATATAATGTTTACTTCAGGAAATTTGTTTAAAACTAAATATGGCTCATTTATAAGAGGCGTTGAGGAACTCCATAAGAAATGTTAACAATAGCTTTTTTCAAGTTCCACTCAGCAGGAATAAGGATGTGTTAACATGTTCCCTTTGAAGAGCCTTCCTGTGGTACATGCCAGTTCTAACCATCTCCTTATAAATGCATTGGGAGAGTCTAAGTGGAGAATAAACAGCAGTTTTCTATATCTGTAAAATATCAAGTTGCTCAAATGGAGGGTGAAATCAGTTCAGCTGGTGAGACTTAGTCAACAGTTTCTGCAACTGACGGATAGGTAGCAGTCTGCCCCTTAGATCAGAAAGTGAACAAGTGGAAACTTCTGCAAAGCCAAAACATCCATTCTAATAATAAAAACCTTTGCATCATTCCAGCTGGCATTAATCCAGTAATTAAAAACATTATCTAAAATGGAATATAAATAAATTTTAAAGGGCAGTTTCTAAACAGACCAAATCATATCCTACATTAATGGCGCATCCTCATCAACTTGCAGCGAGACACTATTGTCTCCCAGCAGCAGTCCTATTAACAGTTACATCTAAGTGTGTTGTTAAGGAGACCTGCATACCTGTCGCTAGCCTCTTTCTCCAAACTCCATTTTTTAAATGATTTGCTTGAGTCTAATATTGACTCAGTCACTGTATGCCAACACAGAAATGCACCGTTGCAATCTTCCTTTCAGGCAGGACTTGCTGCACAACTGTAGGGAATCCAGTTAGGAGACTGCCTTCAGCTGTCCTCTTTTTCGGGATCCACCTTAGCTAAAGAGACATACTTTACCTGCGGTCATGCCCATTGGGTAACCGAGCAAGGCCACTGAAGACAGTTCAGGATGACTCAAAGCAGGAATATTTTCTCCAGAGTTCTGTTATGCTCAGTTCTTTACCTTTCTTTCATAAATGTCAATCTCCAATAAACACCCCAAATTCCATTCACAGTTTGCTTCCAGAAAACCCAGTCTACACCCAAGTTTCTGTCAGTGCCCTTCTGCCCACCCTGAACCTATGACATGAAAGCTAGCATTTTGACCATGTCTTCCAATCGGACCAGACATTCCAGTCCCTGATCTTGGTATCCCCTTCAGGATTCACAGTAAATCACTCTTTTTAGGAGAGTCTCCAACTCTTTTAGACCTGATCCAATCAGTCACTTAATATCACTCTTCAGATTAGTGTCTGTGGAAATGATGAGTATAGACTTCAGCAGTGAATTCACACTTGCAGTAAGTAATCACCTTCTAAATTTTTATTTTGAGACAATCATAGATTCACATGCAGTTGCAAGAAATAATATCAAGAGAACCTATATAACTGTTTACTCAGTTTTCTCCAATAGCAACATCTTGTGTAACGATAACAGTATCACAACTAGGAAACTGACATAAATACAACCCACTGATATTATTCAAATCTCACTAGCATTTATGCACTCAATTGTCTTTCTGTACGTATGTAACTCCAGGCAATTTTATCACACATGTAGGTTTGCATGACCACCACAACAGTCAAGATACAAAACAGTTCCATCATGAGAATTCTTGATACTACTTTTTGTGGCCACAGCAACCTCCCTCCAGCCTCCTCTATCCCCTTAAACTCATTTATCTGTTCTCCATTTCTATAATTCTGTCATTTAAAGAATGTTATATAAATGAAATCGTACAGTATATAACCTTTTGAGAGTGGCTTTCCTCACTCAGTAGAAATCCCTTGAGTTCCATATCTAAGCTATTGCCTGTATCAACAGTAGTGTCCCATGGAAAGGATGTACCACAGTTTGTTTAAACATTCATTCACTGAAGGACATTTGGGTTACTTTCAGTTTCAGGATAAGTTAAACCTACACTGAATATGCACGTACAGGCTTTTGTGTGGAAATACATTTTTGTGTCTTTGGAATAAATGCGTTTGCTGGATCATATGGTAAGCACATGTTCAGCTTTGTAAGAAACTGCCACTCTTTACCAGACTAGCTGTGCCATTTTCCATTTCCGCAGTAATGAACAGTAATCCAGTTTCTCTGCACAATCGCCAGGGTTTGCTGTTATCACTATTTTTTATTTTAGCCTTTCTGTTAGGGGTGTGTGATATCTTACTGTTTTAATCTTACTGTTTTAATATCTTACTGTTTTAAAGGGCAACTTTCCTAACAGCTAATAATGTAGAGCATCTTTTCATGTGCTTCTTTGCCATTTGTATACATCCTCTTTATTTTTTCTCAATCTGTAGCTTGTGTTTTCATCTTCTTTTTTTTTTTGAGACAGAGTCTCGCTCTGTCGCCCAGGCTGGAGTGCAGTGGCCGGATCTCAGCTCACTGCAAGCTCCGCCTCCCGGGTTCACGCCATTCTCCTGCCTCAGCCTCCTGAGTAGCTGGGACTACAGGCGCCCAGCTAATTTTTTGTATTTTTAGTAGAGACGGGGTTTCACTGTGGTCTCGATCTCCTGACCTTGTGATCCGCCTGCCTCAGCCTCCCAAAGTGCTGGGATTACAGGCGTGAGCCACCGCGCCCGGCCTCATCTTCTTAATAGAGTCTTTGACAGAGCAAAAGTTTAAAATTTTGATAAGGTCCTCTTGATAAGAATTATGTTTTATATCCTAGAAAGAAATACATGCATATAGCAAAAATAAAATTCAAAAGTCTAAAACTCAAATAATCTATTGATTATAAAATAAATGATATGTGTTTTCGGAGGACAACTGCAAATGATTTTTAAAATCAAACAGCAGCAAGCTTCACTTTACAAACTAAGGAAAGTTAGGAAAGACAACTAGGATGTATAATAGTAAATATAATTAAATATTTTATTGAAGAATATTTGCAAATGATCTATTTCCTCCAAATTCAATGAGATTCATGGTTATTTTATAAGTGGGGATAAACTACATTGCATATTTTAAATGAATATTTATTCATTTATTTGTTTAACCAATATTTTGAACAATTACTGTAAGCTTGGCATCTCTCGCTCCCTTTATTTTTATTTTTTTAATTATACTTTAAGTTCCAGGGTACATGTGCAGAACGTGCAGGTTTGTTGCATAGGTATACACGTGCCATGGTGGTTTGCTGCACCCATCAACCCGTCATCTACATTAGGTATTTCTCCTAATGCCATCCCTCCTCCTCCCCCCTACCCACCAACAGGCCCTGGTGTGTGATGTCCCACCCACTGTGTCCATGTGTTCTCACTGTTCAACTCCTACTTATGAGCTCTCACTTTCGTTCAAAAATCCTAATGATGCAAGTTTACACTGACTTTTTAACCAGTGATGCGATAATTCTTCTATATCATACTACAGTCTTTAAAAGATGTAAAATTATAAACTTCCAATTTTTCTTCCAAATCAGTTCTTAATTTGTTAAAATTAAGGAATATCATCTAGTTTTATGGTGGAAAATGTCAGTAGTAGGTGTCAAATGATATAGTAATTTACAACTGCTCAAATGTAAAAATTACTGACAGCACCAAACAATTTAGTTGAGACAAAATTGAGAAGAATTATGGCTTCCAGAATAGCCTTAAGAATGCTAGATAATATAAGTGGACAATGGAATAAAACATATAACTGAGTGTAGATGAATGTAAAGTAATATACAATGCCAGGAAATTTTTAAATAATTTGTGGAGGCATTTTAAAATAATTTTTAAATTATTTGTAGCAGAAAGTATCACTTGTAAAAACAGTTTTTATAGTTATGTTGGCCTACTCATAGTATTTCTGTTTAGAATTCTAAATTATTTTAAATCACTCAAGAACAAACAAAAATATTATGAGTAAGCCAACACAACTATAAAAATTATTTTAAAAAGTGAGTGATGCTTTCTACTATGCAAGAATAAAATAACAATGTGGAAAATATTTTTATATTCATTTTTATATTAAGTATATTGCATAGTAAATACTAAAATCAAGCTGGTATTCTTAGCTACTAAGGACTAATTTCATCAAGATTATTTTATTTTATTTATTTTATTTTATTTTTTAAGACAAAGTCTTCCTCTGTCACCCAGGCTGGAGCACAGTGGTGCAATCATAGCTTACTGCAAGCTCGAACTCCTGGGCTCAAGTGATCCTCCCTTCTCAACCTCCCAAGTAGTTGGGACTACAGGTGCATGCCACCACCTTTGGCTAATTTAAAAAAAAATTTTCAAATAGAGAGGTCTCACTTTGTTGCCCAGGCTGGTCTCAAACTCTAGGGCTTAATCAGTTCTCCACCTTGGCCTCCCAATGTGATAAGATTACAGGCATGAGCCATTGTGCCTGGCCTTCATCAAAATTAAATAGCAATAAGCATATTATTAAAAATAATTAAAAGAATGTCATTAAAATAATGTATTGTCTGATAGTCTCGAACTTTGCAAATGGATACCTCCAAAAAGGAGTTCCTGTAAGTGATTGCAACAATAATATGCAAACCTGGTAGATGTGGAGTAGGCACATTTAACTATGCAGACTGGAGGAACAGAGTAAGCCATTCCACAGACATTGACAAACAGATGCAGAGATGAGAAACAGATGCAGAGGAAAAGGAAGTATTGCCTGGGTGGCCAATGAATATAAACTCCTTATTCCTAAGGTTTGGTTGTATTCCTGCCCTTAAATGTTGTGTTATGTCCTTATTTATTTATTTATTTATTTAGGCACTTAAAGTATATTATGTCCTGGCATGATAAAGTGATAGGTAATTGGATTTACTCTACTTTTTTAGACAATTAGAAAACCAGAAAAAATAAATTAAATGGAGTGGACGTCAGACAATAGGAAGGACTGGTCAGTAATCCCTGAGACAATGGAAACAAATGATTTGAACTCTATAAGTTCTTGAGCTCATTAATTGAAGAGAATTTCCAGGCCATAGCACAGGGAAGGAATTCAAAACAAAGACTGTAGTCTTGCTGAGTTTAAGGGACACAATTCAGAGTTTTGAGAGGCCAACGTGCCCAAAATTTTAAAAGCAAAGTACCCGAGAGGAGAGGAGGTTGCTTACTAAGAGAAAGAACGGAGAAAGCTGGGTAGCTACAGAAATATTCCCCCTTGAGTTCTTGGCTGAATACTGATCTGCAAATGAGTGTGAGGCCAGAAAAGGAACCATCGGAGAAGAGAAAGATCAATCCTGGAAGGCCACATTAGCCCATAATAGGTTCTATTCTCACCAATCAGTGTAGAAAGACCTCCTAATACATAGGCATGGGGTGTTGCCTTTATAAAGACAGCAAATTAGCCTAGACTAAAGAATGTCTGAACCCTTGCTACCAAAGCTTGAAAAGAAATCCTAAAGGATAAAATTGAGTCCCAGTAATTTAATTATATCTGAGAACCAAGATCTCAAATATTTCAAGAACTACCTCCCCTGCCAAATCCAGAAAACTACAACATAAAATTCATATGTGCTAGCATCCAATCAGAAATTACCAAGCATTCAAAGAAACAGAAAAATATAACCTATGAGAAACATCAATTATTAGAAACATATTAAAAATTATACATATAATAGAATTAGTTCAAAATAATATTAAAATAGCTAAAATGAATATACTTTATATGTTAAAGAAGGCAAAGGAAAGTATGAACATGTTGGGAGAGAATGGAAGACAAAAAAGGAAAAAAATTCTAATGGTGAAAAATAAAATATACAAAATAAAAATTATACCAAATGGTATTAAAAGCCTTACAGAAAAGAATAAGCCTTACAGAAAAAAGATTAGTGGACTTGAAAACAAAGCAATATAAACTATACAAAATGAAACACACAGAGAAAAGTGGTAAAATAAAAATCAATAGAACATCAGTGGGTTGTGGGAAAATATTAACAAGTCTAATGAGAAAAATTGAAGTCTTAGAAAGGTGGTGGGGAGGGCAGGGGCAGGACAGAAAAAATATTTAAAGTAACAATGAAAAGATTTCAATTTCATAAACACTAATAGGACAAAAATCTAAGAAACTCAAGAAAACTCAAGCAGAAGAAAATTTTTTTAAAATCTATGCAAAGGGATGTGATAATAAAATTAATGTAAACTGGGGGGACATCTTAAAAGCAGACAGAGAAGTCAGATTCATAATACATAACTGAAAAAAGAATGCAGCATGCTTTTCTTAAGAAACAATGCAAGCCACAAGAAAATTAAAAAAGCCTTTAAAGTACAAAAATATATATCACTGCCAACCTAGAATATTATACCCATAAAGTATATATATATATTTTTAAATGAGGATGAAATAAAGACTTACTCAGATTTAGAAAAGCTGAGAGAATTCATCACCAGCAGACAGGAACTACAGTAAAGATTAAAGGAAGTCCTTTAGGCAGAAGAAAAATAAAACTAGATGGAAATATGCATCTACTCAAAGAAATGAAGATTATAGGCAAGATAAGTATGTGACAAAATATGAAAGACATTTTTTTCATCTTTTATCTCTTTAAACCAAAAGTAATAATCATAGATTATGGGGCTTGTAAATGTGGAAGTGGAATTTATTATAAAAATAGCACAAAGACTGAGAGGAGCAAAATAGAAATACAAGATTGCAAATGTCTTACATCATATGTAAAATGATATAATATTATTTTAAGATAGGCTATGATAAACTAAAAGTACATAACGTAAACCCTATAACAATCATATGAAAATAAAATGAAGTATAACTAACATACTAATCATGGGGATAAAACAGAATTATTTTTTAAACGTAATCTGATAAGAAAAAGTAAAAGAGAAAAAAGAAACAAAGAACAAATAAAGTCCAAATAGCAAGATGATAGATTTACATTTCAATAATTACCCAATGATTTATACCCATGCAATACTATCATTCAGTGATGGAAATGGTCAGTATTATGACTGTGTATATAAGTCAAAACTGATCAGATTGTATACATTAAATATATACAGTTTGTGTTTCAATTATGTCTTAGTGAGTTGGTAAAGATAGAAAAGTAAATTCAATTTAAAATGGTCACAAAATATGTATTATTTCTAAATATCCCAAAAAAAGGCATGTATCATTAAGATACTCGAAAAAATAAACAATGCCAAATTCTTTGGAGCCACATAGTCTAAAAGAAACTCACTAGACATGTAAAGATGGAGACATATTAAAAGTTAAAGGATACAGAAAAGATATACCATGAAAACATTAATCAAAAGAAAGCAGAAGTGGCGATACTTATATTAGACAAAGTAAACTTCAGAACAAAGAATACTACCAGGGATAGTGAAGGTCAATTTATAATGATTGTGGGGTCAATTTATCATGAACTATTATCAATGCTATATGGGTACTTAATATCTATCACTGAACTTAATAACAGAGATTCAAAGTGTATGACCAAAACCTGATAAAACTAAAAGCAAAAATAGGCAAATCCATAATTATAGTTAGAGATTTCAATATCCCACTCAATAACTGATAAACAAATTTGAGAAACTATCAGTATGGCCATAGAAGACTTGAACAACATTACTCATCAATTTGATCAAGTATATATTTATAGAACACTCTACCAACCAGTAGCAAAATACATATTCTTTTCAGGTGCACATGAAATACTTAGGAAGATAGACCATTTTGTGCCATAAAACAAGACAGTAAAATTTTAAAGATCAAAACACACAAAGTGTGTTCTTCAACCCCACTGATTTTAATCAGAAATAAATTTTTTTAATGATACTTGGAAAATCATTGAATATTTGAAGTTAAATAACACACTAACTAAGTAACTCCTAGGTCACAGAACAAAATCACAAAGTAAATGAGAAAAGATTTTTAGCTGCACAAAAATGGAAATGCAACAAAAAAATTGTGACATGCAGATAAAGCAGTGCTTAGAGAAAAATGTATGGCATTAAATATGCATATTAGGGAAAAAAGGAAGGAAGAAAATCAGTCATCTAGGCTTCTACCTTAAGAAATTAGAAAAATGAGCAAACTAAACTGTAGTAAGAAGAAATAATATAATAAAATTTATAGCAGACGTAAAACTTGAGAGGAAAAGCAAGAAAATCACAAGAGAAAATCAAGGAACAGAAAACAACAGATGATACCAAAAGCTGCTTATTCTAAAAGAACCATAAAACTCCTAGCTCTCTAACCAGACTGATAAGGTAAAAAAGAGAAAACACAAATTACCAATGTCATAAGTAAGAGAGCAAACATCACTACAGGTTCCATAGGCATCAAAAGACTAATAAAGTATTTTAATGAACAACTGGATGCCAATAAATTTGATAACTAAGATAAGATGGAAAATTTATTTGAATGATACAATCTACCAAAACCCACTCAAGTAGAATTAGATAAGCTGAATATTCCTATATCTGTTAAAGAAATTGAATTTCTAGTTTAAAAACTTCCTATAAAGAAAATCTCAGGCCCAGGTGGCTTTACTAATAAATTCTACCAAACATGTAAGTAGGAAATAAAACCAATCCTATACAATCTCTTCCCAAAGGTAGAAAAGGGTTCTTTCCAATTCAATGATACAAAAAACAGAAAAATAAATTACAAGAATGTCTACCTTTACTACTTTAATGTAATATCGCAGTAGAGATCCTACCCAGAGCAATAAAGCAAGAAAAAATAATAAAAGGCATACAAATTGAAAAAGAAGTAAAGCTGTCTACATTTGCAGATAGTATGGCTACTTTTACTGAAAGCCCTAATGAATCTACAGAGAAGCTATGGAGTTAGTAAGCAAATTTAGCAAAGCCACAAGATACAAAGCAATATGCAAAAATCAGTTGTATTTCTCTGTACTAGCATTGAACAATCAGAAGTTAAAATCACAAAAATACAGTAGGCAATTTCTTAAAAAGTTAAACATTCACATGCAATAAAACACAGCCATTCCATTTACAGGTATTTACTCAAGAGAAACAAAAGTATATTTCCACACAAAGACTTGTACACAAATGTTCATAACAGCTTTATTTGTAATAGTCATAAATGAGAAACAACCCAATGTGTATCAATGGGTGAAAGGAGGAAAAATCCTGGTGTATTCATGCAATAAAATATTACTCAGGGATAAAATTAAATGAATTATTCATAACTCAACAACATGGATAAATTTTAAATCATTATGTTTTGTGAAAAAAGCCAGAAATAAGGATAATATTGGATTATACAGTCTCCATAAAATTCTAGAGCATATAAACTAATATATAGTAATGGAAGGTAAGTTAACAGGTACTTGGAACTAGATGTGGAGAAAATGATCAACTGCAAAAGGTATGAGGAAATTTTGAAGTTTGATGTAAATATTCTTTACCTTGATTGTGATGATGGTTGTATAAAAAAAAAAACCTATCAAAATATATATTACATATGTACAGTTTATTATACTGCAATAATAGTTCAATAAATGTATGAAAGAAGTAACTGTGGGATATAGAAAAATAAAGAAAAGAATTCAATTAAAAGTTGCATTAAAATATGAAATAGTCATAAATTTAACAAAATATGTGTAAGACCTTTACACTGAAAACTACAAAACAGCATTAAAAAAAATTAGAGATGCTTTAAAGAAATACTTATGTTCCATGCTCATGTATCAAAAGAATAAATATTGTTAAAATGTCAGTTCCCCACCAAACTAATCTATTGAGTCAGTGCAATCACATTCAAAACTCAACAGGCTTTTTTCAGAAATTGACAATCAATTCTAAAATATATATGGAAATGCAAAGGGCCTGGAATGTTCAAAACAATTTTGAAAACAAAGAAAAAAGTTGAAGAACTTACATTACCTGATTGTAAGACTGACTATAACACTATAATCACTAAAATGTTAGTGAAAAAAAAATAGATTAATGGAACTGAAGTTCAGAAATAGAGCCAAACATATATGATCAATGATATTTGGTTAAAGTGCCAAAGCAATCCAGTGTGACAAGTTAAATTCCAATGTGTTGGAACAAAACTGGGAATTAAATATTCACACACACACATACACACACACACACACACACACACACACACACACACATACAAAGAAAGAAAGACTACAACCCTGGACCCTTACTTTTTACATACAAAAATTAACTTGAAATGGATTATAGACTCAAATTTAAAATTTGCTAAAACTATAACATTTCTAGAAGGAAATATAAGAGAATCTTTTAGTCACCTTACATCAAGCAAAATTTACTAAATAGTACTAAAATTTACAGACTAAAAAATTGATAAATCATATTTTGTTAAAATTTTTCTTCTTCAAAAAACACTGTTGAAAAAATATAAGGGAAAGCTTGGGTCTTACTCTAGACCTACAAAATCAGTATCTCCAGGAATGGGGTTCCACATGTCATTTTGAATCACAACTGATAAGAATTATTGTCTCGGTTCTCAAATTAAAAATTTGAGAATTTCATTATATAGTACCACATTGATAACCTCCACATAGGACCAAAGAAGACTCACAGGGAGAAATAGAAGACAGATATTTTCTACAGTAAATAAGAAAATTAGACCTAGAGAAGAAAAAAACTAAGGGATTGATAAATACTGACTTGCAAATACATGAATAATCACTATGCAGTGACCTTGGCACAGAGTCACTGCATAGTGACTAAAAAAATAAATAAATAGTTCTTGATATTAGGTTTCCAAATGAGGTCCTGGAATTTTCTCAAATATTCATTAAGGTAAGTTATTCCTCGTCAAAGGCATGATCTTAATCGCAAGAAGTTAATTTGCAGAACTGAAGTTTCTCTCCTAGATAATTACTTGAGAAGTCATTCTGTGAAGCTGACAATAGTGACATCAAAGTCCATTTGCCAAGAAGGGCCAATTCACAAGTTGGGCATCAAGAAAATCCCTCCATAAACACAATCTATATCCTTCTGTCCCCTTTTAAAACTTTACTGTGTTAATGTAAAATTGAAAAACCGCAGTGCTATGGTTTCCTTTTTCTCAGTCTACTTATTAGCAAACAGTAGTAGGTAAGAGGAAGATGTGGAAGAGTTTTAAAACTGTTTGAATTCATGTGTATCAGACACAAGGTCCCAAGAAATGCTCTATGTCTATCTGCTCTGTGTCTGAATAACAGTTTTTAGACATAAGGTAAATATCTAAATAATAATCAACCACAGAAACCAGTGTCATAGAAAGAATGAAATAGCTGAAGCTTTATTTATATTATCTACCCTAATTTTCCCCAACTGAATGTTGAAAGTCAGAATGTACACATCTGAAAGAATATCACAAAGCAGGCACTTTACAAATATTAACTATTTTATCATTATAAAAGTGATGCATACTCATTTTAGAAAATAGAGCTAAACACACACATAAAAAAATTATATGTAGTTCTGCCACTCAAAGGTAATTACAACTGATACTTATGTATCAACCATCTGTGCACTGACACATCCATAACACCAAAATGGAAGCATCTAGTATATATTGTTTGTGATCCTGAGAAGTGCATTCTTCTGTTCATATGTAGATATCTCTAATTTTCCAGCTATTATGCAGAATAAGATTCAGCAAACCTGCATGAAACATATGGTATGGTACCAAAGAAATATAAGAGAAGATTCCTAACCAGGGTTCGCATCTACCAATTCTCTATATTGAGAGTTTGGTAACTTGATTTACCTAATTGCAATAATGATTATTTAATTGTGTTTCATCTTGCTTGTCATTTTGTATTCTAAACATCATTTTAAATGGAACTTCCTTCCCTTTTCTTTATCCCAAGTTCTCTCCATTAGAAACTACAGCATTTTATTTCACTGCAAAATGGATATTAATTAGCAGCAGAGATCAAAGAATCGTGTTACAATCCCTTATGGAAATTATTAAGATTCCTCTTCTGCTTTTTCATGAGTCTTTGTCCCAAAACTGAAGCAATAACTTGGTCACATTTTAAAAAACTATACAAAAAGGAATTATTATTGTTGCTTATTCTTGCTGTCCTTTTTCCATGACCACAGAGAGCCAAATACTAATTCTTTATTGGATTTGTTATTGGAAGTGTTGCCAACACGGAATTGGAAAAAGAAAACAATTGAGCTTCCTAAGTAGACCACAGAGCACAAATCTTCAAATTAGCTCCAATAATTAAGGCATCTTGTGAAGGGCTTCAATGACAGGATAAACTCATCTGTCCCTAGAACAAGACCCATATCAATTACCCTGGGTCTAAGGAGGCTGGTACACAATAAAGGAAATCAAAATACAGAGGCTGACAGTCTAGACAAAGCCTGACTCTGGTCAAAAGCAGCCTCTCCAAGTGTTATCTTTAAGCCAAGTGGTTTTAAATAAGTTTAAATACCAACAGGGGGTTAATTTGAAATCAGTTTGATTCTATTTTTGAATTAATGCCTTTAAAAATCTGCTTTTATAATTTCTGCTTATCAAGGATTGCCCTTCTGGTATAAAAACTGAGCCAAGACTCAGTTATCAAATACTATGAAGGGTTCTGTTAATTAGATAGTTTATCTGTGATGAGTTGTTGACACTGAGATGATGTGTGTTAAATAATTTTAAAATATTCTGCAGGGCACTAACTTGGTGGCTCAAAGCATTATTCTTCAATTTTTCAGACCCTGCTTTAAGTCACACTAGAATCTCTTAGTATAAAGTAATCTGAATCATTTCTTAAATATAGAATCATTCATATCTCAAAATTATCTGTATGAGAGAATACATCTTCTGGCGCTCTTTATTAGGCTGCTGTAGACCATTCTAACTAATCCAGCCTCTTTCACATGATGGTTGGTCTTTAACTGCTTGGTAGAGACTGCCAGGAAATTCATCATTGCTGTTATTAAACACAATTCTCAGGATTTGCTCTTTTTATAATGTTTCTTGTAAAAGCTTTTTTGTGTGATTTTTCCTCTGGCTTCTTGTTCTACTTCCATATAGGGCAACCCAGGAGAAATCTCAGACACTGAAATATTTTTACTCATGTAGGTAAATTAAAGCTCCAGCTGTTAAGGGTTTTTCTTTCTGTCTGTCAATTTTCTTTTTCAAGTTATGGTCTGTGAAGGCAGAGGCCAAGAACAGTCCATGGGGAATGGCTTGGAGCCTTAGAACAAGTTGGTATCCTTGTGTTTTCTAGAGGAAAAAATATTGGACTCCAAAGTTTGACATCAGGAAAGCTGCTAATTAATTAGCCCATAAATTGTTAAAAGCACGAATCATTCATCATCATCTCTGGGATTTCATTTTAAGCTCCCCTTCAAATATTGATTTTGTTTACCACTTTGTTTCTTTAAATTTTTGCTCTTTTCTTTTCTCATACGTTCTCTAAGAGACATGATATTCTATGTCTCATAGAATCTGAAGTCCTGAGGTTTTTGTTTAATTAATAGTCATAATGTGTTTAACTGGTATGTACATGACTTAGAAAAAGAAATGGTTCTTTCAAGGTAGTGAAGCTCTCTGAAAAAAAAAAAAAATCACTAAACTCACCGGAATCCTTAGTTTATATTCTAGTGTTACCATTATCTGTGGCCTCAGGCAAGTTGACTGCCTAGGTCTTGGTTTTCGTATTTGTTAAATAAGAAGATTAGAATCCATGAATATCCTTTCCATGTCTAATAGTCTATGATTCTCTTTATCAAAAGAACTTAGTGTAGGTGAAAGAATAAAAATGGAGTTCACATGAGGAAATAGTTGGCAAGCAGCCATTTGAAACTGTTTTTGTTCATTTTCTTCAAAGAAAATTTTGAAGAAAATTATCAACAAAGAAAGGAGAATACTGGCAATCAGGTAAGTGGAAAGAACTCCAGACAAGGAGTGGGGATCCAGTTCTAGTCACAGTTGCACCACGGACAACTTAGTGATCATGAAAAAACTATGAAATTGAAGATTCTGAGGCCAAAGATTGGACTCAAAACTGAAAAAGTTTGATTTTATTGTGATAGTCCCTTTCACTCCCAAACTGCTATGATTCTATAAAATGGCCCCAAAGTCAGGGAAGAGGATAACTGGAAATGTCCTTGTAGTTATTGTCAATGAATGCTATCCTTTCATTTCTGATTAGGGAACGTTGTTCAAAAATATCGTGTCCTAGACCATCAACTCAGAAGTAAAACATACTCTTGGGGACTCTAAACAAATGCTATAACCAGTAGTAACTTTCTGAATCTGTAATATTTTAGTTTTAATGATGGCGATCTCCATGTACTCACCCTGAGAGTTAAGGATTATAAAGAAAGTTGTTCCATATATTTCTTTTGCTCCTCCTCTAAATTTCTTCTGTTTGTTTTTTGACCCAGAATATAACTGAAATAGCTAACAAAAATCAAGCCACTACTAAAAATATAAATCCTAGTGGTAAATCTCAAGATGATTAGGAAATGTGAAGTATTTGTACTCTTTCTGCAAAATTTCCTACACTGTCTAGGCACCCTCTAGCATACTGAATTTTTGCAAAATAGCCATATTACCTGCAAGCTGACAATACTCATGCATTCCAGCCTTTTAACAGAAGAAATATTTTCATTAATATTTTTAAGCTGTATATCAGTGTAAAAACTCAAAAGAATCAAGACTCAAAGGGAAAAACCTAGCCAAAAAAATGTATTACAGAGGATAGTTTCCAGATTTTAATGATTTACCAAGTGAAAAATATAAAAAGTGGTAGATTTTTTTTCCTCCTAAAACATCAAGTACTGGACACTGCCCAAGGTAAGACTGCAAAAGCAGATGGTGTAATCATCCATTCCAGATAGTCAGTTCTGCTTCTTTCCTGCTTGTCTCCCTGGAACCCAGCCAGGAGCTTCTCCTTTTTCTTCAGGACATTGATGCTTCCCCTATGCTGGGACCCTCATTTTTTCATAAGTCCTACTTTGGAGAAGCAGCACATTCCAACAGCCCTTGCTTTGAACCATAGTATAAAAGATGTAGGCTCTGTTCTCAATTTCTTCATGGTCCTGGTATGCAACCTGGTCCAAATACTTTTAGCCAACCCCTCTTAATTCCATGCTTTGATTTTTCTTTGATTGGTAAGAGAATAATTGGCAACATTTGAATTCACTGAATGCACATTTAATGCATTAATAATCATGATCCATTATACCAGGACATAGAATTCACAACTAAAGCTTTTTTAATGATTAAATAAGAAATCTGTACTTTAAATTTTCACCCATAGAGTTTTTGGATCATAGCAACCAACTAACTTCCATTAGCTTCCTACACAATCATTTTGAAATAGGAAACCAGAATAGAGGTTAAGGGAATTTCCTTAGGCCACAATCCAGGTTTCAGTAATAACTTCTTTCCTCAACATAAGTCATTTACTTTAAAACTCTCCAAACAAAAAGGTTTTCAATGTCAGTCTGTAAAATATACACAGTACCCACTAAGCACAGCAAGAAAATCTCCAAATACTCATGATTTTAAAATAAATCATGAGTTAAACTATGTTTTAATGCCTAAAAGGCCCAGTAACTTTAAAATTGTTCCCTCAAAATAGGCTCTCATATTGTTTTCATGTTGTACTTCCAGTGCTTGAAACACAGCAGAGATTACAAACATATATTGAATGGATGACGAATTGCTGACAGCAGTCTGAAATAAGGTAGCACCAAGAAAATGAGAAATTGAGCAAAGTGGACTGTCTGTAGGAATGTTATAAAAATAAAAATACAAAGAGCTGGTAAAGGTGTTGAAAATATGTTGAAGAAGAGGGAATCTAAAGGGGTTTCCCAGTTTCTGACTTAAGAGACCAGATGATGCCATTCAATGAGATAGGAAATATGAGGGAAAAGGAGGTGGGTGGGTGCATGGACAATGAGATCAACATTATAAGTGCTAAATCAAAAACTATCATGGAATATGGAGGGAGAATTATTTGATAAGAAGTTGGATATACATATTTGAGTTGAATAGAGACATTTGTGACTTGGAAGTCATCATCATGTGTATCATAATTGAAGTTATGTCAACGAATGAGATTACCAATGTGATGGTTAATTTTAGGTGTCAACTTGACTTGCTTAAGGGATACTCACATAGCTGCTAAAGTAAAATCTCTGGATATGTCTGTGGAGGTGTTTCCAGAAGAGATTGGCACTTGAATCAGCAGATTAAGTAAGGAAGATCTACCTTCACCAATTTCATCCAATCTGTTGAGGACCTAGATAGAACAAAAAAGCAGAGGAGAGGTGAATTCACTTTCTCCTCTGGGACTGGAAAATCCTTCTTCTAGCTCCCCTGGATGTCAGAACACCAGGTGTTCAGGCTTTTGACTTTGGACTGAGAGTTACACCATTGGCTCCGATGGTTCTCAGGCCTTTGGACTTAGACTGAATTGTACCACCAGCTTCCCTGATTATCCAGCTTGCAGATGATGCTATATCATAGGACTTCTTTCTACTTTTTTTAAATACACACACACACACACACACACACATTTTATTATTTTATTTTATTTTATTTTTTGAAATGGAGTTTTGCTCTTGTTGCCTAGGCTGGAGTGCAAGGCGCGATCTCGGCTTACCGCAATCTCCGCCTCCCGGGTTCAAGCGATTCCCCTGCCTCAGCCTCCTGAGTAGCTGGGATTACAGGCATGCACCACCACACCTGGCTAATTTTGTATTTTTAGTAAAGACAGGGTTTCATCATGTTGGTTAGGCTGGTCTCAAACTCCCAACCTCAGGTGATCCACCTGTCTCAGCCTCCCAAAGTGCTGGGATTACAGGCATGAGCCACCATGCCTGGCCGACACACACATATATTTTAGAGACAGGACTTCATTTTGTCACCCATGCTGGAGTGCACTGGTGCAATCACGGCTCACTGTAACCTCAAACTCCTGGACTCAAGCAATCCTTTTACCACAGTCTCCTACATAGGTGGGACTACAGGTGCGCAAGACCATGCCTGGTTAATTTTCTATTTTATTTTATTTTATTTTATTTTATTTGTTTTTTGTAGAGACAGGATCTCATTATGTTGCCCAAGCTGGTCTTGAGCTCCTGGACTCAAGGGATCCTCCTATCTCAGCCTCTGAAAGTGGTTGGATTACAGATGTCAGCCACCACGCCTGGCCTCATGGGACTTCTCAGCCTCCATAACTGCATGAGCCAATTCCCATAATAAATCCCCTTTTACATATATTATATATATAAATATGCACGTATGTCCTTATTAGGTCTATTCCTTTGAGGAACCCTGACTACAATACCCAGGCAATAAGTATAGAACAGTATATCAATATAATTTGAAATTAGTGGGAAGCCTCCAACTTTGTTTTTCTTTCTCAAGATTGTTTGTCTATTCAGGGTCTACTGTAGTCCCATATGAATTTTAGAATTATTATTCTATTTCTGTGAAAAATGCCATGGAAATTTTGATAGGGATTTGCACTGAATCTATACATTGCTTTAGGTATTAAGGAAATTTTGACACTACTAGTTATTCCACTCCACAAACACAAGATATCATCTTATTTATTTGTATCTTCTTTAATTTCTTTCATCAGTGTTTTATGATTTTCAGTGTACAGATCTTTCATTTCCTTGATTGAATGGTTATTATTTTGTTCTTGTTGATGCTATCATAACTGGGATTGTTTTCCTGATTTGTTTTAGATACATCATTGTTGGTGTAAAGAAATGCAACTAATTTTTGTATATTGATTTTTTTATCCTGATACTTTACTGATTTTATTTATTAGTTTTAACAGGTTTTTTGGGAGAAGTCTTTAGGGTTTGCTACATTTAGGATCATGTCATCTGCAAATGGGGATAATTTTACCTTTTCTTTACAATTTAGATGCCTTTTATTTCTTTTCCTTGTCTAATTGCTCTAGCTAGTGCTTCCAGAACTATGTTGGATAGAAGTGGTGAGAGTGGGCATCCTTGGGTTATACCAGATCTTAGAGGAAATGTTTTTTTCTCATTGATTATAATATTAGCTGTGGGCATTCATAAATGGCCCTTATCATATTGAGGAAATTTCCTTCTATACCTATTTTGCTGACAGCTTTTATCACGAAAAGATGTAGAAATTTGTCAAATGCTTTTTCGGCATCAATCGACATGATCATGTGCTTTTATCCTTCATTCTGGAAATGTTGTACGTTACATTGCTTGATTTGCAGATGTTTGGTACATTCTTAAATGACTGTGAGGGTTGCTAAATTTTTAATTTGTCAAGGACATTATAAGTATATACATATATATATATATGTATGTATATATATATGTAGCCTTTACTATTATTACTGTTTCATAGAAGTAGAAGACAGATATTTTGACACAAAAAAAAGTATGGATAACAAAATCCTAAAACGAAGGACAGTCCTCCCAATTAACCAATTAATGTAGATAAAAGACTCATTACACTGACCTTCATTGAAAAAATAGCTGTCATGAAATGACACTATTTGAGGACAAGCATTTGGGAAGAACTGGTACCACTGTAAACAGATTTCCAAGGACAAACACCCAGGGAATGCTCATCTTTAAGTGCTCATCAGAGAAGAAGAGTCTACAAAAGAGACTAAAAAGCAGTAAATGGAGAAGTAGAAAGCACATCTAGGGAAGTGTGACATACTATAAGCCAGAAAAATAATGTTTCAAGAAGCATGTAGTCAACAATTCAGATGCCACTGAAAGCCAACGGACATATTAACAGAGAGCTGCTGATATCCTAAGTAAGAATAGTTTTATACTAAAATAATATGATGTGAGGACTTCACCTCTGGGCTGATTCAGGCAATACAACAAATTTTGTTAAGACTTCTAAATTCAGATCAATAAGTATTTGCTGATCACTTAGTGTGCCGTGCCCTAAACTATTTAATAAAGCCCCTGAGTGGTTAAAAGATTAGTAACATATTTCCTGTCCTCAAGAAACTTGTAGTCTCCGGAGAGAGATAAGAAATTAACTCCATGAGTTTGTCCTTAAGGTACTTCACATAAATGAAATCACACAATGTTTGCCCTTTTTAAATTGATTCATAATAGATATGCATATTTGTGGTACATGTGATATTTTGATACATTTATATTAATGTGTAATAATCAAATCAAGGCAATTGGGATATCCATCACTTCGAACATTAACTTTTATTTATGCTAGGAACATTCAAATTATTGTCTACTAGCTGCTTTGTAATAACAATGATTACAGTTTTATTAGTTGCTTTGTAATAACAATGATTATAGTTAACAGATTGCTGTTAACTATAGTCACTCTACTGATTTATTGAAGACTAGGTCTTATTTCATCTACCTATATTTTTGTACCCACTAATCACCTTGTCTTCACTGCCTCCAACCCCTACCCTTCCCAGCCTCTGATAACCACCAAACCGGTGTACAGAGAGCATTTAGCACACACTAACTGAATACCCCCTGTGCAACTTCTACATTGATCCATCACCAATGATTATGTTTTGTATCTTATTTCCTGATTTTAATCATTTTACTTCTAACAAGTATGTCAAATGTATAAAGAGGAAAAACAAGAAGGAATTTCTACCAGGGCAGGGAAAGCTTCATAATGGGTGCGAGTTCACAGGGGAAAAAAATCATGTAATTAGATGTTGGCAACTTTCAACCCAACCTTCCCATCAAGGACAGAAAAGAGAATAAAGGCTGAGTTGATCAACAATGATCAATAATTTAATCAAGTGTGTCTATGTAATGAGGCCTCCAGAAAAACCTGAAAGGACCTGATTTGATGAGCTCCTGGATTGGGTTGATGAACATCCACTGCTGGGAGGGAAGTGTACTTCAACTCCATGGGGACTGAAACCCTTATGCTTAGGACCCTTCCAAATCTTGTTCTATGGATCTCTCCATCTGCTTCTTCATTTTTATACTTTAACATATTCTTTGTTATACAGTGATAATAGTAAGTAAGGAGTTTATTGAATTCTGTGAGCCACTCTAGCTAATTAATACATGCCAAGGAGTGGTATCATGGAAACCCCCAACTTATCGTTAGTTGGTCAGAAGTACAGGTCACAATCTGGGACTTGTGATTGGCATGTGAAGTGGAGGGCAGTCTTGAGGAACCAAGGCCGAAAGCTGTAGGATCTGATGTTAACTCCCAGTAGAGAGTGTGAGAATTGATTTCAACTGAAGCATACCTAGCAGTTTCTGCTGAGTACTGGTTGTTGGTGGGGAGAAATCCCCACACATTTTGGTGATCATAAGTGTTCTGTGTTGAGGGAGTTTGTGAGAGTAGGAAAAACAGTTTGTTTTTTCCTATTCAATTTAGTTTTGGCCAAATGAGGGTAGATCAAAAACAGTATGGAATATGATGACATACCTTAGTTTGATTAGGTGATGTTTGAGGATAGAAGTGAAAGTTGAGAAACTTTATACTTAAAGTGAATGAGAGAGTGTTAAGAATCCCAGGAAGAGAGAACAGTATGGGAAAGTGTTTCCTTCCGTTTGTGGTTTCCTTTCAACATTACCAATCTATAAATGTCTGGTCTTTGGATTATTCTTTGAATTGACTGTCAACATATTTCCAGTTTCCTAATTAATAATAATTTAAATAAAAATTTAGTTTGTATATTGAAAAAAAGAAATCAACATAAAAATCTATGGATTATCACCAAAGAAGATATACAATAGCCAATAAACATATAAAAAGATACTCAACATCATTAGTCATCCAGGAAATGCAATTCAAAACCACAAGATGCCATTTCATACCCACTAAGATGGCCAGAATTAAAACAGACATACACACACAAAATAACAAGATACTTTGTTGGTGGGAATATAAAATGAGGCAGCTGCTCTGGAAAACAGTATGGCAGTTTCTCAAAATGTTAAACATAGAGCTACCATGTGACCCAGCAATTACATTTCTAGGTGTATACTCAACAGAATGGAACACAGGTGTTCAAAAAAAAACTTGTACATAAATGTTCATAGTAGCATTATTCATAAAAACTGCAAAGTGCAAAAAGTGGAGACAACCCAAATGTCTATCAGCTTATAAACGGATGAACAAAATGTGCTATATCTGCATAATGAAATATTATTCAGCCATAAAAATTATTAATATATGCAACATCATGGATAAATCTTGAAGCACTATGCTAAGTGAAGGAAACCAGACACATAAAGCGACATATTGTATTATTTAATCTATTTCAAATATCCAGAAGAGGCAAATTCATAGAGACACAAAGCATATTAGTGGTTGCCAGGATTGGAAGAAATGAGGATTGACAGCTTAATGGGTGCAGGGTGTTCTGTGTGTGTGGTAGGGGAGAGGGGGAGAGGTGGAGAGGTGGTAGAGTGCTTGGGACTAAGATAGTAAAATAGGGGTGACAGGTACATAACATTGTGAATGTACTAAAAGCCATTGAATTTTGCACTTTCTAGTGGTCAATTTTATGCTATATGAATTTTACACAAAAAAAAAATTCTGTGGAATACAATGTGGCCGCAAGAGCCATAGGAGAGTTGCCAGGCACTGTGAGAATATAAAGGATGACAGAGCAATCAGAAAACTAAAACGTATGATAGTTTTTGAGCTAAAATTTTAAATGTAGAGACAAATACAAAAGAAGATTTGAAATGCAGAAATAGATACAAAAGGACAAATAGCAACAGAAGCAGAGAGAACATTTTCAGTAGGGTAAGAAATGATGGGAAAGTGTAGCTCATGTTCAAAGAGCATTTGATGGTCCTGTTTGACACTGATAGAATACGTGAAAGGTAGTAGTAGTGAATGAAAAAATTAGGGTCATGTAATTTGGAAATTCAAGTGCTCTCTCTTTCTATAGGGTGTAATTTCTTCTTGGCAGTTAGTAGTGACAGCACATTGTTTGGAGTAGGTCTTAAATGCAGATCCTTGAAATGATTCCCACAGAAAATGTCTAAATTGGAAGTTTTTTCTATGCCCTTCCTCCTCACATTTTTTTTTCTTACTTTTAGTAAGTTTAGGGTAAACAAGACAATTAATAATAAAAAGCTCCTGATACCGTGGGAAAAGGGGGTCTGTTCTCCCACACAAGTCCTTTGATGGTTATAAAAGTCTTCAATATTGGCAAGCAACATCAGTGTTCTGACTGTAGATTTGTTATTTTCAAAACCCAAAGCAGCCTCAAGTTACCAGTGTAGTATTCTCCTTTCCATGATTTCAGAAAATGTAAGTAATTTAGCCATTTTCTTCCTATTTGTCTAAATCACAGCAGAAGACATAGATACCATAGGTACCTAAAACATTGTCAAAGGAATAAGAACTCTAAGCTTATGAGATGCATAGGATGGAAATTGGGCTCCTAGTTAGAAAGCATTTCATCAGCATACATGACATATGTCAAGTTAAATAATGCCAGAGCAGACCTCTAATCTTCAGCTACTCTTTCTTACTTAGAGCCCTTAGACAAATCACTAACATCTGATTCTGAATCTGCATTTCCATGATCTTCATTATCATTTGAGTCATCACCACCACACAGTCATGAAGAATCTACATGCATATAAACTGATTTTACTTTGAATTTATATAAAAAGCATTATATCTACCTCTGTGGCAGACATATGCTAAGGTGGCTAGCCTGGTCCCTACCTTCTGGTATTCACATCTTTATGTAATCCCCTCCCAGAGTGTAGGAAGGCCCTGTGACTTGTTCCCAACCAGTAGAAAATGGCAAAGGTGAAGGGATGCAATACATACTATTACAGGACCTAAAGTGCTGAAGTTTCTTTTCTTTTGTTGTTGGCTTTGAATAAACAAGCTGCCATGAATCCTAAAGATGCTAGGAAATGAATCTGCTAATAGCCTAAGAAATGTGGAAGCAGATCCTTCCCCAGTCTACCCTCTGGTGAGAACCCAGCCCTATCCAACACCTTGATTGCAGCCTCATGAGAACATATTTTGAGGAACCAGTTAGACAATATCTAGGCTCTTGTCCCATGCATCTGAGAAAACTAATAAATGTGTGTTCTTCTAAGCCATTAAGTTTGTGGTAATTTGTTATGCAGTATAAGAAAAACAATACAACTTCAAGAAGCACACTGTTTAAAACAGATAAGGAAAGAAACACTGTTATGCAAACAAAAACATTAACCAAGTATATACAGCTCCAGGGTTTTTTATTCTCTCTGTAGGGAAAAAGAAACACCATAAAATGTATTATTTTATTAGCAAGTAGAGAGCTTAAGCATGGGGAGATCTATAAATTCTCAATGTTATGGAGCCAAGTAAGAGGAGTGGTATGTCATGATATCCTAGCAGACAATTTAAGTATAGTTAGGAAAGTTCTTATGCCCCCAGTTCTCCTCAACCCAATATGAGAAATAAGCTCTTTATCATTGTGGCCTAAGACTGAATTCTGGGTGTATGTACATATTCCTAAGAAGGAAGACATTTTAAACTGTTACCAATGATTTTTACATACTGAGAATTAAATTTTATATGAGAAGTGGGGAAGACCATGCAAACTCTGCTAGTCAGGCCAGCTCTATCTTTGTAAGTATGCCTTTAACCCAGGAAAGCTTTCCAAATCCACAGAAAACCAATACCTCCAAGAATATACTAGGTTTTCAGGCCTGGATGTTGAACTATTCATTTCAACAGCTAGAGTGTTTCCTTGTCCTCATTGTGTTTCCTGGCTATGTCTCTGCCTTATACTTTTAGTTGATGCATTGACTGACTACTTTCCAATTTCCAACTTCCAAGCATGGTTTTATTGCTTTTATCTTTCCTACCACTGATTCTGATACTCCAATGATGAGTGTCTAGATAACATTCTCTAGGACTTGTCCTGGTAATAGTGAAGTCTCTTAGCCAGCAAGTCCCTTGAGCAACATTCAACCCTGCAAATAAGATCCAGATATAGGCATCTGAGGAGAGAGGCAAATGGTGTTCAAGAATGAGAAGGAAAGTCCATGAACTCAACTTTACCTAATTTTGCATAATTTAACATAAAGTCTGCTTGGTTTTTGTTAAGTTATCTACACAAGCAAATATTTAAACCCACTTAAACTTGGACTATCTTATTTCTCTCCACTGTCCAGGACTCAACAGTGTTACCTGTGGGAAATAATGAGAAGAGAACATTCTTACTTTCTCCTAATTCATTTCAACATTAATTAAATAACTGTTATATGCAAGGCACTTTGCAAAGTACTATTACAGTCTCAAAATGAATAAATCATATCCCTTCTACCAAGTTGCAGGAGGAGAGAAGATAATGTAAATAAGCAGAAAAATAGTGCTACGATTGAGGCACAGAGAGATACAAGAAAAAGATAATGTAAGATTGGAATAATCGGAAGTGTTGCAGGGGAAAGGAGTTAAAGAAATTGATCTGTGATCCATTTATTTCTGAATGGGGTTCTAGAAAAAGAAGACTGTGCTTCAGTCTAATATCCTTGCAAATATAAAAACTGGACTTCTGGGCAAATTGAATAATGATGCAAGATGTCTCTGGTTTAGGACTGCTTAGGGTAAACAAGCCTACAATGTATGGATTTATGATGCATGGCTCCCTAGAGAATGTGACATAAGCTATACAACTCTCTGAAGCATGAAGAGATGTTTCCTAACTTCAATGCTGTCCGCTGTTTGAGGTGACCTGCAGTCCTCATTAGAGACCTCATCTATTATTCTGAGTTGGAGAGTACATGTCTACAACAACAAGGATGTGGGAAGTCTTGTGGAATGCCCCAGCCTTTTCTCTGCCTTGCCTGTGTCTTCAGTGCTTGTATCCTTGGAATTAGCTGTGAAGCTTGATACTGAGAAAGGTCTCTCACTTGTGTGAGTGATTTGACAATCTGATCCTGGGTGTTAGCTCAGCCTTCACAGAGGAGGTAGACTTGAAATGAGCTTCAAGAGGTGTGCAGGATTTTAAACAACAGAGATAAAGAAGCTGGCATTCCAAGGAGAGGAAAAAAAATAGGAACAGGGATAAGAAAGCAGAAAATCAGAGTTTGTTCAGACCATAATACACCTCCTAGTTTGGCTGGAGTATACAATATGTCTAAGGGAAGAATAATAGATGATAAAGCTCAAAAAGTAAGCTAAGGACTTTGAATTTCAGGATGCAAATTTTATACTTAAATCTGTAGGCAATGGGGAGCCATTGAAGATTGTTTTAATGAAAAGAATTACAGAATCACAGCAGAGCTTTAGGTAGATTTCTCCAGCAGCTATGTGCTGGTTGTTTCAGAGCATAGAATATTTATCCATATTAATGCATAAATGACTTAGTTCAAGTATTCTCATATGAGCTCTGTGAACTCAGAGGGGTGAATATACTGGTACAATTTAAAGTTCTCCTTGAAGATTCTGTTGATGTTGTTATTTGCTTGTTTTGTTTTAACATTCAGAATATGTTTTTTATTCATTTGGTGATATTTTTTAAATGCATATTTAGAATCAGCTAGATAACCACATTATAACTGGATATTACCACAAATTTCAGTGCTCTTGCCTTCCTTCTGTTTTATCATTGTATTGATATCAATTACAATTTAAATTGTCATGAACTAATAAGGAAAAATAAAAGAGACTTTAAATGTAAATTTGTATTCATACCTAGGGAAAAGCAAACATTTTTGTACTTATTTTATTTTTTTTTTTAAGTTGTGGGAGAATCATGTCATCACAGAGTACCTGGCAGTACATATTGAATGAATGAATATTGAGTGAACTTGAATGAATATTTTCCCTTACCTCTCCAGACTACTTCCTCTATCCTATCCTTTTTATTATGTGCCCGTGATCTTTATCAAGAGGCTTGCTCATACTCTATTTGGTTTTTTGTTTTTGTTTTTGTTTTTGTTTTTGTTTTTTTTTGGTTAGTTTCAGTAAATGGGAGTCTATAGCAGGAGGTTGAAGAGTGACAAGAATGAGGTCAGGGCATTTATTTTGCTGGTTTCCTCCTGGTTGGGTTCCTACAAGTTAATTATGTCCCTCTTACAAAAATCACAGATTTTCTAAGTTTTTCCTCTCTCATACCTGCAGCCACACTCTCTATGTTCTGATCATTGTTTCTTCATTTGCCTCTATAGTCTTACAGATGATAATGGCTCTTTACTGTTGCTATTTCTCAACCCTCCTTAGTTTCTTCTAAGCCAGCCCATACCTTTGTACACATTTCCTTTTTTAAATCCTCTTTAAGTACTGAAATGCCATTCATTTTCTGCCATGATCTATCTAATACAGTGAACCTCAATAGTCATTAATATGTTTATATTTCAAGTATCAATTTGGTTCTAGCAAAGAAGTATCATCTGTCACATTAAAATAAATGTGTTACTTTGAATCATATTAGTTTTATAGTTTTATTTGTATTTAATATATAAATTTGTTTTGGCTATATAGTTATATCTGAGGTCCATTCATAAGATTCTAGTTTTATGTTTGTACATATTTAAGTAAATTAATGATAATAATAAAAAATAATTTAAATCAACATTAAGCGTTCTTGACATTTTTCCACCAGGCCATATATCAGTCAAGTTTGATAATCACTAGCTAGTATGGTTTTGCTGTCTTCCCACCCAAATCTCATCTTGAATTGTAAGTCCAAGATGTGGAAGGAACCCAGTAGGAGGTAATTGAATTATGTGAATGGGTCTTTCCTGCACTGTTCTCGTGATAGTGAATGAGTCTAACAAGATCTGATGGTTTTAAAACAAGAGTTCCCTGCACAAACTCTCTCTTTGCCTGCCACCATCCATGTAAGACATGACTTGCTCCTCCTTGTCTTTCACCTTCCACCATGATTGTGAGGTCTCCCCAGCCACGTGGAACTGTAAGTCCAATAAACCTCTTTCTTTTGTAAATTGCCCAGTCTTGGGTATGTCTTTATTGGCAGGGTGAAAATGAACTAATACACAAGCCTAGCTTATTGTTTCCAACAGAGGTTCCAAAACATCTCTAAAAAGCATCATAAAAGTTATTGGAGTGTGAAAAGCCAAGAACTTCATAAAGCCCATTATAAATGATTTCAGAAGTAATGGCCAGCAACAAATGCATATTCTTCCACCCCCACAGAGATCTGAGAAGGCCTACATGAACCATCATAGCTTTTAATGAATACCAATCTCCAAACTCCACACTGGAGCATTGTACTTAGAATATCTTCAAATCAAGCTAGTGAAGTAAATTCATGATTTGGCATACCCCTCTACTCTAAATGCATAGCAAGTATAAACAGAAAAAACAACATAGCTATATATTTTTTTAAATAAGCATCTATGTGGGCCAAAAATTCACAGTGGTAAGTAGAGCTGAAGCTCCTGGCTTGCTGGGTATCAGGTCCAGAAGCACACTGGCAGCAGGCAGTTCCATTTCAGAAGCCTAAGGTACTCCAGATGAAGAGCAAGCTTCACAACTCATAGCCAAAGGTTAAGGGAATTTCTGCTGATTGATGCTTGGAATTAAAAAGGCATTAGACCCAGGGAATTGGGAAGATATCAGCCTTATAATAACTGAACAACTTGCCTTTTGGCTTAGTGAATGAATCTTCATTATCCCAAATATCACTAAGATAGAACTTTGAATCATCATTTTATAACTTGGTTCTGCACGGGGATGGGGAACCAAGTTATAATATGATACTTAGTTATATAAGTTGGTATTGCCACTTACCCTAACTAATACACTCCCATTAGATGACATGACAGGTAGTATACTAGTTAGGGCAAGTGACACTACCAAATCAACCCAAAATATCAACAGATTTACACAACAAAGTTTTATTAGACATTCACAGCACACTCTAATGCAGGTCAGATGATTCTCCTTGGCAACTGTCATCCAGCAGTGACTTGGGAGTCTGGGATGATTTGCTATAGTATCTCTGCCGATTCAGTGTTCTTTACATTCATTGATGAGATAGAAAACATGGCTATCTCATATCAACACACCAGTTCGAATGGCTATTATTCAAAAGTCAAAAAAATAGATGTTGGCGAGGTGGCAGAAAAACGTGTTGGTAGGAATGCAAATTAGTTTAGCCTCTGTGGAAAACAGTTTGGAGATTTCTCAAAGAACTAAAAGTGGAATTACCATTCGACCCAACAATCTCATTACTAGATATATATTCAAAGGGAAAGAAATCTTCTACCAAAAAGAAATCGGCACAGGTATGTTTATCACAGCACTATTCACAATAACAAAGATATGGAATCCACGCTGGTGGCCATCAACAGCAGACTGGACAAAGAAAATGTGGTATGCATACACCATAAAATACTATGTAGCTATCAAAATAACAAAATCATGTCTCTGCAGCAGCATGAATGCAGCTAGAGGCCATTATCCTAAGTGAATTAATGTGGAAACAAAAATCAAAATACTGCATGTTCTCACTTAAAAGCAGGAGCTAAACATTGGGTACACAGGGATATAAAGATAGGAGCAATAAAAACTGGGAATTCTAAAAGGGAGGAGGAGGGGAATATTGAAAAACTACCCATTGGGTTCTATGTTCACTACTTGGGCTACGGGATCAAGAGAATCCCAAACCTCAGCATCATGCAATATATTCATGTCACAAACCTGCATATGTACCCCCTTATTCTAAAATAAATATATAAACAATATTTAAAAAGAAAAGAAAACATGACTATCTCACATAAACACTAAACTGTTTTTTGGACTCGAGTGATACTTGTTACTTCCACTCATAGCCTATTAGCTAGAACTAGTCACTTAATCCTACAATAAATACAAGAGTGGAAAACAGACAAAAGTACATGAATATTTGCTAAGCAGGATCCAGGTGGATGAGTCTTCAAATTTTCTAGAGAAGTGAGTAAGTCCAGAGTGACAGAGAGAACAACCACCTTCTCATGCAAAATAAGCTGCAAACCAAGGTTTCAAAACGTAAGAAGTAATGTACCAATAACAAAGAAACCATAAAACAACAATTAGAACATGAATTGCTTTGTATGAAATCAATCTCATAGAAAAGATTGCCAAACTTTAAAACAGTGTATTTTGCATCTTCATAGAGATAACTGAGTTAATAACTTCTACTTGGAAATTAAGTATGAAAATGGAAGAAATAAAAATTTATATCAAAATGGATCAATTAGAAATATAGCTATCAAAATAAAAATGCAATGGGTAGATGAAACTGAATTAGATGTAATTGAAAACAGAATTACTGGACAGTAGGAAAAGGAGTAAGAAAAAAATGCACCCAATAAGCCAGAGACAATGAGGCTTTTAAAACAGGATGAGCAATTTTGAAATGTAAGACAAAATGAGCAATTTACACATTCTTCTAATAAAAGTCTGAGAAGAATAAAACAAAGGAAATGGATGAGAAGCATTATTTGAAGAAATCATTGTTAATAATTTTTGTAAATGGAAGAAAGACATGAAATAGAGAATGCATTCCTAATTACTGGATAATAAAAATAAGTCCTCACTAAAACTCATGCTAAACTGCAAAATACTGAGGATTTTTAACAAGCCATCTTAAAATCTACCTTGGAAAATATTTTAACTACAAAGGAATAAAAATAGATTCACAAAGATTTCACATCTAAAGCAATAAAATCCAGTAAACAATACAACAATATCTTGAAAGCACTGAGGAAAAAAGATGTCAACTTAGAATTTTATATCTGCTTAAACTAATACTTCAGAATGAGGCAAAATCTGCACATTATTGGATCTACCAAGACTTAGAGTTTACCACACACAGACCCTCCCCATAAAATTAAGGGAGGTACTTTATCAAAGAGGAAAGTGAACCCAAAGGAGTATATGTGCCACAAAATGTGTGAGAACAAAAGCCCATAAAATTCTAGTAAAGAAAAACAACTATTGGCCATACAAAACTAATGATAACAAATAATTGATGTTCAAAAGGCAAAATAAAAATTTGAAATCCATAACAAATAAGACAGAATGATCAAGGGTCCTTAAAGAATGTGAAGTCCCCTAACATGTTGCTTTCGATTGCTTAGGATTTCAGTATTAGAAAATATTAGAAGAGGGGCCAGCCACAGGGGCTCAGAACTGTAATCCCCACACTTTGGGAAGCCGAGGTAAGCAGATCACTTGAGGTCAGGAGTTCGAGACCGGCTTGGCCAACAAGAGGAAACCTCATCTCTACTAAAAATACAAAAATGAGTCAGCATGGTGGCGCACATCTGTAATCCCAGCTACTCGGGAGACTGAGGCACAAGAATTACTTGAACCCAGGAGGCAGAGGTTGCAGTGAGCTGAGATCATGCCACTGCACTCCAGCCTGGTGACAGATCTAGACTCCACCTCAAAAATAAAGAAAATACTAGAAGTAGGGGAAAAGGCTCAGGAGTGATAGAATCATGCTGAGCTCCAAGCTAAGTGTTTGTGCTTGACCTTGATAGAAAACGAATTTTTCTGTGTGCCTTGCTGTGTTTTCCCATCTCATTTATTTCCCAAAATTTGAAAGAGAATCGGGTCTGACCTAGTTTCCAATTCTGGAGTCTTTTAAATTATTTTCTATTAATCCAGGTAAGTGATTGTATTTTGAATATGTATAGAAAGTATGAGTGTTTTTAAGATTACAAAGAGGTGTTATGCTTCTGACTTCTGGTGGGGAGAAGAACAATGACAGTATCTTTGGGTACACAGTGACACAAAGATGGGAGCAATAAAAACCCATGAATCATAAAGTCACACACACACATGCGCGCGCACGCGTGCGCTCATAATCATTATGGGCTTTCACCTATGTTACCAGGTTGCTATAGTTCAAAAGTATAACAAACTGCGTGAGGCATCACAATTGCTTCATAAGGGAGTCTTACTTAAAATTCAATTTGCCATCAGCAAGTGGTAAAGATGAAAAGAATCTTATAGGATTCATAGTTTGAATTAGCTTATGAGGAAAAGAAGGTTTTCTGCCAGGAAAAGTGGAAGATGTTACGTAATATCTGCCATTTTTAGTTTTAGTTACTGTAATTGTTCAGGGTCATTGAAATCAAACTTTAGGTATTTGAGTCTTTTTACTGGCTGAACTTTTTTTGGTAATTAAAGAGCAAAAACTTTAGAAGAGTTTATTTGTAACTGTTGTTGGATGGTGAGATAAAACAATTATAATGAATTCATCTATATCTCATTATTGCAAGCAGCAAATAAGTCTGTTGCTTAGTGATAGTGATTATAAGAGAGAAACAAGTAGAATTTCATTGCAGAAAAAAAATATTCATTATACAAAATTTGTTATAAAAAGATCATTATTTTACAGAGAAGCTCATTGAATTGAATAAGCTTTGTTACATAGAATACCTTTGGTAATATAAGATACCATGACAAATTCCTTTATCATATTTTAAGCCTAAGTCATGTGAAATGCAATGGTCAGTTTCTTATAGCTCTGTGGTCTGTGTCATAAGAAAAATGCAAAAAGTAATAAATTACTGAGGACATCAAAGTAACAGTATTCATGCAATGACAATGTGAAACATATGGGAAATGTGGTTTCAAAGAAGAACAACACTTACAAAAGTTTGGGATTTCTGGACTGATTTCTTAAAGCAGAAAAAAAATAATTTCAGCAGACTTTAATTCCTCATTGCTGCAAAATAACATTTCTTTTTTAATATAGATTGGAAATGGATTTTCAAGGACCTATATAATTGTTCTCAGAGCCATAGCTGTGGCTTCCATTTGTTCTTACTATTTAAATTCAACACCTGCTGAGAACCAAAATTTCTAACCATGTAGGAGGAAGGAAAATATTAGATTTCATTTTACCATGGATGAACTCAAATCAGTTTGACAAAACTGAGCTAATTCTAGCTTCCTGCCTACTGACTCCCAGTAAAAAGAGCATGAGTGAGACCATCAGTATCCCTATTAAATAAGCTACTAATTTGTTACTTGTTACTCCAAGTCATGGAATGAACAATTGAACACACATCAGACTAAAGCTAGGAAAAAAGTCATGTCTAAGCGCCACAAGTTCAGCAAAGTTGTAATGAGACATCATAAGTTTACAGAAGGGGGAAAGTGTCCAAGACAACACGGAATTCAAGGTACGACACAAATAAACAGAACACCACCAGAAGAGATTGATCTTGTGGCTCAGGAGGCTTACCTTGCATACTCTTTAATTCCTTCTGTGATGCAAAATGATCACTGTAGAAATAGAAAAGAAGTACAATGGAAAAGAAAAGCTTTATGTATGATTAAACTTAAATAGAAAACAAGGCACTTGGCAATTAAATGCAATATTAACGGTGATTAAATAGATAACTGAGCCTATATCATTTTCAGGAAAAGTCAAATACTTGTTCACTTGGCCCATTTGAAGCTTATGTTTCATCATGCTATTTGGCTATTGTTTCTGGAGGTAGGCATTACGTACATATCAAAATTTACAGTAACAGACCCTTTAGCTCTTGTCTTTCCAGAGTCAATTTACTCTAGATTTTTGTATTTGCTATAGATTTCTGCAGCTACTATAGATTTGTCTAGCATGTATTTTTTCATGTTTTACTGAATCTATTGAATCCAATTATATATTATTTTAAAGACAGTCTAGTAAAATGAACACATAGCTCTAAATAAAGAAACATCATTAGCGGCTTTCA
Source organism: Colobus angolensis palliatus (assembly GCF_000951035.1). Taxonomy (NCBI): domain Eukaryota; kingdom Metazoa; phylum Chordata; class Mammalia; order Primates; family Cercopithecidae; genus Colobus; species Colobus angolensis. The sequence continues at coordinate 5,462,465 of NW_012123709.1, forward strand.
TTTCAGAACGTAAGAACAATGGAAAGGCAGGTTGATAATACACAATTTCACCTGTGAGACATGATTTTCTGTTTACACATGATCAAAAGAAAACCAAGCTTACTGATTTTAATATAGGCCATTTTTCTAACTCAGCCTTAAGTGATTTCAACCTCAAGCTTCCTATTTTCAAAGACATTGAGTCTTAAGGGACAGGCTGTATTTTAAGCTAATACGTCAAACTGATCAACTTAAAAATATATCTACCTGTGATGTACGTCTCAAACAAAATCCATAAGAGAAAACTGACAGTGTTTGTTGGAATCTAGATAAATAACTCCAATAGAATAACATTTTGAGTTAAAATAAAAAGATTTAGGTGAAATGTTTCTAACTTTTAGAAGTTCATAAACAAGAACAACAAAAGAAAATCTCTCTCTCTCTCTTTCTCTCTCTCTCTCTCTTTCATCGGCTTTTACTCTAACAAGTACTTCCATTTTTAGCTGTGAAGAATTGATTGATTTGAAGTCGTGCCATTGTCTTCTAATTAGTGGTAAAGATTCAAAATAGTAGCCTCTCTATTATTAAGTGTTATGCAAAAACTGGGCATTTACTGAAAATACAGAGAATTTGTGCCCACTGGCCCTTTAATCGTCTGTGAGTTAATAAGTTCTCATTAATCAATTTGAAAAAGAAACAAAATTCCTACTGATTATCATGTTAGTAATACTGCTGGACCCTGGTAAAATGTGAAGTAAGTAAAGTTTTTTGTGGATGCCCTGTCTTCCCAAATACTCCATTATTCTTGTTCTCTTCCTCTTCTCTTCTAACCCTCTCTCCCCAACCCATAATAGTGACAATTTTAGCCCAAGTAGAAGAGGATATATGCAAGGCAGATGTTTTGGAGAGAGGGAGAATTTTCGGCAGATAGGACTTGATGACAGTAACTCTGAAAATAAATCTTATGTGTGACTAGGTTTAGATGCTTTTAAGATGCTTTCTACAATTTTCAGTTATTGTTTTGGTCTTTTTCAAAAAACACTTAATCAACGAGACAACAAATATTGATGATATTTAGTATATTTTGTAGTAAGAGTGCACCTTGTTTATTCCCCTGGTCCTATAAACTAACCACACTTAAACTACCTTTTAATGATAATTCTGTTTTTACATGGTAAGGTGAGAACTAAGAACTGGCATCTAAATACTTGATGTTCTAAGTTCAAAGAAACACCAGTAATTAGAGCCAGCATATTCCTTCTAGCACTTACAGAGAGATACTCTTCTAATATAACCATAAAGACCACCAACATAACCACCTTAATCAATACAAAAGAAAGACTTGATTTGGGAAAGCTGAAAATGAAGGTAATTGCTTTCCCATGGAGTAGGGCTGATGGCATACTTCTTCTTGCCAAAGTAGAGGAAGGGCCCAGGAGAATTATTCTCAATGATTGCTGGAATAGTCGTGCCCTCCACTAAGTTGTCAACTGCTGATAATTTATTTAAAAGTTTCCAGGCTACTTTCCAGGCTACTCAGCTGATGCTGAGTGTGAATAAAGGGCAAGAGAAATGTGGTGTATGAGAAAAGGCAGTGAAACAGCCTGTGTAATTCACTATTAAATATGGACCATGATCCATGATTTTCTATGTAGACCATGAGTTAAATGTCTGGGCTTGACCTCTCTTGCCGGTATCAACTCTCTAAGCCTATTCTACAAATCAGGAGGACCCCACCAGTAAGAAACTATACAGTGTATGACTGTGAGAGGGGAAATCATTAACACCAACCTGAAGCTCTCATTCCAGATTATGAAGAGGGTATTACCAGGCCCTCCAAGAAATCAGAGAAGAGTGATGGCCAGTAAGCATAAATAGAGAACAACCTCTTGAGGGGAAACATGTAAGAAAAGAAGCTATGTCCACCAGAGAAGTGCAGGAAAGAGGGAAGGAAAATTAGCCATAAATGTAACTGTAGAGGGAAAGGGGAAGGTTTTGAATTGAATGTAAAATGAAACCTGCAAAACACACAACATCGAGTCTAAAAAAAACCAGAGAGACTGTTCTGATAAGTGATTGGAAAGTCATGGAATTGAAGGTAGCACCTCAGCAAAAATCAGAGAGGTCAGCACTGCACAAAGTTATCAGAAAAATAAATCTATTTCATGTTTATTCCTTAACAAGTAAAGGCTCCTCAGTGAACTCATTACAGATCTTTAAGCATTTTATCATATTAAAATACATTTTAGAAGGAAATAACTCCCTGAAAATCATACCACACTAACACATTGATATCATTTTCATAAATTTCTTTTTAGGGTTTGCACATATGTATAGTTATATATTTTACATAGTTATAGTCATACTGTAATTTAAATTTTGTAATGTTTTATTTTCTGTATCATATTCTAGCTAGCATATTATGACCATCCATTGTAAAAGACAAATTACATTTCATTGTTTTATAATTTGTAACTATTATCCTATTTTTAAATATTTGTTTCTAAACTTTGCAGCTATACGTAACATAACAATCATTCTCAGTTCAGGTGGTTTTTATTATTTTATTGAGTTATTTCTTAGGATTACTGGTTAAAAACATTTCTCAAGGCTTTTGCTATAATATAATGATCAAATTTGTTTCCAAAAGTGTTACAATGCAGCCAGCAATAGATACTGGCTTCCCCACAGTCTCATCAGTATCATTGCATCATACTATCATTGTTTTAAGTTTTGCTTACTTTAAAATACAAGAAATGGGCCCTTATTGTTGTTTAAATCTGAATATCTTCGATTCCTTATAAGAGTGAATATTTTCCTTGTTTACTGGTTTTATTTTCTCCCGGATAAGTTGCCTCTTCATATCCTTTGTTCATTTGTCTATATAAGATTTTCATGTCATTCTCTGTATTTAAATGAGCTTTATGTAGTTTGAAAATATTAACTCTATTCCACTTTAAAGCTAGTTATACTTCTCTAGTTCTAGCCTTCCTTATAGCATGTATGTTCACAAGTGCAGCACAAACATCTCCTTACTGTCAGGATGGTCCTCTTGTATTTAATTGTTCTTGCATTCTAAATTATTCAAAAGCTCATGCCATTTGGGAGGAGAGGTTCATCATTTAGTACATGATTCCCACTCAAGTAATTACATTCTTCTAATTGGGGATATTCCTGTGGCATTCCTGAGGGATAGGATTCTCTGGGACTAAGAGGATTACTTTGGACAGTCAGGGACAACATGCTCCATGTGTGGGCAAATAAATCCTTCTCTGACATTCCTTGTCCCTTGACAAGTATTGAAAAAGACCTATTTACATTCATCCAATACATCCTCATTCCCCACTCCCATCCCAGGGCAGAAAGTCTGGGGCTGTTATGCAGTTCAATAGAGAGAAAGGCTTCACACAGCCTTAAAATGGGACTTGCATGGAAGATAATAGGATGGGGACAAGTGAGTGTTCTAGACCAAGTAACAATGGAGACAATGCTCCTTCAGATACCTCCTGTCTAGATATGTCTAGAGCCTAGGCTCTGATTCTGTAAAAGTAATATCTTCCAACAACACAAGTAAAGAGAGGATTCTATGCATTTCTGTGAAACATTAGAATGGGAGTTTCTGCTCATATTATTGAGGTATAAGGGTCCCTTAGAACCCTTCTTGTAAAATCAAGGAAGCTGTTCTGGCATCTTTAGCTATACTCCTTAGCCTGACTACTATGCAGAAATAACATTGCTACAAGAAGTCAATGAATATTTCCCATAAGCCTTCTGCTTTGCCAAGAATGTTAAGCCTGCAGGTGGAGAAGCAAAATTATAGGAGAAAGTAGGGTGGTGAGCAGTAAATACATTATAAGGCTGTGTGGTTTGTAGGTGAAGACAAATTGTTTTAAAGATTACAAAGACTTTCTGGGTGTACATACAACACTCACGAACACCTGACAACAGGTCTCCATTCTTTCATTCATAAATGACTTATTTCATTCTCCTTTGCTAGTTTCTTAAATTTATAACAGATCAGTTTACATTATACCTTTCTGCCAAATATCTCCTGACATTATATTAATAAAAGGTTTGTCAAAATGAAAAACCGATGAATCCAAGAAAGAGCCAGAAACTTATTGAAGATTTGAACATCTCCAACTCCTGACCATTATTGACTTATATTTCTATGAACATAAAACCATGGAATCACATGATTCATATACATCATCTGCTAAAACAGTTATTGTTCCATCAGCACATTGTCAAGTATTAAGGAAAGATTATTAATACTTTTATACCTCTCTTGGTAAACAAAAACAAGGTCCTACACTTAGATAAGAAAGACAGCTGTGCACATGAGTGACTAAATAACTGAGGTTAAGAGTCCTCGACTCAAAAATATCTCTTTTAGTCACTCTTTCAGTAACTGCTGAAAGCAGAGATTGACTTTTTGGCTATTATCCCATTAAACTGTAAGTAGCCCCCAAATAGGACAACATAGAAAAATATTGTCAACCATTCACATTTTGATACAAATTTCATTATGATACTTCTCAGAGAACTATTTATAGAAAACGCTTTTCAAAAGAGAAATAAATTCAAAATTTATCCAGAGAATAGAAGATACTAAGTTCAGGGCAGTATGAAGGCAATAACTTTTTTTCCCCCTAAGCCAAAAATGCAAGATGAAAATCTATCAAGGAATCTTCACCTATTTGTCAAATTGTGAAAACTGCAAGGTCTGAATTAACTCAACCATGACAAAAATGTCCATTTATATTGTTACCCCATAGAACTACTCTGATTCTGAATTTATATTTCAGAAGGGTGAAATCAAAGAAGCCCTGCTCAGATTTTATGTCCTGGTAATTAAACTAATTTCCTCTCTTCAGCTCTAAAGCAAACATAGCTAGTTGCCTATCCAATATCTTTCCTAACTTTTGTTTTTCAATAGGACCCTGACTTTTTGGAGAGGCAGCAATCTGTCCAGCTAAAAATACTTGTTTTCCCAGACTCCCTTGCATCCTAATCAGGTGGCACAGTCCTGCTCTAAGAAATGTAAGCAGACATCTGCTGGGATTGATGAGAAAGCTGTTGCTTTCCTGATATAGTCACCATCCATTCCTGCCTCCCTCTTCAGTCCTTTATCTTTCATTTTTGTTTGCTAAAATATTAGCATAAGACATGGCGGGCAAGCATCTTTCTTGCAATCATAAGATGCCAAGATTGAGGGCAAAAGCCTACAAACTATGTCTGGCAGAACAGAAACATGGAAGAATTTAGGTCCCTGGTGGCCTGATTGAGCTGCCACACCTAGTCCTATACAACCTACTCCCAAACTTCTTGCTACAGGAACCAAAGCCCTGCCTGTTAGGGTCACTGGGGCAGTTTTCTGTTAGTTGCAGCCAAAAGCATCCCTAATAGGTTCCCTTTGATCCTGTTCTGACCCTACACAAATGTCATATAAAAACAGATATTAGTATGGAATTTATTAAAATTTGCTTCAAGTCTTATCCTGTGAATTTCTGAGCACACAGACATAAAGAAATAAACTCTAGTGTGATAGACTCATCACCTGTTCAGATCTGTGTTCTCTCTGACACGCCATGAAACATTGATTTCTATCATTGATAGAATCATTGATAGAAATCAATGCTTAACAGATATTTAACAGATATTTATTCAGTGCCGACTACATTCTAGCCACAAAATATATAGAATTCTTCCATTATTAGAGCTTATCTCTAACTTTCAAAAAAATCTTGTTTTCTAAGAAATATGCCCATTGATTGTGGTGATGTTGACTGAATATTTCTTTTCAACTGCTTAGCCTGGTATCATATGGAATATAAAGCATCTGTTCTATATAGATTGAAGAATAGAATTTCTAAAGCGAAAAATATCACTAAAGGTGCATTGAAATTTAAAAGCAGGAGGTGCATGAAAGAGTGCTGCAATATCCAATTAAAAAAAAAATCTTATCTGAGTAATGAAGTTTTTAGACACCTACGGTTTTACTGTTTCCCTTTGCATTCTTTTATTTATCTGAATAAAGTCAAATGATGGATAGAAGACAGCCCTTCCTGATGCTCAATAAAAGGCATGTTTGTGTATTAGACGCTGTGGGAAGTATTCTAAGAAGCGACAAGCTTGCAAAAGATGTAACCATCTAAGCTCCCGGCTTCATGACAGCTTGAATCATCTATTCCAAACTGCCAGTCACATACTTTTTGACTCTTCTTTGTGGGATTTTAGGAGTGTCTAACGTTTAGGGATGAGCATTCTTTGTGAATTTAGGTAGAGACTGATTTTCACTTGCTTTTTCCCCTATGGACACAGCATTCTTGGACCGGTCCTGAGTGTTCCCCTGGCTCCATAATGGATGGGCCTCTTATGGAAATAGTCGATTTGGGAAGAGGCACAATGTATAATACAATAATCCTGTGTAAATTATAAGAAACTGGAGTGGAACCCAAGCATACAGTAAGTCATTTATGAATACAACTCAGAATGCATAAGGCTGGATGCACTATATTTTCTACTAGCTCGGCTCCCTGCTATGATTTAGATCTAATAGGATACACATGCTGTTTGTTTGTATTGGCAATATGCTTGTAATAAATTGTATGGCTTCCATGAGCATACTAAGGATTGAGTGAATTAATTTTCTTGTTTGTTGACACTAGCTTGTCCTATTCCAAACAAAGCATAGATGGTGTCAGAATTGTGCTTGAGCATATAATATGAATATGTGCACTTATATCTGAGTATAGGCCTATGGGCTCATTCTCATTAGACTATTAAACATGTATGTACACACACATACATGCATACCTAAATATATATGTACATATGTGGGTGTATATATATATATATATATATATATTATAGTTTGTTCTTAGAGTGGTCCATATTCTGCAGATTAATGTAGTCTATATATGCCTCTACTTTCCCAGAAGAGTACATATTGTTTCTAAAGGAAATTAATTTAGAAATAAGATGTTCCTTCTCTAAAACTTCTCCTCTGAACGTCTAGAAGTAAAAACTCTACCTTGCATGACTTGACCAGGAAGCCACACTTGAAAACTATGCCTGTCCCATTCTTGAGGTAACATTAGGTCATAAATATCATTTAGATGGTAATGCTTTAATATCAAAACAACCTTGAAAAAATGTCTTTTTAATTATGTTGATAATGTGATTAAAACATAATATTGTGTCCTTTAAAGGACTTTGGAGTAACTCTGAAGGCAGGAGAAATGTTAGGGGTGGATATGCCACTTTTCCCACCTTCACACATATACACCTGGAGATCCACTTTTACTGATGAGTTATCTTTAAAAATTACAGGCATATGATAGAGGCAGAGTCGAAGAATACTTTTCAAAGTAAAAATATAAAAACAGTTAAAGAAAGCAGTTAAACTGAAACACTTTTAATTCAATTACACTTATAATAGGTTCATTAAATGTATAGTCTTTAATTGGCTTAAAAGAGAAAAATATCACCTTTTGCTTCATGACATGTGTTTGGTCAAAATACACGTGGTTACACTTGTTATCTTTCCTTTTAATACTACCAAACACAAAAACACACACCCACTCTCTCCAGATAAACCTGAAGAAGACTGGTGGATGCAGCCATGGTTTGTTTTGTTTTGTTTTGTTTTGTTTTGTTTTGTTTTGTTTTGTTTTTGATACAGAGTTTCACTCTTATCACTCAGGCTGGAGAGCAATGGCACAATCTCAGCTCACTGTAACCTCCTCCTCCCATGTTCAAGCGATTCTCCCATCTCAGCCTCCCAAGTAGCTGGGATTACAAGCACCCACGACCACATCTGGCTAATTTTTGTATTTTTAGTAGAGATGGGTTTCACCAAGTTGGCCAGGCTGGTCTCAAACTCCTCCTGACCTAAGGTGATCCACCCGCCATGACCTCTTCAAGTGCTGGAATTACAGGTGTGTGCCACCGCGCCCGGCCACATCCATGGTGTTCTAACGTAACTCTTAATCACTTCAGTATAGTTTATCCAGTCACAAGTGATGCAGAAAAATGGGAAAGAGGTGAGACTTGTTCCTGTCTTCTCTAACAAATAGACTCATTAAATTGAATTATTGATAACTAGAATCAACATAAGCAGTTAATAATTCTCAACTCAGAAGAAGAGGTAAAAGGGTGGGGTGCTTTCCTGAGCAGAAATATATCAAATCCTAACTGAGGATTAGATAATGCCTTGTGTTGGAGAATGTTTCTCTAGGGGATATGCATTTTATGATATTATCATTGTTGTTGTTGAGGCTAGTATTGCAACCATCCCTGTCCTCAAATGACGTGAGTTGGTTTTGCATGTTCCCTCATATATGAATCTATGTTCAGAAGAAGTAAGTATCTAGATACCAATGAGGTCTGATACAAATTCAGCAAACCACATTTCTAAGTGTATATCCTTGTTCTGATAGCAGATTAATACCTTGAGGTCTAAGAGTTGGTGCCTAGGTCCTCTTTGTTTCCCTTAACTTTCTGTGTTGATAACTTTCTGTGTTGAACAGTAGGTCTAAGATAACTCACCATAATACTCAAGGTTCACATATACAAATAAAGATTATTTTTTACATTAGATTTCACAGAGAGAAAATTATAAGAATACATAAAATATTGTTGATAAATAAGACAAATGGTAACAACCATTGCAGTTTTTAACATTTGACAAATGATTTCTAAATGTGCAATTTCACGATTGAGTTATTTTTAAAAATTTTTTTATTTTAATTTTTGTGGGTACATAGTAGGTTTATTTATAGGGCTGTTTTGATATAGACATGTAATGCATAATAATCATGATTGAGTTCTTAAATCATAAAATGTCTCCAGTCATTATAAAAGTTTGCATATTAATTGACAATATAATGTCTTCGAAAGTTAGTCAAAAGGTCACCAAAACCAAGCCTTTACTGCGGAATTAAAATCTACCCTATGCATGGACTTTTATGTTTTATTGGGTTATTCACCCTCAGTTTTTCTAACATATCTGTTAAAATTTTCTTTCCTCCAAATCTGGCTATGTTATTCTGCTGAGGGCTTGGCAATTCAAATAGCAGCTCTGAAATTAAAATTGTTGATGTTTTATCCTCTTTGTATCATTTACCCCAAACAGGACTGGTAGCTATATGCCTGGAGCTAGGTCAGGGCAGAAAAGGCTTCTAAGCCAGCTCACTGCAGCTTAGAATGCTGCAAGCCCCATTCCAACCTTCCTTCTCCACCATTAAGTGGTGGGCTTCCTCTGTGCCATTTCCACACTTGTAAATATTTTAGTCAGTAGGATCCCACAGGAGCAGGGGAAAAAAAAATCTGACTCTTGCTCTTCTTTCGTTTCACATCTTTTTTTCTCGTTAGAGGGAGGAAAAGGGTTTTAAAAAAATTTTTTTAAGGCTTTGATGCTGAGAAAAACCAGTTAAGCTTTAAGACTTGGTGTTTTTCAACAAAAAAAAAGATATTCCTCTTCAGAAAGTTTAGTCTCAACATTGTTATTCTATAAATCAGTGATTTCTAGACTTTAAAATTTTATGAACCTGAATATTAATCAACAATGAAAAAATTAGGAAATTGACAGAGTTGCCAACTTTTTGTATTCCCTGTTTTCATTTTCTCACATAATAATTTTAATACATAATCACTGAATGTTATCACTTTAGTATCATGAAAAGACAATTTGACAATGAAGTAGTAGGAAGAATCACTGAATAAAATGCAGTATCTTATTAAATTGAATAAATTTGACTTAATACAATTCCCAATACTTTGTCTTTCTTGTTTTCTGCCAGCCCAATGGAAATATCTTCACTGGTTAGCACCAACGGATACACATTATAAGCATATTCCGAATGAGCAGAGAGACTGTTTTTTCAGTTACTGGTGAGTTTTCCATTATTCTTTGCAAAGTTGTATTAGAGTTTTGGGGACTAGAAAATATTTGATTATAATGATCCACCAATATCTTGCTTCTCAGAAATAGGGATCATTAGAATTTCAGTGACCTTCCAAATCCACTGGGTAGATGCTTTCGTTTTTAGATAAGAAAATCATCACCCACTGGAACCCAATTTCTAAATACCACACAACTTCCCTCAACTACAGCTGTCAGGCTGCATCTGTTGATGGCCAGTTAGGTTGAGGATCTTAGAGCCAACAGGAGAAGAAAAAGGGATCCCTTGAGCTTCCCCTGCCCTCCTGTATTCATTAGGAGAAGATAGAGTGGAAAAAATGTATTTTAGTAAGAGTAACCCAGTGTGGTACATGTCTAGGAACACAGGGTGAGTTAGATGGATGCCCCTCCAGACCCCAGCACACTGGCTTGATTCCAGCCCATAATGATAGCTCCCTCCCGCAAACTTTCCATCATTTCCTGTATATGGTTAATTTTTTTGTTATGTTATCTACTGCATTGTTGGATGAAACTGGGATTTATTTTATGTCACTATGTTTTCATATGCTTAGGCAAAACACCCCAGTGCCAGCCTTGTGTTTAAGTCTCATTTCCCCTTGAAGACAAAGATAAAAAATTGTGTTTTTTATAGCAGTCTTGTAGAGACTCAGAAATCATTTACTAATTGCTCTTTTAAAAAAATTAACCTTCATGTATGTAGAAGGTACAATCTGGATTTCTTACATGCATGTATTGCATACTGGTGAAGCCTGGGCTTTTAGTGCACCATCATTCAAACAGTGAACATTGTACCCAATAGGTAATTTTTCTTTTCTTTTTTTTGGAGACAGAGTTTTGCTCTGTCACCCAGGCTGGAGTGCAGTGGTGCAATCTCAGTTCACTGCAACCTCTGCCTCCTAGGTTCAAGTGATTCTCCGGCCTCAGCCTCCTGAATAGCTGGGATTACAGGCACCCGTCACCACACCCGGCTAATTTTTGTATTTTTAGTAAAGATGGGGTTTCACCATGTTGGCCAGGCTGGTCTCAAACTCTGACCTCAGGTGATGTGCCCGCCTCGGCCTCCCAAAGTGCTGGGATTACAGACATGAGCCACCACGCCCGGCCCCAATAGGTAATTTTTCAGTGCTCACTGCAGTTCTACCCTCCTACATTTTGTAGTCTTCGTGGCCATTTTTCTGCTCTGTATGTCCATGAGTACCCATTGTTTAGCTCTCACTTATAAGTGAGAACATGAAGCATTTGATTTTCTGTTTCTGCTATTTCACTTATGACAATGGTCTTCAATTCCATCCACATCATTAAAAAAGACATGATTTCATTCTTCATTATGACTAAGTGGTATTCTATTTTTTATATATATATTTATACACACACACATATATATACGCACACACATACACATTCCATATATATAACCCATTAATAGGTTGACAGGATTAGGTTATAGCTGGGGATATTTGGAGACACAGACTTGAATTCACTCAACTTTTAGTGAATGTTGAAGTATGCACTGTAGTTCTGAACTTTTTTACCATTAAAGAAAGCTTTTATAGTTCATCATATTCCATAGCACCCATTTTGGAAATATTTTGCTTATCAAACAAAATTCATTTAAAGCAGTATTAAGCTTCCATTTTATTATGCATACACATCTGTTAATTAAAACCTTCATTCATTATGAAGAACTAGTATGTAATCTTGCTGAACTTGTAGAATTATAGCCAACAGTCAAGAGACGTACCTGTTTAAACAGTCTATGCAGCCTTATCATTGTGATGGATACTTTCCTTTAAAGTTTAGGAATGTTGACTGTAAAACTTATGCATTCCCCAACATTAGCATCACAGCTGTGAGAGTCCAGCAAGCCTGGGCTGAGAATCACTGATTAAATACCTACGAGGCACTGATCTTGGTGCTAAGTGCTGAAAATGCGAAAATAAATAAGCCATGGGTCCTTCCTTAATATGCTCAGAGTTTAATTTCTGTTATGACTAGCCTTGCCTTTTGAGTGCACAACAATACCTGACTGGGTTTCTCCCTGTACCACCCCATATTTATTCTGTGTGTTTTCTTGACCACCTAGGTCTCTCCCAAGGGCAGACCACTTAAGAACTTTTATATTTTCTTATGGCATAATGTAGGCATTTCTCATCTGCCAGGGGATCTGGGAGCTGCCTGAGAGCAGTCTCTCCCAGGGTTACACTAAACAAGAAGGCAACACTCTATTAAAATCACTCAACATAAATTGGACTGGTCTTTGGATTTAAGTCCTAGCTCTTCCACTTTTGAGCTAAGGGACTTAGGGCAAGTTTCTAACCTTCTCAATGCCTTAATGTTCTTATCTGAAAAGCAGCAATAATAATAGTACTTGCCTCCTAAAGTTTTATGAAGATTAAATGATATTATGTATATAAAGCATGTATTATAATATTGGCAATAGTGAGTTCTTAATACATTTCATCTGTTATTATAATTATTAAAGAGGAAAGAAAGAGGAATGGAAATATATGGATCTTTAGCCAGAAGAGTATCAGGTTTGAGGAGATCATTGTTCTGAGATTTAAGCAAAGGATGGGTGGAGATAGATGGACAAGAGCAAAGACAGACTGAGAAATGTGAAGCAACAGGGCAGAAAAGTTTGAAGGATGTACTGGAGGACTTGGTGTCTCTCTTTTCTGGGTAATTTTTGGTAACTATGTTTAAAATTTTAAATATCTTAGTATGTTTAAAATGGAATAAAAATAGATATTGCTTGTTTTAGGAAAAAGATGTGTTTAGGAATTATAGAAAGATATGTAGACAGATTTTTCCTTATAATAGTTCAAATAAAGATGAAATTCATAGTGAATCTAAATAAGGCCAACACTTGTAACTTCCAACTCTTAGAAAATTATTTTTCTAAACTCTAGTGTTGGATTAACAAAAAATCAAAATTCATTCTGTAACCTTGGAATTTGAAAGCTATTAGTTCCCTGTTGCTGCTGTAACAAATTACCACATGTAATAGCTTCAAACAACATGCATTTATTATCCAACAGTTTTAGAGGTCAGAAGTTTGAAATGGTTCTCACTGGCCTAAAATTAAGGTGTTTTCAGGGCTGTATTATTTTCTGGAGGGCCAGGAAATAATACATTTTCTTGCCTTTTCCAGCATCTAGAGACTATATACATTCCATGGCTCATGGTTTGTTTCCATTGTCAAGACCAGCAACATCCAGTCAAGTCTTTCTCATATGGTATTTATTTGACACTGAGTCATCTGCATCCAATTTCCACATTTAAGGATCCTTATGATTACACTGGATCCACTGGCATAATCCAGCATAAGCTCTCCCCAGTTCAAGGTCACCTAATTAGCAATCTTAATTCCATTTGCAACTTTAATGAATTTGTAACCTAAAGTCATGTAACCTAATATTCAGGAGTTCCAGGATTAGAATATGGTCATTTTGGGAGGGCCATTATTTTGCCTACCATAAGAGTGTACACTACCGACTTCATTCTTCTTTAGCTTTTCATGCTTACAGAACTCAAATATAAGAGATCCAAATTTTGCATTGTCATAAATACGGGTAATTAATTAATGTTATGAATGAAGATTACTTCTAAAGTCCAATTAGAAAACAGTTCCTCCCACTTACTAACAATTTGGGAAAACTGATTAACCTTTCTGTGTAATAATTTGCTCATTTTAATTGAGAATCATAATATCTACTTCATATTGTTGTGAGAATTAAATAAATTAATGTATGTAAAAAATTTAGGAAGCCATCCAAACTGGAAAAGAAGTAAAATGTCTCTGTTCACAGATGATATGCTCTTACATGTAGAAAATCCTAACTATCCCACACAAAAACTACTTTTAGAAATAAACAAATCCAGTAAAGTTGCAGGATACAAAATCAACATTCAAAAATCAGTTGTGTTTCTATACACTAACTATGAGTAATCCAAAAAGGAAATTAAAACAATCAATTTACAATAGTATTCAAGAGAATAAAATAGGAATCCTCTTAACCAAGGAGTGAACTTCTACACAGAAAACAAGAAAACATTACTGAAAGAAATTAAAGAAGATGTAAATGAAAGGAAAGACATTCTGTGTTCATGGATTGGAAGGTTTAATATTGTTAAAATGTCCATATTACCCAAAATAATGTATAGATTCAATGCAATCCCTATTAAAATCCCCATGGCATTTTTTACAGAAATAGAATAACAATCCTAAAGCTCACAAAGAACCACAAATGACCCCAAATAGCAAAAACAATCTTGAGAAAGGAAAACAAAGTGGAAAGTCTCACACTTCCTAATTTCAAAACATTTAATAAAACTAAAGTAGTCAAAACAATATGATACCAGAATAAAGATTGGCATATAAACCAATAGAAGAAAAGAAAGAGCCCAGAAATAAACCTACACATATATAGGCAAACAATGTTTGACAAGGGCACCAAGACTACACAGTGGAAAAAGAACAGTCTCTTCAATAAGTAGAGCTGGGAAAACTAGATGTCTACAGGCAAAACAATAAAACTGAACTCTTACCTTACACCATACACAAAAAAAAAATTCAAAGTGAATGAAAGATATAAATTTAATATCTAAAATTATAAAACTCTTAGAAAAAAACATGAAAAACATTTTTAAAAGCTATATAACATGGATCTTTGCAATGATTTCTCAGATATACCACCAAAAACACAGAGAACAAAAGCAAAAATAGACAAGTTGGGACTACATCCAACTAAAAACTTTCTACACAACAAGAAAACAACAAACAGAATGAAAAGGGAAACTACAGAATGGAAGACAATATTTTCATACCATATATTTGATCAGGAGTTAACATCCAAAATAAAAAAGAAACACCTACAACTTACTAGCAAATAATGATAACAATAACCTGATTTTTAAAATGGGCTAAGGACTTGAAAAGACATTTCTTCAAAGAAGATACACAAATGACCAACAAGTATATGAAAAGATTTTCAGCATCACTAATCATTAAGGAAATGCAAATCAGAACCTCAATAAGGTATCATCTTACACCTGTTAGGATCGTTATTATTTATACACACACACACACACACACACACACACACAGAAAGAGAGAGAAAGAAAAAAAGAGAGAAAGAGAGAAAGAGAGAGAGAGAGGGAGAAAATGAGAAGTGTTGACAAGGATGCAGACAAGTTGGAACCCTTATGCACTCAGAGTGTGAATGTAAAATGGGTTAATGGCTATGAAAAACAGTAAAAAGCTTCCTCAAAAAGAATTAAAGTAGAATTTGCATATGACCCAATAATCCCACTGCTGGGTATTTATCCAAAAGTAGTTAAATCAGTATCTAGAAGATATATTTGCATTCTAACATTCACTGCAACATTATGCACAATAGCCTAGAAGTAGAAATAATCCAAATGTCCATTAAGAAATGAATGGATAGAAAAAAATGTGATACATATATATAATGAAATATTATTCAGCCACAAAAAGAAATTCTGCCATATGCTATAACAAGAATGTACCCTGAAGACATTATGCTTACTTGAAATAAGCCAATCAAAGAAGGACAACTACTGCATTATTGTAGTTACATGAGGTATCTAAAGTAGTTAAACTCATGAAAACAGGAAGTAGAATGGTGATTGCCAGAGGCTGGAAGAAGCGGGAAATGGGGAGCTCCTATTCAACAGGTATACACTGTCAGTCATACAAGACAAAAACGTTCTAGAGATCTGTTTCACAACATTGCACTTGTAGTAACAATTCTGTACTGTACACTTATAATCTGTTTAGAGAATAGATCTTATGATTTTTACCACAATAATAAAAAAATTGGACAACATATAATGAGTTGTGAATATATTTTAGTTGCTATACTCAACTTTATGATCTATATAGTTTCTTGTTTATAGGTAGTTTTATACATTCATCAGTCATTATCAATTCATCTATTAATTCAGTACATCCACTTATTCACCAGCATTTTTGGAACATCTATTGCAAAATGAACAGCATACTACAGTAATAGGAATAACAAAAATGTATTACAATTGTGTAGCACCATTTGCATTTCCTTAAGTTTATCTTACCTGATCCTACTTAGATGAAATAGTTCCTGCTGTTAGGTCTTAGAGTCTCCTTAAAGAAAACAACAAATTGCGTACAAATTCAAACACCATAGACATGGTATTGAAATTTTGTAATATTGCAGATGGGCGCTCACTCAGGCTTAATTCATTAAACATGAGTCTCTGGAATTAGGAGCACCAAAGCAGGAAATGACAAAGTGTCCACCATCTCAGCCAAGATTGAGTGCTTCTTTCATATAGGGTTGTGAAGACTAGACTCAAGAAGTTAATGAGACCCCAACAGTTCAAACAATGACAACAACAAAAGTGGATAAAGGGGGAAAGGAACTAAGGTGGCTGTAATACTTCCATAAGTTCCTTCATCAAGCAGGGAAATCTATTCTAGATAATTCCGGGTCTATGCTTCCAAATAAGGAGTATGAAAAAAAACCCAGAAACAAAATTATTTGTACAAAATTTGTCAGGTTGAGACTTGAGAAATTTTATAAGGCAAACACTGTACCTCCTTCCTCACAGCTGGTATTCTGATATATCCACTCACTTTCTCATAGGTTAATTATTGATTTTATAGTCACTTCACACCTTAGAGGATGGGGTAGGAGGAGTTTGAATGGTATCCCCAAGATAAAGAAAAGACGAATATAACACAGATGGAATAAGGAATCCAAAAAAGAAACAACAAATAAAGGCATAAGATAAGAATTTCAGCTTGAACATTCCATTCCTTGCACTAATCTCTTGAGTCTGGCTGCCCATCGGGAGCTTTGCTCTCAGGTGGATTTCTGAGAAGAGAAAGCCACCATTTGCTTGCTATACCCTGGGGCCAACCAGCTGCCAAGTGCCAGCTGAACAGAGGTGTATCAAGAGGCCTGCAGTCAAAAGGCAGCAGGATGGCCAATTGCCATCAATTTCTGCAGCAAGTCTGGCATCTTGGCATCTTGCTGCTCTCCCCCTCCCCCAGGTTAATTGCTAAGAACCTCAGCCTTGAAAGCTTATCCTACCAACTTCAGCTACTTTCTCCTTTCCCTATACCACTCTAATAGCTTATCTCCTTACACCCTGGTAGGAAAATGAAATCTCATATACCTGGCTCTACTTGTGGGACCACCTAAGCTCTAATGTGAATGTTTCTCTCCCCCCTTGCAACATACTCATGGGTAAAGGCAGAATTGCCACGTCCCCCTTGGACCTGATTGCTAGGCAACACTCAGCCATGTGAATTTGTCACTTCTGTTTGGCGCAAATTTCAATTTCACCTCCAACTGTAACAACACTGCTTGATATATTTTAGATGCCACTGTGGTTGGATGGCATCCCAGGAAAGATGTGAAGTGCTACTGCCAGGAATGAATGATTGGCATTGGGTAAAGCAATTCTCTGAACTCAGCCTTGGCATACCATTAATTGTTAAGTCTGTTCTGCTACCACCAACCTCTTGTCAGAATCATGTCTATTGTAAGCCTTTGCGACAAGAGTCCAAATGGTAGAGTTCTCTCCCTCTGTAAGATCCGAATTATGTCGATAATGAAGCAGTGGATTTCTCGGCTCACAATATATTACTTTCTACTTTCATCTATCGGCTGCACTTTCTTGAGAAAAGAAAAATAGCTGCACGTCTGAATGTTACTAAGCTAAGAGCTACTGTGCGCCAATTCAGGTTCTAGCCCTGAATAGGAAACTTACCTTCCCTTTGGTTCTTTCATCACAATCTGCTTTTATTTGTGGTAACAATTAAATGCTACGATGAAGAAACAAGTTATTAACAGAAGATAAAATTAATGCTAAACATACTCTGCTAAAAATAAACATAAATATTCTATATGTAAAATTTACATACTGCCATTAGATCTGAAAATATGCAACATGTAAATGATCATAATTCTTGAATAAACACATGCCATTACTGGCAAAATATAATGCTACAATTCCCAAAGTCTCCATATAATGTTTATATATATATACATATATATTGAATATTATTTGTCCTTAAAAACATTTAATTGCCTAGCCACCTACTTTGAGTATCCTTAAATACTCCACAATTACACATTCGACCCTAAAGATGCTACTGTATGGAATGATTTCCTTTCTGTGCCCTGTGCTTACTAATTGTGAAAATAGTAAATCTGTTTTGAGTCCCCTTCAGCCCTTATGTCCACCAACTTTTCAGTCAATTTATTATTTTTTTCCTCAAATCATAACATCTTCAGAAAGCTTGAAGGTACTTTTTTAGAATGAATCTAATTAAATAGGAGTCAGTCAGCTACGAGTAAAAATAGTATTTCAGAGTTTACGTGCATTCTCTGATTCACTGGAAACAAAAGGAGTTTCTGTAACAGTGTGAATGAACCATGAAGTGTGCATGTTCTTTTAAGAAAGGCCAAGGGTGCAGTTCTATTTTCTTAGCTCTGCTTTCATATTTATGTGTCTCATTTCCAGCTCATTGCTGATGCCTCAGTTGCGCTATCCATCACCACTTTTATCCTCCTTGTTCCTCAAAAAGAACATAAAATCCTTTTTTATGTGGTGGTAATATTATTGCAAATAAAAGCAAATACCAAAATCTTTATTAGTCTGCCAAAATAATAAACTATTTAATAAAAGCATGCTGTAAAAATAAGGTCATTTGCATCACTCAAGTTACTTGCAGGAAATACAGAGAATTATTGGTCAAAAAAGTACAAACTGACAGCAATTATTTCTGTTGTTCATCTGACACACTGTGCAATAGGGTTAAAATTTTGTTGCTATCTTGTATATTTTGAGTTTAAATGCCTTTAATATTGCTTAAAACCAGCTGAACACTGGAAAATGAAAAAAAGTTTGATCCTCACAATATACTGAGTCCCTCATTATAAAAATAATTTTGGTAAGGGAGAAGAACTAACTACACTGATTTCTTTTTGGTACCTTTTTCACAAATGTGGAAGTTGACCTTCTGATAACCTTGATATCCCAAGATTTATTGCCTAAATATTTACCATCTTAATATCCAATATTAATTTTATTTGCTGTGGATTTGTGTCTGTGCTTCAGCCGTATAATTTTTCCCCTCTTTGTATTCACCTTTTGTCATTTCTGCATGCACACCAATATAAGATGTTTTATTTGAGAAGGTTAGTTTAATAGTGAAAGTTAACAATAAATGTGCTATTTCTAAATAAATGTCTAATGTTTGATCTTTTAGCCTATTGTAATATAAACATACCAATTCTTTTTCCCTTGCAATTTTTATTCTCAGCTGGCAGATTTGCAAATATATTATTGATATGTTTGCAACATAGCAAAATCAGTAGCCATGGTGAAGACTAAAATATCATTTGTATAGTTTTTACATTCTCAAGAACAACCTGTATAGCAGTTCTTCTGCATAAAAAGCAAGCATGGCAATTAGATAAACATTATAAATCTTTTCAAAAATCAGATATTAAATATTTACATTATTTGTTCCATGATGACATTTATAATCAAGAAAAGCTCTTCAAACTCCAGTGATCACTATTTTCACTTTATAAAGTCTTTTGCCTATAGTTGTTTCTTTAGGCCACAAACCATTGCCAGTTTTACTGACATCAGATAAACCTAAGAAAATGAAGTGCTATTTCTGTACCAGATAATAAACCCATGAGATAACTCAACTATGAAAATGTGGACAGAAGGCTGGGCGTGGTGGCTCATGCCTGTAATCCCAGCACTTTGGGAGACCGAGGTGGGTGGATCATGAGGTCAGGAGATAGAGACCACTCTGGTTAACATGGTGAAACCCTGTCTCTACTAAAAATATAAAAAATTAGCCAGGCGTGGTGGTGGACGCCTGTAGTCCCAGCTCTTTGGGAGACCGAGGTGGGTGGATCATGAGGTCAGGAGATAGAGACCACTCTGGTTAACATGGTGAAACCCTGTCTCTACTAAAAATATAAAAAATTAGCCAGGCGTGGTGGTGGGCGCCTGTAGTCCCAGCTACTCAGGAGGCTGAAGCAGGAGAATGGAGTGAACCCGGGAGGCGGAGCTTGCAGTGAGCTAAGATGGAGCCACTGCGCTCCAGCCTGGGCGACAGAGGGAGACTCCGTCTCAAAAAAAAAAAAAAAGAAAAGAAAATGTGGACATAAGAGAGAATACTTTCAGATGTAAATAAAGGCAATTAAATTAAGATACTCTAATTTACGGCTAAGTTGTGTCCCCCCAAAATTCACATTTTGAAGTGATATCTCAGAATGTGACTATATTCAGAGATAAGGCCTTTAAAGAAGTCATTCAGCTCAAATGAATTCATATGAATGGGCCCTAATCCTATCTGACTGACATCTTTATAAGAAGAGAAAAGGTAGATATACAAAGAGACCCTGGGATTGTGAAGCACAGAGAGACGGCCACATTGAGAGATAGCCAAGAGGGTAGCCAAGGAGAAAGGCCTTAGAGGAAATCAACCCTACTAGCACCTTGATCTTGAATTTCTAGCCCCTGGAACTGGAAGAGAATGTCTGTTGTTTAAGCCTCCCAGTCTGTGGTATTTTGTTATGACAGCTCTAGAAAACTAATTTATTATGCAATATAAATACGGATTTAAAGAAAAACTATTTGTGACACCAAATCAAAGATAGTATTTATTTTGGCCAAATCTTCTACCCAAATGGATTGAAGATACACAATCCAACTGACTGTAACTCATTCTCATGGTAAAGCAAACATCCAATCTGAACCCTTATCTCCGTTGTCACACAGATACAGTCTGAAAATCTTGCTCCATATTTAAAAGTTCTTTGTATCTCAGGAGTTCTTAATATAGAGTCCATAGACCTTTTGGTATGTATTATAGGTCACATTTTGTGGGCTTTGCATATATTCATTGTAATGAGAAGTGTGTCATCCCAAAAGTTAAGAACCACCTAAATTTCAGGTCACTGTTTCTATTTGACCAGTTAGTAGGCAATCGAGATTGTTCCCTGATGGAAATAAAATCTAATGCTGTATGTTTTAACTAGCAGATTTAAATGAACAATGAGATATTATTAATGAATCATGTGGTTGTTCCACAGTGAGATGTTTGACTCAGTGAAAAAAGTCATGAGACTTGAAATTTTTGTCAGAAAACCAGATAAATCATTTTGTTTTGGTAAGCAAACGTTGCTAAGACAGCTTAAAGGCCTTTTGCCTCCAGGTCCATGAGAATCACATACATTCTGAAGAATTTGCAATATAGTAGGTCTTAAGGAAAACATCTACAAATCTGGTGAATCATATTCTACGCTAAGAAGAGTCTGAGAGTAGATATCTAATTGGGGCCAAGTACTGTGTTTTAGTGGGTGACACTGTGGGATAGTTCCTAGGAGGTCACAGTTCTTTCTTAACATCATCTGCAAAAGATTAAGAAGCTCTCCTGATAGAGGTGATATCTCCTTCTCAACTAACACTTGATGGCTTTGTCCACTGTTAATTTATCTAAATTCTGGATTACCATCCTTCTCGATCCATTCAATTCAGTACTGGGGATTATGCCCAGGGGAAAATAACTGAAGGTGGAAGAATCAAAAAGAGCTGAAATGTAAAATCTCTGTAATGTTGCTTTGGGTTCGAGCTACCTGCTACAGGACATATCCTGGGTACTGCAACATAGAAGGAAGGACACCTTCCAATCTCTGCCCACTCACCTGAAGAATCCATTCTTACTATAAGGGAAATGTCTGGTAAAAAGACAAGAATTCCTACTACTAAAAGGAATGTGTGTTTGGAGCATTGTAATCTGGTTATAAATATAAATGAGGATTGATTTTTATGACATATGGCACTTTTTATAAATTCCTATTTCACCCAGGAGGAAATTACAACTCAAAGATGATGAAGGTCTCAAAATTCATAGTAGCCTAGTATTCAAACCTGGATTTAGCTAGCTCCAAAGCCAGTACTTTTTCCACAATATCAGGTATTTCTTTGCCTGACTCATTCACTTCTTGTTTTGTAAAATTTGGCAGGTTTCTATGCCTATATTTAAGATTGCCATCTAAAGAGTAATATTATCAGACCTCAGATAAATAAAGAGTACATGTTTGAGGTGGTAAATGAAGCATAGGCAGAAAATTAAAGAGCCTTCTACTAAAAGCCCATAGCTCTGTCTAAACAGTTGAAATAAAATATTTGTGGAGATGGGGAAAACCAAATCAATTTGTAAAACCCAAGAAAATAGATCAGTATTTTGACTGTATAAACTAGATAATCACAACTTCCCACACACATTTCATTCCATAGCATATGCTTAGTATATACATTTTACTAATTAGGTAACTATTAGGTAAATAATTAGTCAGATAACTAATTAATTCGGTAACGAAAGAAAAGATGATACAACATTGTATTAGTTTTCTATGGTTGCTGTAACAAGTAACCACAAATCTACTGGCTTAAAACAACAGAAATTCATTGTCTTATAGTTCTAGAGGGTAGATGTCCAAACTCAAGTTTAACTGGGCAAAATTCAAGGTGTCAGCAGGACTTCCTTTTGGGCAGGTCTAGCAGAGAATATGTCTGTTTCCTTGCCTTTTCCAGCTTCTAGAGCTGAATTCCTTATATTCCTTGACTTGTGGTCCTTTCCTCCATCTTCCAAGTCAGCAACATAGCATCATCTTGTTTCAGTCATCACCTTGCCTTCTATTCTGTTCTGCAGTCAAATCTCCCTCTGCTGCTCCCTCATAAGGACACTTGTGATTGCATTTAAGGTCCACGTAGATAATTCAGGATAATTTCTCCATTTCAAGATCCTCAATTTAATCACACCTGCAAAGTTCCTTCTGCCTTATAAAGTAATACTTACAGGTTCCAGGGGTTAGGACCTACTTGGATATATTTGAAGGACATTATTCAGCTGGTTCCAGCCATTCATAAATAATCTATCTGTATTAGGGTATACTGGAGAATGGAAGCAGTTATCCAGATATTTTAAGTGAATGTCTAGATACTTTTAAGGGCATGGTAATAATATTTATTGTTTACTCTGTAACAATATTTTATTTCAAACATTTAGAGTTGTGCCTGTCACAACTCTAAATGTTTCACTTACATTGTACAGGTGAAAAGCTACAAAACAAATTATGCGATAGGTTCTTTTCTATTCCCATTTTATGGATGGGGAAACTGAGGCACACAAAGTGAGATTACTAGTTTATCCAAGGTCACAACTACTTCTCTAAATTATCCAGATTAAATATTTTCACAAATTACCAAAGACTTCTTCTTGCATAAAAACATTTTAAAATGTAATTTCGTATTGTCTATAAGATTATTTCAGTACAGTATATAGTTTATGGACTTATAGCAGCAACATGTTCTTTGTATCAAAGTTACTTTCAGACAAAATTTAGTGCCCTTGCTTTGGTATTCTTACTTGGGATGGTTTCTAAACAATAAATCCACTAGTGTCTTATTCCTCTACCAGTAATGATAGTCCTAATTTTATTTCCTGAGCAACTTTCTTTCCTCCAAAGTTCAGGATACAGTTACATACTAATAGAAAGCAATACAGTTACATACTAATAGAAAGCAATTTCTCTTACAAAAGAGGCATGAGAGAGACAGACCTTGGCAAATGCTCAGTTTCTGTTGTTACCCAAAAATTGCTCGCTTTCATTTGGTCTTCTCTGAATGTGTTCCTCATAACTTTTAAAACTTCTTTTCATACTCTTGTTTTCAATGGTGCCATATAGGCTTTCCAATGGAAATCTGTTTCCTTTATCCATATATCTCATCTATGTCCTTGTTTTTCTTTGTCACAGAGACAGGGAGGGTGAACAAAAACAGCTCTGTTGTTTAAGATCTTTTACACACATTCCTTACTCTTTGGAGCTTTCTCTAAATCTGTTATATGATGGTGTGTGGGGAAAGAGAAGATCCTTTTATTTAAAAAAAAAATCATTCTGGAGTTCTGAAGAAGACATCTTAAATCATAGGAAAGTTGTAGAATTTGAAGATGCAACAAAAAGTTAAGCTTGGTCCCAAATCCATTGGCAAGGATTATGGGTTTTACATTGTTTATAGATAGATTTCAAATTACCTCAAGCATGCATAACTTATTGTATCATTGAATTATTTCCTTCTAACATTATCAGGTTATATAACGAATTGTTCTGGGCCCTTGAACTTAACTAAGTGGAATGACCCTACTAGGGAGAGTTTCAAATGTTATACAAAAGAAGGGTTTTCAGCAGACTCTGGCCTTTTGACCCATGATACTATTAGTGGTTTATTACATTTTTCTCAGTCTCAAAGACATAAATATATCATGGTAATGTTATGCATACAGGAGATAACCAAGAAATAGCACCTTAAGAAAATGGTAACTAATTGGTTGTGGTGATTGGTCGACTCATGTTCAAATGAAACCTATAGGAAAAGGTTGATTTAATTTTTTTAAATATGAACAACACTGAAAGCCGATGATACTGACAGCCAGTAAAGTCAACAGATCTATGAAGGTTAGATATTAATTAATACAATGGTAGAAATCCATGAGATAATTAGAGAACCAAGACTCATTACACTTCAGGTTTATTTCAGCTTGCAGGAAGGCACTTATTTTAACACAGCTGCAGAATTACAGATTATATATTCATACACAAAAGAGAGAAAAAAATCTGACAACATTCTTCTTATTATTCTAAGTTTAGGGTGATCTGTAAAGTTTTTTGATTAAAAAGTTAATGAAGAAGAAACATCTGAAACAGAACAGGAAGCAGGTTCCTCAAGTGACACAGCAGTTTTCAGTAGCATCAACTGTTGCAGTGAAAACAAAGATTTCTAATCTTAGAACTTGGCAGGTGAACAAGTAACAGATTTCCCAATATAATGTTTTGATTTTCGAGAAATAAATGGATTTGTGATTTTTTTTCTTTTGCTTGTTTCACATTCTTTCATATATTTTATTAATCACTTGGGATGTTGATTACAAATACTTTTAATTAAAATAATTATCAGTTCTCTATTAACCGAACAGTTTCCTAGATCTTTTGCCTCTCTGAGGATTTGTAAGGTAGTTCACAAATGTCCTTACAAAAGCATGTATGTCCTTAAATATATTGATATGAAGATATTCATAGGCCTGTGCATGTTTATCTTTAAAATGGAAGAGAGGACCTAATTAAGAGGTCGAGATTTTTAGTAGTAGAGTTTCTTTTTGAATGTTATTGGCCTGTCACCTTATTAATTCCTCTCTCAAATTTTTGATGTTACTGATTGTGAATGTTGGGAAGAAGGTGCAGAGTTGTTTGAGGTGTTTTTACACCCTGCAGCATATCATCTTAGGTTTCTTTCAGAGCAATGAATGTCATATTAATGAGGGCTGCTGTCAATGCAATGCCAATAAAACTGCCAATTAAAACCAGAAAAGGTATTTCTAGAGAATTTTTAAACATAAATTAGACAAGCAATTGACCTATATAAAAATACATTAAAAATAAATTCCTCATTAATAAAATGCTTTTGAATAGACTGGATTCCACGTAAACATTTTGTTCTTCATTATAGTCTCTATATAAGCCTTAAAAATATTTCCTTATTCACTTGTCACTGCAAGTAACCATGTGGGCATCAGGAATAATAACCACTATAAATTTACTGTCCAAATATATACATCCTGAGGTGAGGGCAGGTAGGGAAAATACCGAGCAAGTCAATTTTTGAAAATTATTTGCAAGACTGCTATAACACACTTTGCAGAATGAAAACAGATGGTCTTTAGGATTTGCATTATATTGACAAGGAAATTATAACCCAGAACACTAAGGGTATTTTTTACTATGATGGCAGAGGGACCCAAGCCAGCATCTTAGAGAATATGGTACTTTCCCCTGACAAAGTAAATTGTGAAAATGCCATATTTCCACGATATTACATCTTGCAGAATAAAATCATCTAACTTAGTAAATGCTTTTAGTTGTCTTTCTTCAGTGGGTCAGAGCCTGTTACTTATTGTACATTATTTTAAAAATAACAGTACAGTTTGTTGTGAAGTATTTTATGCCTGAAACTCTTAAATGCTTTCAAACATTAGTTGATTTGCCCTTAATGATTAACATAGATTTTAAAATCATTGCTAAAAGTTTTTCATGACACATATGGTTGGGATTATCTTAATTTTTAGGAATAATATAAAAATGACCACACCTCTGGTTACGCTTATTTAATATTAAGCCAATTTGGTATGCATAAACTTGGTAATCCTCTAAAAACTCTTAAACTCCTATAGACTCGGTATGTTGATTTAAGCAAGACTATTTTTTCCTTCTCTTTAGAAGAAAAAAATATTACTTCTCTAAAACTACCACTTTTCCTTAGAGATCACTTAAGTCTTTTGTCCATTCTTGTTTCAGATAAAACATAAGTGCTCCTACCTTAGCATGTATACTATTTTTTAATTTTTATTTATTTGTTTTTGAGACAGATTTTCCCTCTGTCACCCAACCTGGAATGCAGTGGTATAATTACAGCTCACTGCTGCCTCAACCTCCTGGGCTCAAGCGATCCTCCCACATCAGCATCTCAAGTAGCTGGGACCACAGATGCCACCACACCTGGCTATTTTGTCCTATTTTTATGTTTTTGTAGAAATAGGAGTCTTGCTATGTTTCCTAGGCTGGTCTCAAACTCATGGGTTCAAGCCATCATCCCATCTCATCCTCCCCAGATGCTGGGATTACAGGTGTGAGCCACCACGGCAAGTCAATCTGTGTCCTAATTGTGGATCCTAGGTTAAGAAGTCTTGCTTGAAATGTTCATTAAAACTTTCTGATAGTCTCTCCATGCTTTAAGAGTACAAAGCTTATCTTTTTTAAAATAAGTTTTACAACACAGAGATGGTCAGCCCACCTCACAATCTTTGTCATCATCATTGCCATCGTAATCAATACCATAGCCACATGATCTCCTATTGTCTTGCCCCAGCTGACACTCCACCTAACACCAATGCCAGTGATAATCTGAGCCATCGTGTGGTAACTGCATGTCATGAATTACAGTTTATGACTCATCTTCTTCACTTATCTACCCAACAAACATGTTCAAATGAGTCACCTCATTTTTTCTTTCATACCAATATGATCTCTCTCACAATTGCGTACCCAATTACTATACGTCTTAGTGTTCAATATATGGTTTCTGAAGCATTTAATATAAATAGCTAAAAAAACTCTCACAATCATATTCAGCGACAAGACAACTTGTTGAAGTAAAACAATTTCCTAAAAGAACAAGAAATGCAGCCTAAT
Organism: Colobus angolensis palliatus; assembly: GCF_000951035.1. Lineage (NCBI taxonomy): Eukaryota > Metazoa > Chordata > Mammalia > Primates > Cercopithecidae > Colobus > Colobus angolensis. The sequence goes on from NW_012123709.1 coordinate 5,489,717, forward strand.
CTTGCTTATGTTAATTACATTTAATGTCTATGCTATTCATTCTTATACTCAACAAATATCTTTAAACACTTTCTACGTACCAGGTAAACAAACAAGAACTGGCCATATAGTAATAAGGAGGTGTGTAGGTTATTCCATTTGCCCTCCCAAGACCCATCCTTCATCCTCTGCCCCAAGGGCTGATCTCTGTAAATTGCATTAAAAAGCTCCCTTACTGTCTAACTTTGTGTGGGATTCAGCCAGCGGGAAGCACTGGTAGGAGATGGCAGGGTAGATGAAGAAGAGATGAGTCTATTTCTTCACCTGTGATTTCCCTTTCTTGGTGCACTATTGTGATGGTGGCTGTATTCCCTCTATTACTAGAGCTCCTATTGACTGACCCCATTTTCTATTACTCCAGCCTCTGAAAAGATCTAATGATACCATTTTCTCTCCCTGCTTATTCAGACCTATTGGTGCTATTGCTTTCCTAGTGTTGCTAGTTTCTAGAAATCTGAACATTCCTGATAATTCCTTAAAGTTTCCCACAGCTCTATGAAAAGTCCCTTCATTCAATATCTTTCAAATCTGTCTCCTGCCACTAGATTGACTGGTACAACAGAACTGGACATTCTTTGCTTTCCTGAAACTGACAATATACTAGAGAATACAGACATTTAATAAATTATGATCAGAAAGTGTAAGGTGCTATGGGACCAGACAAAAGGGTATCTTACCTAGCCTGTGATAACTAAAGTTTGTTGTGTGAGATGTTAATGATTATACATCTGAAAGTAGATGTTTATTTATGTTTTGGCAAATAGGGTCCTCTGTGTCTTTGCATCAAAAAGTCTGTGAACTAAAACATTAAAAAGAAAAAATGTGCAATGTATATTATCTATGAGGATAAGGTAAATTTTGCCTAATTCAATTTTACAGTTAATTTTCCTTTACAGTTTGCCTAATTCAATTTTACAGTTAATTCTCTTCTAACACCCTTAGAAGCCACTTCTACACATGCTTGCTAGGGTGCTGCCCATACAAACTGCAAGACTCTTTAGTCCCTGAGATAACTCAGCGATGTCTAAAGTCTCAGTGGTTTGCAACAACAAAGGTTTACTTTTGTATAAACGCTAAACACAATAAAATTTTAACCTATCTGGTTCCACCAAAAATGCAAAGCCAACGAACAGAAATCTTATTGATGAAATGAAAGCTCAAAGAGAAAGCAATTGTAATTAAAATGTTTAGTCAAATTCTAACATATTACTATAATTGCAATAAAATTTTCAAAGTTTAAATTCTCTTTTTATAGGCTGGTTTTTTAAGCTCTTCTTGCAAATTGCTCTACCTCAGAGGAAAATGGGTTTTCCATTTAAATAAAGTAATTTATTCAACTATTCCTGTTGCCATTGAGTTGCCACTTAGAATTTAGTTTGTTGGACTTTTGAATACATCTAATTACTCAGAAATAGCAGCTGAGTAGAGAAGGCTAAAGAGAGAATGAATAGAGAAGGCTATTCATGAGCTTTTACCAGAGCCATGAGATATTGCTATGAATGATTGCAGGCTATATATGTTCTATGATGAAAAAAATGACAGATGGGCATGATGTTCATGATGCTTCCAATATTTTCAAAGCTGTAGCCGACCAGTTTCAAATGATTGATTTAGAGTCCAGAACATTTATATGTTTGGACAATATTTGAGGAATAAAAATAGGTGTAACATTGGGCCTGATGTCATCATATTTTAAGCTCATTTTACAGAGAAGTTCTTGATGAAGAGAATCAGTGGTTGAATATGTATGTATGTATTCCCTACTTTTCTTGCAAAATGTTCTTTTCCAATGAGATTCTCAAAGGAAGCCTTTTTTTTTCTTTTTTAATGGATTATTATTACAGTTCTAGAAATCCAGAATGTGAGAGCATATGCCATTTCTTTTTAAAAATTGCAGGGTAGACAGTTTTATGATGCTGAAATTTATAATCCAGCTTGAATGTCAGGAAACCTGGGTTCTAGTCCCAGTTCTGCCACTAACATCCTGTGCAGCCAAGCACTAATTAACTGATATATCTGTGCTTCTGTTCTTTCATTTGTAAATTGAAAAGAAAATATTTTCTTCAAACTACTTCACAGGAGTATTAGGAAAAACAAAACAAAACTTGTTAAAGTACTTGTAGCTTTTCCAAAGAAAAGGATGATCTGTAAATCTAACTTATGATTACACAACACTACACATCCCACCAGACCTTAGACATCTCAAATCAGATGAACGGTGAGTGAAATTATTTAAAAAGACTCTGGAAAAAAAACTTTTCAGGTAGGAATACTGAAAATATCAATTTATCATTTTAAAATACTCTAAAGTTATTCTACAATGCAATATTATAGAAAAGACATCTGGCAATGGACATTGGAATTGGATGCAGAAAGTCTTATATTCAATACACTAAGTGACAATGAAATTCAAAAAGATCTTCATCATCCATCTCCAAACTATCGAGACACCTTAACAGCAGAATGTATAGGACTCTGGCTACTAACTGGGGGAAGAAAGTGAATGAAAGAAAGTTAATGATTACTTTAGAGACCAGATTGGTGGAGGGTGATGTCCTTAAAAAACAAGAAATTGGTAGAAGAATGAATTGGGGTGACAAGAGCAGGAATGTGCATGCTGAGATAATGCCCTTAGTTTTGAATGTGTTGGAGAGGCAGGTGTCCGGTGTTTTTTAAGTTATATCACAGTCATATTTTGGAGGTGCTTTACCATGTTAGCTAGAATTTAGAGACCCTAATATGTTTGATAAAGACTTCAAAAAATCTATCTTCTTTACTATACAGTAGTTAAACAGAATGAGCTAAATCTATACAGAGTGGTACTACAGAATAATGTCCTAGATATATGTGGAAAAACAAAGTACATAACAGTGAATATAGTATGCTCCCTTTGGTGAAAAATAAAAGTGATATATGCTTATATATTCATAAACTCATCCTGGAAAGATACAGAAAAATGGGTAATGTGCTGCCTCACAGGAGGAGACCTGGGGGACTGAAGTTCTAAGAAGGGAAAAAGACTAATTTTATTCCTTACTCTGAAATCTACATTGTCTGATATGTATATAGCCACTCCGGCTTTCTTTTGAGTAGTATTTGCATAGTATTTATCTTTTTTTCTATCTTTTTACTTTTAATCTGCCTGTGTCTTGATATTTAAAGTGAGTTTCTTATAGACAGGGTATGGTTGGGACTTGCTTTCTTGTCCAGTGTTTCAATATGAATTTTAAATGTTTAGATATTTACATTTAATGTGATTATTGATATTGTTGGGTTTAAATCTATCATCTTGATATTTGTTTTTTGTCTCATTTTTTCTTTCTCTTTTTTTCTGACTTGTTTTAGGCTATTTTTTTAATGATTCCATATAAATCTTTTTGATTTTGATATAGTTACATATAAATGTCCTTTTTGAGTATTTTCATTTGTATTTACTTATTTTTGAGACAGGGTCTTGCTCTGTCTCCCAGGCTGGAATTTAGTGGCACAATCTCGGCTCACTGCAACCTCCTCCTCCCGGGTTCAAGCAGTTTTGCCTGCCTCAGCCTCCTAAGTAGCTGGATTTACAGGCACATGCCACCATGCCTGGCTAATTTTTGTATTTTTAGTAGAGATAGGGTTTACCCACGTTGGCCAGGTTGGTCTTGAACTCATGACTTCAGGTGATCCACCCACTTCGGCCTCCCAAAGTACTGGGATTACAGGCATGAGCCATCACGCCCGGCCCTTTTTGAGTATTTTTATACGATTCCATATATAATCTTTCCTTTATCTCCTTTATGACTTATTAATGATAACCCATTGTTTTTTAATTTTTTAATGTTTGCTACAGAATTTGCATATGACAGGTGCTATGATCAGTGTATTGATATATATTTAATCCTCATCTAATTAGGAGGTATAAGTAACCCTATTGTACAGATGAAGAAAAATCATCTTGCTGAAATTACAAGTTAATGTCTCAGAAACAATTCAAACTCAGATTTGTCTAACTTCAAAATGTACTTTGTAGTACTAGGGATATACTGGAATAACCCTTCAGCCTTTTATATAGTCAATTTTCTGTAAAAAGGACACAGGCCAAACAATGAACTGTTAACATATTTTACATTATTGAATATATACATGGAGACTGTAAGGAGGTAACGGCTGTAAACATAATGGATTGACAGAACTTGAAAATAAAGTCAAGACTGTGGTCTTTGAGACTGAATAGAGTAAAACAGACGATGAAGAAATGAGCTATTTGCAGAGGTAATAACTTACCCTTAAGGTAAAGTTTCAAATATCTTTTTTTTTTTTTTTGAGGCAGAGTCTTGTCTTGTCACCCAGGCTGGAGTGCTGTGGCACAACCATAGTTCACTGCAGCCTTGACCTCCCGAACTCAAGCAGTCCTCCCACTTCACGCTCCCAAGTAGCTGGAACTATAGCCACATGCCACCACACGTGGCTAATTTTTTTTTTTTTTTTTTTTTTTGACAGGGTCTCACTGTGTTGTATGGGAAACGTTTATTCACGACTGCGCA